>NC_090448.1:277336950-277638379 GCF_031143425.1 Pleurodeles waltl | reverse complement strand
AATAGGCCGCCGGGACAGGAGCTCAGGAAGAAGCTGCTGCTCTGCACCGGGATCTCTGAATAGTGATCACTGGGAGTTGGGCTGGCTCTCTTTTATAGAGTCTTGGCCCAGCCCAGAACCACGCCCAGGCATGTTGCAGGGAAAGTCTCTGGAAGGCCCTGGAAAGGGACCACACCCTAACACACTCTGAAAACCTGCAGCAATACATTGCAAAGGAACAGTATTTGTAAGCATATTAAAAATACGTTTTCAGGATTGAACTCTGCAATGCAAAAGGTTAAACCACAACATATCAGCACAATGCATAAATTACGTTGTTTTGAGAGTGCTGGGTTTTTCCATTTTTGTCTCCAATAGAGCGCGTACTGCTCTGGTGTTGACAGTACTCCCCTCTCCCAGACGCGCTCTAGGGCCTGGTTTGCTTGGATTAAGACGATGAAAGCGTCTCACAAGTACTGGAGTATGAACATCGGATGTGGAAACCCATGAGTTACTTTCAGGACCATAATCTTTCCATGAGATTAAGTACCATAGATTACGCCCTCTCAGTTTAGAATCCAACACTTTCATGACTTCGTATTCTTCTTCCCCTTGAACTAGAACAGGAGCTGGATGAGGGTGGACCTTTTGGACTGCCTTTGTCAAGAGGGAAGTGTGGAACACTGGATGAATCCGTAAGGATCTGGGCAATTGTAGTTTATAGGTCACCGGATTGATTTGCTGAAGGACAGTATAAGGACCTATGAATTTGGGGTTAAACATGTGCTTCTTCTTGAAGTCTATATGTTTTGTGGAAAGCCACACTTTGTCACCTGGTTGATATTGCGGTCCCTCACAATGTTTCTTGTCATAATGCCTTTTATATTTTTGATTGGCTTTTTCTAAATGCTGTTGAATCAGTTTCTGGGTTTGATGTAAATGCTGAATGGTTTCTGACACAGCTGGAGTAAGAGAACTTTATTGAGGAATTGTGATGGGCAAGGTGTCAGGATGATAGCCAAATAAACCAAAAAAGGGTGTAACGCCAATAGAAGTGTGGAATGAGTTATTGTAAGCTAACTCAGCTAACCAGAGCATAGATGTCCAAGAATGAAGTGCCTTTTCAGCGTAGGCACGTAGATATTGTTTCAAAGTCTGATTTAGTCTCTCCGTTTGACCATCTGGTTGAGGATGGTGACTAGTAGATAGCGTAGATGTCACATGGAGTGTCTTACACCATGTCTTCTAGAAATTGGAGGAAAATTGTGACCCCCGATCGGAGAGGATAACCTTTGGCAGTCCATGATAACGAACCACTCTGTTCAGTAAAATAGTTGCCAATTCACTAGAAGTGGGCAATTTTTTACAGGCGATGAAATGTCCATATTTCGTGAGACTATCTACTGCCACCAGAATTACTGAATGCTGTTGAACCACTGGCAGACCGGTAATAAAGTCTAAAGAAATGTGCTCCCATGGACGACTTGGGGTTGGAAGTTGATGTAACAACCCTTTTGGTTTTGAATGACTTGTTTTAATGCGAGCACAAACTTCACAGTTGTTTACCATTGCTTTTACATCTTTTGTTAGGGTAGGCCACCAAAAATAGCGTTGGATCAGTTCAAGAGTTTTAGGAGTACCTGGGTGACCTGCCGTAGGTATAACATGCAACCAATGAAACACTATCTTGCGAAGTTTGGTAGTGGGTACGAACAAACGAGCGTCATGAAAGGGTAAACCTTGCTTGATTGACCTTTTGGGATCTGCTTGGGCCCATGTTTGCCATTTTTCAACAGTGAAAGAGTTGCGAATTTCTTCAAAGAAATCTTCAGTTTTTATGATACATAGAACCTTGTCAGGAGCAATGATAGCTCTGGAGGCTTGAAATGCAGGCAACGTGGTAGACTCTTGACGGGACAAGGCGTCAGCCTTGCGATTATCTTAACCAGGCCGGAAGGTTACTACAAAATCAAATTTGGCAAAAAAAAGCATCCAGCGTAATTGCTGAGGGGTCAAAAGTCTGGCGGAACTCATGAATTGAAGATTACGATGATCAGTATATACTGTGATAGTGTATTTGGCACCCAACAAATGATGTCTCCATTATTTAAAGGCGTCACGAATTGCCAGAAGCTCTTTTTCAGCAATGACATAGTTCTGTTCGGCTTCGTTCAACTTCCGAGGCATATAAGGTACAGGATGAAGTTGACCAGTGTCTTTATTTCGTTGTGATAAGACGGATCCTATTGCTACATCTGAAGCATAAGCTTCCACTATGAAAGGTTGATTTGCATCAGGATGAGTCAAGACTGGGGCAGTGGAGAAAGCTTCCTTCAAAGTCGAGAAGGCTTGATCAGCTTCTGGGGACCATACAAACGTTTCTTTCTTTGTTAGTAGCTTAGTGATTGGAGCCACTGTCTGGGAGAAATGATTTATGAATCTCCGGTAAAAATTTGCAAACCCCAGGAAACATTGTACATCACAAACAGTCTTTGGGGTGAGCCAATCAGATACGGCTTTTACTTTCTTTTCTGCCATCACCATACCTTGAGGGGTAAGAATAACCCCTAAAAACTCAACTGTGGTAACATGAAACTCACACTTGGTTAGTTTGCAGTACAAATGGTGTTTTCGAAGGGCTGCAAGAATTTTCTTGACATGTTGGACATGTTTGTTTTCATTGTCTGAGTAGATCAAAATGTCTTCGATGTAGACTATAGCAAATATGTCGAGGTACTCTCTAAGAACGTCATTCAAGAAAAATTAAAATGCTGCTGGAGCATTACACAGACCAAAAGGCATGACGGTGTATTCAAAAAGGCCATATCTTGTCTTGAACGTTGTTTTCCATTCGTCACCCTCTCTCATTCTGACCAAATGATAAGCACCTCGAAGGTCAAGCTTCATGTAGATTTTTGCTCTCTTTACTTGTTCCAATAAGACCGGAATTAGGGGTAAAGGATATTTATTCTTGATGGTGACTTTGTTCAAACCCATATAGTCGATGCAAGTTCGAAGTTCTCCATTAGCTTTTGGAACAAAAAACAAAGGCGAAGCTGCAGGAGACTTAGAGGGGCGAATGAAGCCATTCTCCAAAAATGTATCTAGGTATTTTCGTAAATGTTGATTTTCATGTTCTGACAGGGCATATACACGACAGTTGGGAAGTATCGCACCTGGGGCTAGATCAATTTGACAGTCATAAGATCTATGAGGAGGTAGAGTCTCTGCTCCTTTCTCATCAAATACATCTTTGTAAGATGAATACTGTTTGGGCAGCTGAATTTCTTTCTCCGCGGCAGTAGCTATGTAAGAGTTGCAAACTTTTGGCACTTGAATCTTTTGGAGACATTGTTCATTACATAGCGCAGATGAGAACACGATTTTTCGTTCTGCCCAATTGATCTCCGGATTGTGATGAGTTAACCATGGCAAGCCGAGGATAATCCCATATTGGGGAGCATGGATCATTTCAAGGATGATTTTCTCTTTAACTTTCTTTCTTTGATTCTTATCTTCACAAATCATCGACAAGGGGATAATCTGAAGAGTTACCGGACCTCCAGTCAAGAGTTTCCATCGACTGCCTGGATGATTTCTGGGGTCTTCTTTTCAATACATGGGATCCCCCATGCACGAACTAATTGGACATCAACAAAGTTCCCAGTAGCCCCAGAATCGACTAGAGCCTTTTTGAAATAGATCTTTTTCTTGACCTGAACTCTTATTTCCAGTTTAAGATGTCTAGATTGTGAAGGGTCCACGGTGACACCCAAGAGCAACCCTTCTCTGCATCTTGGGTGTTTTAGTTTTCCAACTCGACTGGTACATTGGCTGCGACCTTCTGAACTGGACCTTGCTTGTTCTTTGGTTTGATTGGACAATCTTTGGCAAAATGACCTTTTCGCCCACAATAAAGACATTGTCCATTTTTTCTGCGTAGGTCCCTTTCATCTTTGGTCAAAGGTCTTCTGATGGTTCCAATTTCCATTGGTTCTGGCGTTCTTTCTTTCGGAGTTCTTGAGTCTCTGTTATCATGAACGCGCTATGAATATTTTTCAATCTTTTTGCGCCTTCCCTTTACGTTCTTTTAAATGATAATCAAGTCTCAAGACAAGATTTATTAATTCTTGACAGTCTGTAGGTTGTGGGTCGATTTGCGCTAAGATATCTTTTAGTTCCTCTTTGAGTCCCTTGTAAAACAAGACCGCTTGTTTTTCTTCAGGCCAGGATGTCTCGGCAACCAGCCGGTTAAAGTTGGCTAAATACGACACTAGGTCTTGATTCCCTTGGCGTAAATCTAATAATTCACGATCTGCTGACTGTGTTACAGTTCTACGATCAAAAACTCTCTCAAATTCACGAACAAAATTTCTCCAGTTGTACAACAAGGGACTATTTTTACGCACAAGAGGAATTGCCCAAGTAGCTGCATCCCCAGACAGATGTGATAACAAGAAAGCTACTTTGGACTGGGCATTGGGGAAAGTATTTGGTCTGCAGGTGAAGTGTAGTTCCACTTGAACCAGGAAAGATTGCGCTTTCAAAGGGTCACCTGAGAAACGTTCTGGGGGAGCTAAAGGAATTGCAGAAGGAACATTTAGGGAAATCGGATTACTTCCAGAAGCCTGAGAAGAAGTACCTGGCCAAGACACACCTGTGGGACTTTGTTCCTTCTTCTCTACCTTATCTTGCAACTGACTCACTCTCTCTGCTAAGCTAGTTGTCAATTCTTTGGATGATACCACCTCTGCTTGGAGCTGGGTGATAGCCTTGACTAACTCGTCTAGCGTGGCCATGCTGAGAACATACACAAGCCAGGAGGATAATAATTTGAGGGCTCACTATTCTGTCAGAGTCACCAGATCCTCGGGGTCTGTGCACGTTCCCAACAAGTGCACCACTGAACAGCTCCAAGACTCTGATAGATAAATCACAGAGGCTGAGAGAGTTCAAGAGGGGAAGAGGGGATTAGGAAGGGAACAGCTGGGAAGGAGACCTGTAGTAAGAAAAAGGTTAGAACACACAATAAGAAAATTATATCTCCTGAAATCAATACTAGACTATGATTCTAAGCCTAGTCACTCTGAAAACATGAACAATCTAAGAGTTAGGTTTAAAATGACTAAGTTTCAAGATGGCCGGATACCTGTAGGGGAATCAAGATGAATTAAATGAAAACTTTCTTATTCAAGTACTTTCCTTTACATGAGAATCAGAAAAACATTCTGACTAAATTTTAAACCAGTCATATAAATCCTGTTTTGAGAATGTATACTAGAAACATACAATATTGCTTCTAGAAACTCTGGCCTTCTGTGTACTCTTAAAATGTTTCAAAACAAATTGCGCATATTGCAGATTTATATATATAGTAAACACATAAAAGGATTGTGCACCATGAATAACACAATATGGTTTCAGGAAACAAATCACATAACTTGTCAACTCGAATATTACATAATAAATATCTTAGGATAGTGGCATACAATAAACAACATGAATTAAACTCAAGGAGAGAATGGTGCGTCTTGCCGATTCGAGTGTCACCATGAAAATACCAAGAAATGGTAGCACGCAATGAATATCAAAGTCAAATCATCATTAATCGAATCGCGCGTCTTGCCGATTTGTAAAACACAATGTAAATGTCAAGAAATAACAGCTCACAATAAATAACAAGATCAAAGTACAATAAAACGAATCGCGCTTCTTTTGCCGATTCTTAAGCCACCATGTAAATGTCAAGAAATGGTAGCGCGCAATAAACAACAAAGTTAAATCCTCATGAAATGAATTGCGCGTCTTGCCAATTCGTAAAACATCATGTAAATGTCAAGAAATAGTAGCGCGCAATGGACAACAATGTTTAAACAAAATAAAACGAATTGCGCGTCTTGCCAATTCTTAAGCCACCATGCCAATGTCAAGAAATGGTAGCACGCAATGAATAACAAAGTCAAACCTTTATGAAACAAATCGCGTGTCTTGCCTATTTGTAAACTACCATATAAATGTCAAGAAATGGTAGCGCGCAAATAATCTGTTACTCATTTAAGAATTAAACCAAGAATATGAAAATTCTCAATAACGGTGTCGGATAGTCCAACCACTGTCTTACCACCTGGAACAATGATCACCAATGAAGGATGAAGGGCAGAAGACTGGAAGATCCAAATAGGCCGCCGGGACAGGAGCTCAGGAAGAAGCTGCTGCTCTGCACTGGGACCTCTGAATAGTGAGCACTGGGAGTTGGGCTGGCTCTCTTTTATAGAGTCCTGGCCCAGCCCAGAACCACGCCCAGGCATGTTGCAGGGAAAGTCTCTGGAAGGCCCTGGAAAGGGACCACACCCTAACACACTCTGAAAACCTGCAGCAATACATTGCAAAGGAACAGTATTTGTAAGCATATTAAAAATACGTTTTCAGGATTGCACTCTGCAATGCAAAAGGTTAAACCACAACATATCAGCACAATGCATAAATTACGTTGTTTTGAGAGTGCTGAGTTTTTGCATTTTTGTCGCCAATAGAGCGCGTACTGCTCTAGTGTTGACAGTCATGTACTTGTTATGACCCTATTTGTCTTTGTATTTGTAGCATCAGCACAGGCAGGTGAAGGAGACAGGGCTGAGCCGAGTGGGGAAGCATCTGGACACAGGACCTTGGGTCAAGATACAACCGACACAGAGGGACCAAGTGACCTGGATGGTGAGGGGAGAGCCACAGGAGGGACCGGGAGCACGTCATCATCTTTGGATTCCTACACCAGTGGCCACTTCCTAGTGGTGGCGGACCCATCAGGGACCCTCCATACCATCCTTGTCCGCTACAACCTATCGTATCACCCCCCAACCTATTGCTCCCCACCCAGTTGGCCATGCGCGCTCACTCAAGAGGGTTGGTGTCTCCTTTGCCACAGGCACCTCTGCCCCAGCCCCTGTTACCCCTGCTGCCCTCAGTGAGGAGGCTAATGACCTCCTGAGGATGATCTCTGTGGGTTGGTCGGCCATCATAGATGCCATCCAGGGACTGCCAACACAACTTCAACAGACAAACTATTCCTGGAGGGCATTCACGCTGCAATGGCTGGCCTACAGTGATGGCAGCCAGTCACCCCCTACCTTCTGTCCTCCCTCCACCTCCCTCTTCCTAGTCCAAATCCCCACTTCCCAGACTTGCCCAAAACACACAAACAGAACCTCAAGCATCCACCTCAAGGGACAAATGTAGCGCACATAAAAACAAGCACCACAAGACACACCAGCACACACACAGAAAAACATCCTCCCAAGAAGAAGCTGCCTTCCCAAGCCCAAGACCAACCCCCCTCCTAAGTCCAATCCCCCAACACCCTCTGCCCCCGGATAATCCCTGAGGTGCCTCCCTGCCCACTTGATGCCCCTTCCTATGGAGGTTACATGGCAGTCAGGAGTCAAGTAGGGGCACAACACTGTGGCACTTAGACAAATCTGATGGACCGGCCTTTGGCTTTGGACTTGTTGAAGTTTTACACATAGTGAACCTAAACAGTTGTTTTTTGGGGTACACATTTGTCCTGCGCTTCCTTTTCTAGATTTATGTAGTTCCAAAGTGACTTTAGTAGTGTGCCTGCAGTTGTGTGTGTTTGAGCCTGCTTGATGCTCTATGTGGTGTTGTTCGCAGTATGTGAGTTTGTGTGCTGTGCCGGTGTCCACCAAGAGGAGGTTATGTGTTGTGTGTGTAGGTATGTGTGTGTAATTGCAATATTGGTATTGTGACATTGTGTAGTGTTTGTTGTGTATGTATTTCTTATTGTGTTGAACAATGTGGGCATGTATGGTGTTGGACTTTTCCCCATGATATGGCATCTCTACTGATGTGATGTGTATCATCTTGAGTTTTGTATGTGCAGACGCGGGTCTGTTCAGTTGTGCTTGCTGTGTTTGCATTAGACTGTGCATGTGTCCCCTGCAGCTGGTTCCTGTAGGGGTCTGTCCCTTGCAGTAGGAACTGTAGCGCTTTGTTGACTTGACCTTCCCCATTGTTTAGATGTGCATGACAATTGTTTATAGTATGTTTTGTCCCTGTGACCCAAGTTGGGCCATTTCCTGTGGACATGTTGATTAAGGGTCCTGTTCGGTGTGTGATATGTCCCAGTGCAGTCTCCTTCCCTGGGTGTCGCAGTTGGCACCATCTCAAATATGTAGGAATAGTTGTGAAGTTGTTTGTGGTGCATTTGTCTCTCTGTGTTTTGTGCATGGCATTGAGCTTCCATTGTGGTGTGTTGTGTGTGTCCATTGCAGGGTTGTTTACTGGTGGTATTGTTTGTGTTCCGTGCCACAGAGATTGAGATGTGTGTTGTATGTGGGGACAGTCCCTGGCCAATAGTGGATGTGTGTGTGAGTTGTATATGGATATGTTCTGTAGCTGTGTTGTTGTTGCTGTGTGTAACAATGTTGTATAGCCTTCAATGTCCCTGAGCTGGGTGTATTTGATTGGTGTTGCCAAGCAGTGTGAGTGTGCAGCACAAAGTGTGCGTATTGTGATTGTGTATGTGTCTGTGTTGCTGTGTCAGTGAGTGTGTATGGTATAAAACGTGCAGCTGCTGCCTGTGTCCCCCCCATGATTCGTTTGCCATTGCTATGTGCAGTTTTTAAGGGTTAATGATACAGGTAGGTGTGTGAACTTATGGTTGATGTCACCCACATCAACATTGATTTTGTTGCCTCTGGATGAGCAGGATCAGTGGCATGACGTTTGGGAAACGCAGCTCCCGATGTGTAAGGCTGCCTGCAGGTGAGTGTCTCCCTTTATACTGTCTGTTTCCTCCACTGAGATGTGGTGGTTGGACCGCCATGGTCACAGTGGTGGTGTGCAGCCTCGTAATGTGTCCGGCAGAAACACAGGTTCCGCCAGCCTGTTTGTGCTTGCTTGTGACTGGGTCAGTCTGTGTTGCCTGGCGGTGGCAGCGGACCGCTAGCGGTCTTCTCTGGGTACGACCGCAAAAACTTGTAATACGGTGGTCCTCGCTGCCAGACCGTTGGCGGTTGGACAGCCACCTCCAATATGGCGATCACAGGACCGCCAAACTCGTAATTAGCCCCATAATTCTGTCCTTACACTCAGCAGCTTGGTTATTAGTTTAGGCACTAACCTTACTCATCAAAGCTTATGAAAGAAAAACATTATGGCCCTCATTACAACCCTGGCAGTTGGTGATGAAGTGGCGGTAATACACCAACAGGCCAGTGATAAATACCACTCAGACAGACAGCCACTTTAACACACCGACCGCCAGTGCGGAATCAACAGGTGCCACGGCGGTAACCGCCTACAGCCAGGCGGAAGACAATGTTCCGCCCACTGTATTATGACACGCCGATCCGCCACTTTTTCCAGGGAGGTACCAACAACATCAAAAGCCTGGTGGAAACACTGTACAGAAGGGAAACGACTCACCTGTAGAGACTCTGGGAAGAACCACGCCACCATGGAGCCCAAGCTGCATGTCTTCCCAATGCTCTTCTACGTGCTGCTCCACTACAAACACCAACAACGGCGAAGACGACCACAGTGAGTATAGCCGCCTAGCACACAGGGGAGGGAAGGAGGAAAAGAGAGTGACACACACATGCAACACCGTCACCCCCAACACCATACACACAAGCAGATGCAGCAATATAACATATTTACCCTGTACCCCACAGGAATAATGCAAGGACAAAAGGAATTGATGAAAGTGAGTGTAATAAAATAAAATAGTAGAAGTACGTGCATCCAAATCAAAAAGTATATACATATTTACGAATGTAGGGACACTGCACAATCCTCAATGTTCGTGGGCCACAGGGCCACATTACAAAGTCCAAGGCCCCACTTAACTCCTGCAACAACATGGAGAGAACACTGAAGGGGCATCAGGTCGAAAATAGGCAGGCACCTCAGGGGGACGAGGAACGGGGGGCACCTCAGCCGGCAGATGGAACAACACCACTGGTCCTGGAGGGGGCAACATGCCCATTACTCTGTCCTGGGGAGTGCAAGGCCACAGTCTCTCAAGTGGGTGACTTGCCCACATGCTCTGGAGGGGCCAACATGCCTTGTGCTTGGTCCTGGGGAGTGCAAGGCCACAGTCTCTCAAGTGGGTGACTTGCCCACATGCTCTGGAGGGGGCATCGTGCCCTATGAGCTTCATCCTGGGGAGGATAGGGTGAGTCGATGGCATCTCCACTGGTTCTGGAGGGGGCATGTGCCCTGTGATGCAGATATTGGGGAGTGCAAGGTCACAGTCTCTCAGGTGGGTGTCAAACCCACTGGATTTGCAGGGGGCAGGCTGCACAACAGACCATGGACGCAGGTCTACAGAATGTCCGCCGGTGGTGACGGCTGTTCAGTGATGGCAGTGGTGCTGCTGCTGCTGCTGCTGCTGCTGCTGCTGCTGGTAGTGGTGGGGGGAGGCTCCAGCACATCCCCTGCAGCCTCGGACGGCTGCCCAATGGTGCTGGTGGTGGTGCAGGTGGCAGTGCTGCTGGTGGAGTTGGTGGTGGTGGGGGAGGCTCCTGCCCATCCCCTGCAGCCTTGGATGGCTGCACCACCATGGATTGTGGTGGGGTCTCTGACTGAGTCCCAGCACCAGGCCCCTTGTCCTTACTGCCTGCTGGTGCAGGCCCCTTGCCCTTCCTTCCTGCAGCACTTGCGGCAGGCTCCATGCCCTTCTTACCTGCAGCACTTGGGGCAGGCTCCTTGCCCTTCCTTCCTGCAGCACTTGGGGCAGGCTCCTTGCCCTTCTTTCCTGCAGCACTTGGGGCAGGCTCTTTGCCCTTCTTTCCTGCAGCACCTGGGGCTGCCTCCTTGCTTTTCCTTCCTGCAGCACTTGGGGCAAGCACCCTTTCCATCTGGCTGGCTGGTGGCCGGGATCCTTTCACACCTGGAGTTGGTGGGGATACTACAGTGCTCGTGGTCGGGGTGGCTGAGGTGCTTGCCTGGGTTTGGACTACCATGGCCTGACGTGAAGGACGGGGGGTAGGGAAGAGGTCAACGGTGGAGAGGAAAAGCTTCTTAGGGACATTGGGGGGGGGGGAGAGGGAGAAGGTTTACGAGTGGAGGAAGAGGGATTGGTTGTGGGAGGTGTCAGTCTGCTGTGTTTGGGTGCAGGTGCATGGGCTGGATGCTGCTGTGAGGTGGATAGCTGTTGGATGTCTGAGTGCTTGCATTTGTGTACTTTGGGAGGAGGGGGCACAGACACAGTTGGAGAGGACACAGGGGACGTGCGCATGGATGTGGTTGTGGTGACTACCAGTGAGGTGTGTGATCTGATAGGTGTGTTGGTGATGGGGGTAGTGGATGAGGATGTAGTGCACGTAGGTGTGAGTATCAACGCAACTGGGAGGGAGGTGGAGGACAAGGAGGAGGGGGACACAGTGGAGGCAGTGGATGATGGTATGTCTGCATCTGGATGGTGTTTGTGTGAGAGCCTGTGGGATGATGTGTGGTGCTTGTGCCATGTCCACTCTTGTGTGTTGTCCTGTGTACATGCTTGTCTGCCTGTGTGCTTCGGATAGGTTTGGGTTGAGGAGAATGGGCTTGGGAAGGGGAAGTTGGAGGGTGGAGGGTAGAAACAGGGACAATGGATGCCATCAGAGAAGAGGCCAGAGCCTGGATTGATCTCTGTTGGGCCGCCAAGTCAGTGTGAATGCCCTCCAGAAATGCATTGGACTGTTGCATTTGGGCTACCATCCCCTGGATGGCATTCGCAATGGTTGACTGCCCAACAGAGATGGATCTCAGGAGGTCAATAGCCTCCTCACTCAGGGCAGCAGGGCTCACTGGGGCAGGGCCTGAGGTGCTTGGGGCGAAGGAGATGCCCACCCTCCTGGGTGAGCGGCACATGCTACTCGCTGAGGTGCTGCTGGGAGGGTGGTGCTGGTACGGGGGTGGCGGCTGTACCTGTAGCTGGGGGGGGGGAGCACAGAGGTGTCCGCCACCACCAGTGAGCTTTCATCAGAGGAGGTATCCGTGTCCGAACTGTCCCCTCTAGTCTCCGCCGTGGTGCTCCCCTCACCCTCTGTCCCACTGGTGCCCTCACTGTCGGTGGACTCGGCCTCCTGGGTCTTGTGGGATACAGCTCCCTCTGTCGCACATAAGGACAGGATGACAAAACAAGAAAGTGGGGGAGAGAGACAAAGGATACACTTGGTCAATGGTGGTACCAACACCACCGTTGGCGTACACAACACACTCACACACAGGGGGCAGCCCTACGCACTAGAGAATGCACTATCAGTTACAATGCTGGTCACCAGGCCATGGGTAGGGACACATACCGCCAACTGCAGCATAGCTGAGACCCACCCACCCCTGCCCAGTCGTGGATGCCTACTAATTAGGTTGGAGGAATATCACATCAGAACCCTGCCCAACATGGGACATACTCTGCAATGTCAGGGCTGGCCTAGGGGCACCCACAGGCCCACATCCCCCACCCGGATACCACCCCACCAGGCATATGTTGTAATGAAGGGCACTGTACTCACCCCCTTGTTGCTGCTGTGATGCCCCAAGTGCCCATCCAGCTCCGGATAGGCCACTGACAGTATGTGGGCAATCAGGGGGGTCAGGGTTTGATAGGCACCCCCAGGTGGGCCTCTGCCATCTTCCGTACCCAGCGTCTCAGGTCCTCCCACCGTTTCCGACAGTGGGTGCTCTGCCTGCCATAGACCCCCAGAACCCGTACCTCCTTGACAATGGTACACCATATAACCTTCTTTTGATGGCGCTGACCTGTAGAAAAATACACACAGAGAAAGGTATTAGTAAGACTGTCCTGCCTGTTACATTCTTGGCCCACCATGCCCCTTTATATCCCCATTAGCACAGACATGGCCCTGCATTATGCTGCACGCTGCCCAGGGGACTTCCACCCCCCCCCTACAGGAGGCCTGCACACACACCACTCCATGCATTCATGCCCCATGCATCATCCTCACAGTGTACTCACCTGTTGGTCTGGAGGCCCATACAGCAGTCGGTACTAGGGTAGGACCCCATCCACCAGTCGCTCCGACTCCGCCGATGTGAAGGCAGGGGCCCTTTTCTCAGTCACATGAGCCATGGTAGGTTCCAGACACAGGTCACAGCACCACATGCAGTGTAGGTCCTCTCCTGTTGAAGGTCAGGTAGCAAGGGAGTGAACAGATAGAAAATGGCAGTCACGTCCACGGCGGTGCATACTGTCACCACTGGTGTACATCACCATTGGCCACTGGAACCCATAGGGCCCAATGATACGCAATGAGGAGTTGCACAGCGGTTCTCAACTGCCTCCCGCAATGGCGCACAAAGTTAGCGGAATTACCTCACTTCCACCTGTCCCTCCATACAGGACACGTGGATGACATTTAAGGGGGGAGGGGCAGGCCATGGATCCAAACTGCGTCACAGTTCACATTTTCACATTCTGGACATATGCCAACATAATATTGTACGAATCACAGTATGCATTGAACTGTAGTGGTTACAATGTACAGATAATGACCAGCTGCTCACTCTTTTGCCCCATAGAATGCAATCGATGCAGATGAATAGGAGATGGAGACATATCCCGTGTACAGACCCCTGGTGGACTTGGCAACAATTGAGGACAGGCACATTATCCTCACCTTTAGACTTGACAGGGCCACAATCACGAAGCTGTGTGCCCAATTAGAGCCTGACCTGATATCTGCTATCCGTCACCCCACTGGGATCCCCCGTCTCGTGCAAGTGCTATCAGTGCTCCATTTCCTGGCAACTGGTTCTTTCCAAGTGACAGTGGGCTTGGCAGAAGGAATGTCACAGCCAATGTTCTCAATAGTGCTGACCAGAGTGTTCTCTGCCCTGATCAAACACATGTGCAGCTACATCGTTTTCCCCCAGGTGGAGGATTTGGCCACAGTGAAGGCTGACTTCTATGCAATGGGACATATCCCCAACATAATTGGTGTGATTGATGGGACACATATCGCATTTACCCCCCCGCCCGGCAAAATGAACAGGTTTTCAGAAATAGAAAAAATTATCACTCTATAAATGTGTAGATGGTGTGTTTGGGGGACTAGTACATCTCCCATGTCAATGCCAAGTATCCAGGCTCGGTGCATGATGCTTTTATCCTGAGGAATAGCAGCATCCGAAATGTGACGGGCCAACTCCAGAGGCACAGGGTGTGGCTAATAGGTGAGCCCTGGTTCCCACCCAGTGGATGTTGGTGTATGGGTATGGTGTGGGCCATAAGAATTAGTGTGTGGCTAACAATTGTCCCTCGATATTTCCATGTGACTCTGGTTACCCCAACCTAGCATCGCTACTGACCCCTGTGAGGAATGCCAGGACAAGGGCAGAAGAACGTTACAATGAGGCACATGGGCGGACCAGAAGGATAATAGAAAGGCCCTTTGGCCTCCTGAAGCCCAGGTTTCATTGCCTCCATCTAACAGTTGGATCCCTGTGCTACTCACCCAAGAAGGTCTGCCAGATCATTGTGGCATGCTGTATGTTGCACAACCTTGCCTTGCAACGCCATATGCCTTTTCTGCAGGAGGAGGAGGCTGGAGATGGCCGTGTGGCAGCAGTGGACCCTGTGGACAGTGAAGATGAGGAGGCAGAGGATGAGGATGAAGACAAGAGAAGTGCAGTAATTCGTCAATACTTCCAATGACACACAGGTAAGACAGTGTTATTTCACTTTTCATTGACAGTTTGGTGTGTGACATTGTCACAGGCAGGTTATGAATTCCTACTGCTATTGCCACTCACTGTATCCATTGGAATCTCTTTTTTCAGATGTTGGTGCCCCACTATTGCTCCTGGCGTGTTCAGTGCAGCCAAATATAGGTCTTTCCTATGTAAACATTACTGTACAGTTGAATTGCAATGTTTGAACCTTGTTAGACAAATACGTTTTGAAATCATTTGATATACTACATACTTGTATTTTTTAAAAGTGTGTTTATTACAGTCCTCTGATGAAAAGGGGGAAGTGCAATTGACTGGGGGGATGATGGAGGAAAGTCCAGGTTAGAGTCCAGTCCATTTGTAGCACAGGTGCAATGTCCAAGGGGGCATAAGAAGGGGAGCAATGGCAGTTCAAGGTGGACAGGGTGACAGAGTGGGACACAAGGGTGACAATCAGGAGAGTCTTATTTCCTGGCGGGGGTCTTGGCAATAGTCTCTGGCTTCTGCCTGGATCGCAGGGAATGTTTGCCTGGTGGTTCTCCTTCTGCAGGGGGAGGGGTGCTGGTGGCCTATTGGTCCTGTGACGGGGCCTCCAGTCCACTAGCGGCAGTGGAGGTGGAGGGCTGTTCAGTAGTCTGGCTAGTGTCAGGGGCCCGGTGTTGTGCCACTGCCTCCCTCATACTGTTGGCCATGTCTGCCAGCAGCCCTGCAATGGATACCAGGGTACTGTCCCTCCTGCAGCCACATGTTCTCTTGCATCTTGTCCAGGATCATGGTGAGTGCCTCCTGTAGAGTAGGTTCCCTGGGCCTGTCCTCCCCCTGGCTCACAGCAGTCCTCCCAGCTTCCCTGTTGTCCTGTGCCTCTGTCTCCTGAACTGTGAGCTCACTGCCACTGATCCCAGGTCCCTGATTGTCTTGGGTTTGTGGTGTGCCCTGGGGTCCCTGTAGTGAAGAACACACTGCTGATTGACGTCTCCTGGGGACAGAGGTATGGGCCTGTGGGTAGGTGCTGTGGTGATGTTTCCTGAGGGGAGAGGCTCTGTGGTGGTGTGAGACTGTGCATGGGTAACCGACTGTCCGGAGGTCACTGATGGGCCAGGTTGATCATCCAGATCCAGGCGACCAGAGCTGCTGTCATCAATGTGGGCCTCTTCTGGAGGGGACTGGATGTTGCTGGCACCTCTTCCCCAGTGACATTTGGTGGGGTACCTGTGGGGATGTAAATGCAGTGTTATTGTTTCTGTGTGTGACATATTGTGCATGAGTGTGTTGCCCTCTGTGGTTGTTATTGCCCTGGCAGCTTTGCTTTGTGTGAGTTTTTATTTGGTGGGCTAGCTGATTGTCTTTAGTGTGCATGCTGTAGAGATATGTGTCCATGCAGGTCTGTGACTGGTGTCCATGCATTGGTGGTGCATGCAGGGCTTGGCATTGGGATGAGTGGGTTGTGATGGTGGGTGTGTGGGTGGTGGTGGAGTGATGGGAGTGAGGGTGGAGGTATGTGATGGCATGCAGGTAGGGGGGTGAATGCAGTTAAGAGTTGACTTACCAGAGTCCAGTCCTCCTGCTGCTCCTACCAGGCCCTCAGGATGCATGATTGCCAAGACTTGCTCCTCCCATGTTGTTAGTTGTGGGGGAGGAGGTGGGGGTCTGCCGCCATTCCTCTGTACAGCTAGTTGGTGTCTTGCTGCAATGGAACGTACCTTCCCCGTAGGTCGTTCCACCTCTTCCTGATGTCATCCCTTGTTCTGGGGTGCTGTCCCCGGCATTTACCCTGTCCATGATTCTCCGCCATAGCTCCATCTTCCTAGCAATAGATATCTGCTGCACCTGTGATCCAAATAGCTGTGGCTCTACCCGGATGATTTCCTCCACCATGACCCGTAGCTCCTCCTCAGAAAATCTGGGGTGTCATTGTGGTGCCATGGGTGTGGTGTGAGTGGTCTGGGTGAGGATGTGTAGGGTGCTGGGTGGGGTGTGTGATGTAAGGTGCATGGGTGGTGTATAAGGTGATGGTGGTATGTGGCTTTGGTTGTGTGGGTGCTCTTGCTGGCTCTCTCTGCTGGCAATTATTTCTTGTCATAACGGGTTGTGGGTAATATGGGTGTGTGTTTTATAGTTGTGTGGGTGTCTGGCTGTGGTGTGTGTATGAGGTCAGGAGTGTGTAGTTTGAATTGTCCAATGTGGTGCTGTTTTGTTTGTGTGTGTGTATTTTGAGCATGGCGGTATGTACCGTCAATGGTTTACCGCCATTGAATGTCCGCCGTGAGGATTCGTGGATCATAATGTTGTGGGCGTTATTCTGTTGGCGTAACGGTGTGGGTTTTGATACCGCCAGTTTATCACTGACCTTTGGGCTGGCGGATTTGTGTGTGTTTCTGAATAGTGACAGATTAGTGTGTCTGTGTCATAATATGGTTAGCGGATATCTGCCACCGCCGCAGTATGTTGGCTGCAGTCAGCATGACGGTAAGTGGGATTTACCGCCAATGTCATAATGAGGGCCTATCTTGGGGACCGTGGGGGCAGCCTAAAGGTCCCCACGGTGCCTGCTGGCTCTCCGCCTCCTGTGGGAGTCAGCACTGCTATCACAGAGAGGGAGCGCTAAACATGCAGCTCCCTCTCTGTGAGAGCAGTTTCCTCTGTCTCCCTGCCTGTGTCTCCGTGGGTAGGGAAACAGAGGAAACCTCTGCTCGCAGTAAGGGAGAGCTATTTGACAACTCTTTCTTGCTGCAAGAAGAGTGTTTGCTGTGGCTTGGCAGCAGCTATTAAAGCTGCAGCCAAGCCACAGCAAACAGCTATGTGGCGCTGGTGGGCACCCCGGGACATAGCAGGAGCTGGCCCTGGGGGTGGTGGTCCCCAGGGCAATCAATTGCTCCTCGAGGGGGGCTGCATGGCTCCCCTCTAACCAGTATAGTTCCGGGGAGGTGGTGGTCCCTGGGGCTGTGGGGGTCTGAAACCGACCCCCTTTTCTTTTTCTCACAGTTGCCTTGAGGAGGTGGTGGTCCCCAGGGCTGTGCGCCCCCGCACACAATTCGAGAAACATCCAGTGCCCCCCCACCCCCACATAAAAAATGTTAATGTCCCCCGGGACCTGTCCTACACAGGACCTCTCAGAAACAAGCACGAGAGTCTGCACTTGTTTAAAAAAAAAAAGAAATTGTGAATTTTCAGCAAAACAAATTAAAAACTGCTGTTTAGCCCTGAGGGGGTCCCTCAGGGACCCCACCACCAGAGTTAAGGGGTCAGTGTGACTCTAACATGGCCCCTTGAGTCCCAAGATGGATGACAACACTTCCTGGTTTGAAGTGTTGGTAGCCAATCACAGCTGTGCAATTGCCGTGCATAAGCTTTTACTCTTCACAAAGTCCTTGCACCAGAGATATACACATTTATTTTCCCTTTAATATGTCTAGAACTACTGGATGGATTTACACCAAATAGTCGAAAGCACAATCTGCATACCGGAAGCTAGCTTTCTTCCAAATTTGGTGTAATTCTCTACAGCGATTCGGGCTGTAGCCTTGTTTAAAGGTCCTATGGCAATTAACATGGGAAACACAACTTTTTTGACCCCCCCCTTTTCTCAGCCGCCGCTTGACAGATCACCCTGAAACTTTCCGTGCGCAACAAGAATCACCGGGGCTCTTTTTTGGAAAATTTTGTGAAGATTCGTCAAACGGTGGCAAAGATAGGCAAGTCAAAAAACGTTTTTTTTCTGTGGAAACATCATCCTAACTATGCTCCCTGGAGGCGACCGCCACCAGATAATATATGCATATATATATATATATATATATATATATATATATATATATATATATATATATATATATATATATATATTTATATATATATATATATATAAATATATATATATATATGTATATATATATATGTATATATATGTATATATATATATATTTACATAAACACATACATTTTGCTTAAAAAAATAAAAAAGTAATTTACTTGCCCAGTAAATAACTGAATACTTACCTGTGGTGTAAATAATTCTCATGTACTAACTATGATATAATGACTACTGATGTAAGGCCTGCAAAGTAATGCTAACATATGCTGGTGGCTCAATGTTCCCTAACTAAATACTGCCACGTCACCCTCTACTATTTAAACTTCTGCTGTTTGACCCAGTAACCTTCAAGCATTACTATGATATGTTTGGTCAGAAATCTGTCTATTAATATGTTCACCTGTTCCCCCTGTTGAGTGCAAGCCACAATCTTGACATTGCCCAGGAAATTATGTGGTATCCAGTGGATCTGTAGGGGCCCACCTGTTGGTGCTGTATGGTGGTATTTGACTTCAGTAAACCACTTAAGGAAGCAGTGCAATATTACTTAACAATCAGTTTTTTCAATCAACATTAGAACAAATTGCTTTACGCATCTGTATTAGAAGTATTACTATGGAGGCTGGGGGAATTGTTTTTAGGTGGAGTTTGGATCTGATTGACTGACTTTTTGATAATTTACCTGGGTTTGGGTTTTCAGTCCTAAATAAATATTTTAGGACATGCAGTCTTTATCAGGCTGAATGTTGGGTAATTGCTAATGATCCAGAATTATCACGTTGGCCCACCATATAATGCTTCATCCGGAAATCATTTACAATCATTGCAAACAGCAGATAAGGGTTCCCAGATGCCTACTTACTGTAGTTAAGGTGTACAAACCTTAAGGACAAGTCCAGGCTACTCATGTTATCTTCCATTTGGGGCTATATAAACAGATGAAAGGTTAGACTGGCAAGGGTGGATTGGATGAGGCTTATTCATCACAGACGAAATATTAAACAATGATTTATAAAAGTCTTACTCTTTTCCCCAGAAGGGAGATATGGAACTCTATTCCATGAGAAAAATTTGCTAGCACTATCAGTGGTAATCTCACAAAACAAAGAGAAAACTCTCAAGATAATAGGACTTCCAACCCACTAGAACCCATCTGAATCAAAAGCATACAAGCGGATCTCCGATGAAACCAAACCTGTTAAAGCACAAACCTGACTAGAAATAGAACTCAGAATTCGGATCCACATCTTCTTAAATGAGAAGTATTTCTATGATCATCCTAAACTTGGAAACAATGTATAGTCAGAAAATTATCTTATTGTGAAGCTTTTGCAAAAACCTGAATCCAGCAGACTATTCCCCATATTTATACTTGCTTTGAGCTGAATTTGCTTCATTTTTTTTTAACGCAAGTTCGGCGCAAACCTAACCCCAGATTTATACTTTGGTGCTAGACCTGTCTAGCACCAAAGGTTTGGAGTTAACATAATTTTTTGCTTGCGGAAAAGAACCTTGCGTCAATGAGATGCAAGGTAGTCATTCCCATGCAAAAAATTATGATGTGGCCTTAGCGACATATTTATCCCCCCATGCTAAAATGACGTTCGGGGGGAAGGGACCTTAAATAATGGTGCTAAGCTTGCTTAGCGACATTATTTAACGGCTGGGTCTGGGCAGGCATTAGGGGACCTGTGGGCCTATTTTCATGGTCAGAGACCATGGAATTGGCCCACAGGTGCCCTTCCCTAGCCCCAGGGACACCCCCAACCACACTAGAGGGATGCTAGAGGATGGGGGGACCCCATCGCAGGTACGTAAGGTGAGTACGGGTAAGTAGTTTTTTATTTGTTTTCAAAGTGCCATAGGGGGGTCTAAAATGGGTCCCCCTACATGGCACTGGGCCAGTGGATATGCCCAGGGGACATATGTCCCCTGGGGGTGGCCAATGGGGTGGTGGGCATGACTCCTGTCTTTACTAAGACAGGAGTCATGTCCATGGGGGTTTTACGTCACAAAATGACGCTAGTCTGGCTAGAGGCATTTTTTATGCCTCTGCCCATACTAGCATCATCCTTTGACGTCCAACCTCCTGTTCCCCCGATTCCTCCCTCACCCAGCTAGCGTCCTTTTTTATGACGCCAACTGGGCCTTACGGCCGGCTACTGTCATTCCATAAACAGGAAGCCCGGCAAGCGTCTTGGAATGCCGCTAGGCGGCGGTAAACTTTTTCACGCAAAACTGACCTTTCAAAAGACCTGTTTGTAGCTCAATGATTCTAATTTGACAAATTATTTCTAAAAAGATCTGTTTGATGTATGCCTGGATGCCATTATATTGCTTGCAAAGCAATATTGTGTAATAACTGATTTTAAAAGAAATGCTATACAATCTCTACTGAATTTAAAGTTTTACAATTTCCCAGATATATTTGTGAGATATGCCTTTCTCAAAGTATGAGGATTAGTTAAAATGGCGTTGTAAAACCTACAAAAATTG
Organism: Pleurodeles waltl; assembly: GCF_031143425.1. Classification (NCBI taxonomy): domain Eukaryota; kingdom Metazoa; phylum Chordata; class Amphibia; order Caudata; family Salamandridae; genus Pleurodeles; species Pleurodeles waltl. Next base: position 277,617,399 of record NC_090448.1, on the reverse strand, counting down.
TTTCTCAGCCTGTTGAGTGATGTTTTTTTCACATGGATATGTTTGGAAAAGGACAACAATGTTTTTAAGTGGACAGGCAACAAATCTGCTGTCAAATTGAATATCATTTTTCGTTCAGTTAAGTTGATCATAAGCACAAAAAAGGACAAGTCACAAAACTCATTTGTATATCTTATGAACAATACAAGGTGCAGAAATGTGAATTAAGCTGCTGTTACAGAGGGAAATCTGAGAAAAGTATATGACAAGTTCTCTGTCTATTATAGCTTCAGTAAAATCCTAGAACATTCTGTAGTGAGTGTGTGTTTCCTCATAATAAAGGCTTATTCTTCTAGCATTTGCAGTTAGAAACAATATTAATTCTCGAAAACAGTCAGTGATGCTCACAGAATTGTTCAGAATTATTCTGGGAAGGGACTAATGGAAATGAGAGAGTCCAGGCCCCTCATTTGAAGCCTGTTGGTAATATTTTGAAATGGATAAATTATTAGGAAATAGGTTGAAAGAATGTGTTTCCCCTCCAAAGTATTATTAGAAATATGGATAACTTGACTGTTGTTATATTCCCAACCCATGATATAGCGGAGATCTGCCAAACAAGTATATCCCTCATTACGTGCAACAGTACATAATAATGAGCGTTAATTGGAACAGCCATTGTATGATTAAGTGGTAGTCTTGAATATCTAATGGATTTGTTGCACTACTGTAAGGGAGTTCACTTTTGAATCACTCTGACATGTTCTGGACTTATGGCCTGATTTACATCTTGGTGGTGTTACCGCCAATCTCCGACAGTGGTGGACCCGAAAGGACCAGCACTGCAACAGTGTTTCACCCGCCGTATTTAGTATGTTGCGGCTGAGGCAGAGACCGCCACAACAAAGTGCTCTTCCTAGCTGTCAGACTAGTGGGATCGCGCCAAGTCTATTTAGATTCTACAGTCCTGCAAGTGGTGTAATGGTGATCGATGCTGATGGAGGGAGACCGTTGCTGGACCCAGTGGACATCGGACAAAGGCACTGGCCATGGAACAGTGGTAAGTCACACATACACACTGTACCTTAGCTATATGTATATGACTGCAGTGGTCTCATGCCCATCTGCGGTGCCCACACAACATATACAGCCAAAGCGAGTTCCCTACTGTGAGGTCTGTTGACATAGGGGGGTGGCGTGTTTTCTCTGTGGTACAGCGGCACCAGCAACGGAAGGTGTTTTCCAGTCATGTCCATTCGAAAACAGAATTGAAAACATAGGAAATGTTGAGGTTTGGGCACCACTTCCCACCAATCCGCCAACTCAGACATGGTGGTCAGACTGCTAAAGTGTGCTTGGTGGTAAGACACATCCAAATCTGCTCAGCGGTAAAGGGGGCTGGAGTCCTGCAATCAGTCCCTTTTGCCAATGTCGCCATCAAAAATATTGACAGAGTAGGTGGGACTTGGACAGTCCTTTGGTTATGGGCTTGCTAACATCTAAATTGTTCTGGTGGACCAAAAATAAATATCCTCAGTACTACAGATGTGTTGATCTAGCACTTTAATTTTCAAAATGTAGGGTGACATGTGACAGCCCTGTTGCCCACTGTAGCTTTTTAAACACTGTTTAATATCTGGCTACCAAATTCGATCTGTAGAGTTTTGTAGTTAGTCATTACTAAGGTTAACTTCCAGGTCCACGCCTACTGCATTTAAAGATTCTTCCAGGCGCATGCAACCTCCCTGACCGAACACCTACTCAGAGCCCAATGTGAGTACAATGGAACTTTTGTTGTTGAGTTTTAAAAAAATTACTCACTGTTGTCTCCTTCCTCAGCCTGATTGGGAGGCATTATCTAACCCAGTTTAATAGCCAATATACCTTTGGTTACATTTTGGCATACATATTTATTTTTCTGATTGGCAGACAAGATCGACCAAGGGTATGGTTCTTCCTTGGTTTGAGCTTCAAAAAACCATCACCTCTGTCAACAACTGGGTGAATGTCCAAGAATTTAAAACTTATGCCCTGGTATTAGAACGCTGACCTGTGAACCCATTTGGGCCCAGTGGTTTCCTTGTTTCCTTGTTTTGAGACTCTTCTGTACTAAATACACCTCTGCCTTATAAATAGATGCCTCCTGCATGGACTTGTCCTTCAATAAAATATTAGGGAGATGTGCCTTAACTAGGTGGTCTTCTCCAGCTGTTCTCCTATATCTGGAGTACCAAAGTATAATTCCATGTAGAACATTTGAGATTGCTTTAGCTTATTGGCTTCAGTAGTGTGCTATGCTCCTCTTGACCTCTGATCTCTTCTGCAAACCCAGTTAAAACCTAGCTGTTACTAGCCAGCACATTCCCACTTTATTTCACTCCTCAAAGTATTTGTTTCTGTAGTTGTCAGTTCGTCCTCTTCCTGCAATTTGAAAGTCTTCACTTGTGCTCTCAACATGATGACCCTCCATCAGATCTTCAAGTTATGCTTTGCTCAGCTTCCTGTGATTTCCTAAGCAAATTTGATGGTTCTTCTATCTGAAAGTATAAATTGATAACTTAAGAAAGTATCGAAACTGATTCCTAACTTCATGAGCTTCAATGGCCCTCTGAATTTGTGTCACAAGAAACTGAACAAGTTTGCACAAGATTAATATAGTTTGTGCTTTGTAAGACTTTATGCCTTGTTCAGTACAGAATTACTCCTAACAATAACAAAGCCAACAAATATAAGGCTAGAAGTTAAAGTCAGGGTTGTGTCGTCTAACAAATGTGGCAGGCCTCAGCATTGCCTTCATAACAATACATTTCCTGTGTACCTAACCTTTTACAACTTACAGCTTTTTAACGCATTTGCTTTAAATAACTAAGCTACCAAAAAAGCCTGTAATGTAGTACAAACCAATAGTATTTAAAACATAATATGGAACTGAAGATGCATTCCTATCCCAATATCTTTTTACCCAAATTTCATGACCCACGAGGGTAAATAAAACAAAGTCAAAGATTAAGCTAATCGATGCTTCTCCATTTAGTGTCGGCTTTTGTTGCCTGAACTACATACTAAGATGCCTTTTGTGTCAACAAGTTTTTTTGCTAAGAAAACCGAAAGCAGTTAGAATGAAGTAAAATACAGCGTATTCCTACCCAGCATTTTTCTGCGTCACTCATGCAAGAGTACTTTGCTGAAGGCACTCCAGTTGCAGCTTTGATAGTTTACTAGAATGTAAGTGGCTGGGTTTGACCCTAAGGTTGGGACAGAGAATGTTCCAGAATTTGGAAGTTTGAGCACCCAGCGATCTTCCCTTTGGATGTACCAAGTAGGAACTGGCTGATCGGAGGACTCGCATAGGAATGTAATGAGGTGGCAGTTTTGATGGTAGTTTGGGTCTGTAGCCAGGAGTGTTTGGTACGTTATTCACTTTAAAAAACACTGGCAAAGCCAATAGGTCAAGCGAAACTATTATGAGGGTCATTTTGACCTCGGCAGTCTTTTTTAAAGACCGCCGAGGGACCGCCATGCAGAAGACCGCCAGTGGTGGCGGTTTTTCGCTCGGCGTATTATGACTGTTGGCAGCTCTCTGGCAGGCGGCGGGGAAGTGGAAGTTGCGTCCTGTGATTCGGCATGGCGGTGTTCTGTTGATGGTGTGGTGTCGGCAGAGCAGCCCCCATGGATCCCGTCCCCTCCCGGAGGATCGACGGACCAGGTAAATCGATCATCCGTTAGGGGAGGGGGGTTATGGGGGGTGTTGTGTGTTGTCTGCATGCGTGGGGGTGTGCGTGTATGCTTGCGGGGGTGTTGTATGTTTGGGAATGAGTGCGTGTATGTCTGTGGGTATGTCTGTATGGATGTGTGCGTGTATGTTTGAATGTGGGTGTGCGTGTCTGACTGTGTGTGTGGATGTTGGCATATATGTCGGTGTGTGTGCGTGTATGTGTGTTTGTGGTGCCTGCGTGCCAGGGAATTGTTTGTGTGTGTGAGTAATGTGATGTTGGGGGTCGGGGTGGGGAGGGGAGCCCTGCCACCTTTGGGGGGTGGCAGGGGTGGAGGGGGGTGTGGGGAAGGAGTCGGGGTGGGGGGGTGGGAGACCCCTATCAGTGCCAGGGAAGGAATTCCCTGGCACTGATAGTGCTTACTGCCATGGATTTCATGGCAGTTTCAAACCGCATGAAATCCATGGCGGTCAGCCTGGTCCAAATACCGCCTGCAGTATAGTGACGGCCGCTGGGCTGGAGACCCAGGTCTCCAGCCCAGCGGTCGTCTCCGCCCTGGCGGGCGGAACGGAGAACCGGCGGATCACCATGGCGGTAACTGCCATGGTCATAATTCCTGAAAAACAGACCGCTAGCCTGTTGGCCGTATTACCGCCGTTTCTCCGTCTTCCGCCAGGGTCATAATGACCCCCTATGTCTTTTATATGGCAATACTGAATGCATTATAACTTGAATAAAAAAATGACAATGTACTTATTTAGATTTCACGTGTAATGGTGCCTGCATCAGTATTAGGCTGGGTGAGTAACGGTGTTTGCACCCTTTTGGTAAACACACAGCATTCAATACATACTCCATGCACGTAGAAAGGGGCATCAGGCCGGCCTCCTTCCACTATTGTCTTGAGACATGGTTAAACACATCTTAGATCATTCCAGAGTAGCATTTTAGTCCCATGCCTTTTTATCACTTTAGTTGTGCCCTTTTGATTTTTGTGAAACGCATGAGGAAATGTCCTCAAAGGAGACTACAATTGTTTGAAAGCTGATGTTACACTATATAGCCAATTGATGCCCTCACAGAAGACTACAATGCAGATGGAAACCTGCAGCTGTGCCATACCACCAACAGATGTCCTCACAGTGGTACTAAAGAGAAGACAGGTATGCTCAATTAACATTATAATGTAGGGAGAGACAGAACTGGAAGTGCACTAAACAGTCTCTTATGAAAGATTAATGCTGAAGGGGGGCAGAAAGGGGAAGAAAATTGATGAACAGCATGCATCTATCTAAATATACTTGCTCTTTATGGTGCTTGTGTGTCCATTTTTTATCAAAGTGAAGTGAAGACACCTATGAGTGAAGTGTGCTCGGAAAAGCGTGTATGTTTCTCTTAAGTTTGTGTAACTTATGGTTTACAGGAAAACAAACAGAAGCAGCACTGCCACAGCGAGTATTCAGAGCATTGGTCACAAACAATGTCAGTGTGTGAGTACATGTGTATATGGGAGCGTTGTGATTTTGATCCTGATGAAAGCCTCAGACCCTTGTTTGGGCCTTTAATAGGCTGAAACATGCTCATCATAAGGATAGAGGGTTGACATTTATCCCCAGTGTCCTGTTACCTTTGTTTTTAATATCCCACAGTGAACACTGACTTAGGTATCCCACATCAAAGGTTTTTAACCTATATTAACCCCCTTACTTCATTTTTTGTGGAAACTATTCACATATAGCCAGGAACTTAAAGTCACTCAGACAGATAGCCCACTTGCCCCCATACAACACTGTTGGGTGAACGTAACAACACAGATCGATGAAGAAGCATGCTACTTAGGCAGGTGGGTGAGGGTTTACCAAATATTTTTTTAAGGTTTCAGTCATACCTATTCATTACTGATGCCTATTAATTGAGAAAACTCTTAGTTGATAACCAGTTAACCAACGGATGTTGGTCCCCATTTACCAAGAGGTAGCTATGTCTGGGGAGTACCCATCTATCTGGAAAGAAACGATAGTAGTACCCCTCAAGAAAAAAACAGAGGGGGATAATCAGGACATGAGTAATTTGCGGCCAATAGCACGTCTCCCGTTTTTGGCAAAGATTCTAGAAAAAAGTTTGAACTCTGAATTGATCGAGTTTTTAACAAAAGCGGATGCTCTTGATATCTCCCAATATGGGTTCAGAAAAGGGCATAGTACTGAAACTGCCCTAATCTCATCCTCTGATACTATTCGAAGGATGGTTGATGAAGGCAAGGGGTCCGTTTTGGTTCTTTTAGATTTATCCGCTGCCTTCGAACTATCTCTCCCACACTATTAATGTCCCGTTTGCATCATGTGGGTTTGAGGGACAAGGCGCTTAAACTTTTGAAGTCTTTTCTTACAAATAGATGGACCACAGTTAGCTGTGGTGATTTCAAATCTAGACCTTATCTTCTGCCATGTGGGATTCCGCAGGGATCTTCCCTCAGCCCCACATTGTTTAATGTGTATGTAGCGCCTTTGGCTAGTCTAATTCGTGCTTTTGGTTTCATTCCATCTTCCTATGCTGATGACTTCCAGCTTATTATTCCTATTAATCAGCCATGGGAGGAGGTTGCAGATCGGTTTAGTAATTGTATGGTGGAAGTGAGTAAATGGATGAAGACCAATTGGCTAAAAATGAATGCCACCAAAACTGAAGTTTTATGTTTTGGACCTGGAAAGAATTTATGGAACTCACGGTGGTGGCCCTCTGAATGTGGTAACTGCCCTGTGCCCACTACTGTTACTAGAAACCTAGGCATCTTGTTCGACGAACATCTGTCTTTTAAAAAACAGATTAATCATGTGGTAAACATCAGTTTATGGTCAATTAAAATGCTCAGAAAAATCTTCCCCTATCTGTTACATGAATGGAGAGTAATGCTATCCTTGCATTGGTAATGTCCAAGATAGACTACTGTAATGCACTGTTCCTTAATCTGGATAAGGGGCTGATAAAAAGACTCCAATTAGTTCAGAATTCCGCTGTCAGAGCGGTTCTTAATCTCCCACGATGTATATCAGTTAGAGAGAGTCTTAGGAAATTACATTGGTTACCAGTGGCGCAGCGTATCCAGTTTAAGGCAGTTCATGGAATAGGACCATGGTACCTGACTTCCAGACTCCTCCTGCATGTACCTAAAAGAAGCTTGAGGTCTTCCCAGGCTCACTTGATTCAGGTCCCTCGCACACATAAAGCCAAATGGGGAGACAAAGCTTTTACAGTAGCTGCAGCCAGAGGATGGAACTCTCTCCCACAGAATATTAGGCAAGAATCAGGTTATATGAAATTTAGGAAAATGGTGAAAACTTGGCTCTTTCCTCGTTAATTTTTTGATACATCAAGATCAGGGTCTTTGATTTAGTTTGTTTCAGTTTCTTCTATTGGATGTTTTTCTATCTTCATTATTTCTGTTATTTTTCTTATTCTCTGTCTATTTTTTACTACGTGCTTTCTTCCCAGCGCTTTGATGCTCTTTGAGTAGGAACGCGCTTTATAAATCTCGAATTACATTACATTACAGTAGTCTTCTTGTTATTTGGATTCTTCGATTAGGGAGGAGGCTATCCCCAGGGTCCCTTAACCTCTCCTTCCCCTTGAGGTTATTAGCACTTTCTGATTGTCACAGAGACTAACTGGTTCGAAAATGATCTTGATGAAAGCCTTGGACACCATTTGGTCCCTTTGGTGGGCTGAAACATGTTTATCGTATGGACAGAGGCTTGATATTGATCACCAGTGTCTCAATACATTTGTTTTAAATATCTCACGTGGAACCAAGAATAAACTACTTATTTAGGAATGCCAAGTCAACATCTACCTATGACTAAGAGCTTACTGTCACTCAAACAAATAGCCTGTTCACCACCTTACAAGACTGTCAGGCAGATAATTGTGAAACTGTGGAATGGGATATGGCGCCTAGCTAAGCAGCCAGCGGTGGGCTCGGACCCATTAGTTGCACTTACGATTGACAACGGAGAAATCACAACAGGATCGCAGTATGATTTTTCTTTTTTCACTTACCAGATCAGTAACACCAAGGATTGCTGAATGATTTGGTTGCAGGGAGATGAAGGAGACGGGCTCAAGATACTGTGAGGTATTGCTGGTGGGCTAAAGCCTTGGGAAAGACCGACCGGGGTGATCAACAGGAAGTGGTGTGCTGCAGCCCGGGTGTGCTTCTGGGGTAGGAGGGGCACAATCAGAACTGGTTGGTGGACAAGTGAAGAGTGCAGTGAGAAGGAGCGGAGAACGCTTTCTTCCAGAGGACATCACAGAAGATAAAACAAGCTGGTTTCAATAATGTTGAGGCAAAGGGGAGTGACGAAGGGAAGGGAACAGGTTACATTTTGAGACATAGGAGAGAAAGGGAAAAACCTCTGAGGAATAGTAATTTGGAAACAATATGGTCGGTGCTTACTGGAGGTGCGTGTTCAGAGCTAGAAAAGGACGCGGCCCGCTCAGGACTTAAAACACAACTAAAGAAAAAACAATATTAGATCAAAAGAAGCAGAATACATTGGTAAATACAGAGGGTAAACCAAAAATTACCCCTTCTCTGCACTCTTTTAAAAAAAAAAAGTTCAAGAATAAAACAGAGGGGAGAGACAGAATATTTTATCTCTACCAAAAATGTCAGTTTCCCCAGAAATATCTGTCTTGAGTCAGATTTCTTCAGAGCAAGAGGGCAACAGGGCATTGTAAGAAAAGTCCCAAAAGCAGTTACTACTAGACACAGGTAACCAGAGCTCAGACATAGAGAATGGCACTAGCATAGAGACATTGTTGGGGGTACTTACGACAGAGATAAAGCAGAAATTCGCAATTTCTTTGAAGAACTAGGAGAAAATCCAGGGGGCTTGTGAAAATTGTGAGGTAAAAATGGGTGAACTTTCAGAGAAGATGTGTAAGATGGAAGCCTCCATTGAAGGATTAAGTAAAGAGATTGACATCAATCGAGGGGAGATTCAAGCACTAAAATCTAATGAAAGAGAATTATATGGCAAAATAGACGTAAAGGAAAATAACGCAAGGAGGAATAATATTAGAATACTGAATGTCCCTGAAGGATTGGAAGGAAGAAACCTAAAAGGATTTGTGGTGGATCGGATAAAGGAACATGTCCCATCAACAGCTTTGGTGGATCTGGAAGCAGATACATTCAGAGGATCCATCGAGACCCCTTTAAAAGAAATCTGAATAGGGAAAAAACGAGGACGATATTGGTTAATTTCAAGACTTACTCCATAAAAGAGCAGATCCTATCAGAAGCTCTAAGGGTCAATTGTTTTAAGAAGGGTGAGATTTCCTTTTAGATTAGTCATATATCTCCAAAGTAACACAAGATCGACAATGGGAATTAGGAAAATTTATAAAGGAACTTAGATCCTTCGGCACGGTTGTCAGTTTGAAATTTCCAGCGACCCTCAGGATCATGTGGAATAATAAAATGTATAAAATAAGGGATACCACTGAGGTTCAGAACTTAATTCAGCAAATGAAAGGGAGTCATGCGTAGCTACTGTGGAGATGGAGCCCGAGAGTATCAGTGATACACAATCAAAGGAGGGGTGGAGAGTTCTCCAGGGAGGTCCAGAGGGAGGGAGGAGGATAGGACATTCTTGGATAGGTTTAGGGGGAAGGGCTGTTACACGTAGTAGGGAGCATGTGTGTTAAAAAGAAAAAAAAATTCCTCATGCGAGACAAAGGTTATAAGGATAGGGGATAATGATTTGGTGTGACAAATAAATGGAGGTTAAGGGTCCTGTCGTGGAATGTTAACCGGCTTATGGTGCAAAGCAGGAGGAGAAAAATACTAGAATATTTAAAACACTCGGATTAAAATGTTATAGTACTGCAGGAAACACATTTACATCAGTGAGTGAGATATTTAAACACCATAAATGGATTAGTCAGTTTGCATGCACAAACCAAAAATGTAACGTAAAAGGCATTGCTATTTTGTAGAAGACCTCAGCATCAATCAGGGTAGAGAATTATATTGCAGATCTGGGGGCAGGTGGCTGGTGGTAAATACTAAATTACAAAGGGTAAGGTATACGTTAGTGGGATACTATGGGCCAAACATCGAAGACTTAATCCCACTCCAGGAATTGCATGTGGCAATTAACGAAGGCAGAGGTGGCAGATTACCTGTATTAGGAAGGGACTTTCATTTTCTACTCGACGCTGTTCGTGCTAAATCTACATTAAGACCAGCAGTTGGATCAGCTAAGATGAGGGAGGGTGTCCACAGCATGATAAGGGATTTGGGCCTAGTAGATATTTGGAGGCAGAGATTGGGACAAGAGAAGGGCACACATCACAATAAAAAGTATGGGCATTACTCTAGAATAGATTTCTTTTAGATAAGTAGGAATCAGGCTCCCAAAGTAAAAGAGGTGGCACACTTAGCAGGGCACCTCTCCGACCATTTGGCGGTAAAATTGGAGGTAGTGTTAGAAGGAGAGACAGGTCAGGGAAGGTGCACGGTAGATAGGTCAATATTTAAAGATCCGGCTATAGTTAATCAGCTTAAGAAAGACACATTAGAGTTTTTTCGGGTGAATGAAGGGCCCGCCCGCTATTAATGTGGTCTGGGACACTTATAAAGCTTATATCAGGGGTGGGATAATAAGTGGGGCAGCCTTTAGCAAGAAGGTTCATGAGTCCAGAGTAAAGACAGGGTAGGAGCATGTCAAAGAGAACTGGAATCCTGTCAAGATCAGGCACAGGTTAATTGCATAAATAAACTTAGAGTGGCAAGAGACGAATTGGCCGACTACTTGGAGGTTTGTGTGAAAAAGAGATGGGAGGGATATGGTAGGATGCTTACCTGGAAAGCTAAGGTAGAAAGGACCAAGAATGGGATTACGGAAATAATTATAAAGGAGAAAGGGGAGCGTTTCTTAGATAATGAAAGTTTAGAGCAGGCTTTCTTGAAAGTTTTTCAATCTTTATATTCAGATGATACCTCAATTTCAGAAGAGCAGATAGATAGTTGGCTTCGAGAAATAAACCTTCCCATTTTACAGTGCGAGCAACAACAGGGCCTAAAGCAAGAGATAAGCCGGTAGGAAATAAGTAAAGTAATGAAGGAGCTGAAAAGGAGGAAAGCCCCAGGATCAGGCTTGCTACAAAGTGAGACATACAGGGAATTAAGAGAGGAGCTAACACCAGTCATGACTAGGTTGCTGAATGTCATATATAAGGGTACTAGTGCCCAACCAATTTCCTGGGATGATGCTGTAATTAACAAACTTTTAAAACCCGGGAAAGACCCTAAAGCCTACGAGTCATATAGGCCTATATCCTTATTAAATAGCAAATTTATACGCAGGTTTTGGCGAGAAGGCTGGAGAAAGTGTTGGGGAGTTTGATACATGAAGACCAAAAAGGGTTTATGTGAGGGAGACAGTTGCAAGAGCTGGCGCATAATCTAATAGCAGCTATAGATGTAGCGACAGAAGGAAAATTACCTTTAACTATAATGACTTTTGACGCTTCGAAAGCTTTTGATAGAGTAAGGTGGACTTTTTTGTTATATGCTATAATCAATCATTGTGGGCTGGGGGATCGCTTTCTTAATGCAGTCAAGGTAGTTTATAATCAACCAGGGGCAAGGGTTTGGATTAATAGTAATCTTACGGATAAAATTCAAGTACAGAGAGGAACACGGTAAGGTTGCCCTTTATCACCTTTACTCTTTAACTTATATATCGAGCCCCTGGCAGTCCAGTTTAGGGAGGAACAACAGATTATCCCATTTAGGTGCCGAGGCTGGGAGAAGAAGGTGGCATTATACACAGATGACCTGACTATGGTCACACATAACAGCAGAAATGCCTTTCAAGTGATAAAAAAGATTTTGATGGATTTCAGAAAGTTATCTGGGTACCAAATAAATCAGCAGAAAACCGAATTGATGTCTTGGAACACCGAACCTTGTAGTCTATTGAAGAAAAATGAAATCAGATATCTATGGGTGCAGGTGGTTAAGGATATAAATCAAATGGCGCAAATTAATTTTAGTAAACTGGTAGTAGAAACAAAGAGGCTCTTGAACTCCTGGGCCAGTCTTTCACTTTCATTTATTGGAAGGTGCAACATAGTTAAAATGATGATACTACCAAAGTTCACATTTATTATTAACACCATCCCACTCAAGTTCAAAATGCATTGGTTTAACAAGCTTCAAGCAGAAATAAATGGCTTTGTATGGGCTCACAGAGCGTATTGCGTAGAAAAATCTACGCAAGAAAAAGGTTAAAAAAGAAATTGCTTTACCTGATTTTGAGGAGTGTAATTGGGTCTTTCAATTAATTTTTTTTAGTTTACTGTTATGAGCAAATTTCCAGTAGATTTCCCCCCATACAGTGCGTTAACTGAAAACCAGGAGGAAGAAGGTGCACACTTTTTATATGAATTCAGTCACCCCAAATATTTTAAGAGGATTAGGCTAAAGACATTAATAGCGGCTTGTTAAATATGGATACAAGTTGGGAGGATTTTAAAAATCCCATTTTATAGCTATTTCGCTCCAATATGGAATTCTCCAGGCACACCTGAGTGTTTACAAGATGCTTTAGCACTTCCCTTAAAATATGTTGGGGTAACAATGTGGGGGCAGTTGCAAAGTGAGGGGGCACCGGTAACATGAGATTAACTTGATCGACTAATGGTAAAGAGGATATCGAAGTTTAAATATTATCAACTAGCCAGCTGGGCAGGAACGCAAAGAGACTTCGGAACTGGAGAAGTTGAAAGAGAAAAGAAAGCACGGGCCGATTTTACAGAAGAAAGAAGTGTCTAAATGGTATTGGATGTTGGTGCAGGGGGAAGATGGGCCGTTAACACTGCCAGAGGAGAAGTGGAAGTTGGACCTGCCAGAGCTGGAGCTAACGAATATCTGGCAAGTATCTATTTCTACACTATGGCGAGTGGTCAAATCAGCCTTGTTAAGGAGAAAACACTTGTTTACAGTTCATCGGGCATATTGGTCTCCGCAGAGGCTGATGAAGCTAGAAGGTCTACGGAGAAGGTGCTGTCTGAAATGTGGTCTAGGAGAAGCTGATGATGTTCATCTATTCTGGCAGTGACCGAAGGTCCAACCCTTCTGGCAAGAAATGGGTAAGATCTTATCAGCTATACTTAAGAGAGATCAAGGTAAGCCTGGCTTTAATTATGTTTGCCAGCCTGATGGGAGAGGGTCCCAGCACTAAATTGGGGAAGTATCAGTCACAGTTAATTTTTATCCTGGTGCTGGTTGCACGCAGAGAAGTCTGCAGGAAATGGTTTTCACCTGAGGCACCCAATGTGTTAGATTGGGTCAGGTCTGCAAGGAGGATTTGAGGATTCAACTGTGTAGATGCGACATGGAAAAGAATGAGGATGTGGAACAGTTTTCAAAAATATTTGCTGAAATAGAGGTCCAAGGACTAAAGACAAAACAACATGGATAGGAGTACAGAGTGGTACTCTGGAAACCACAATATGTTGAAGGAGGCCTAACTGCAGGAGGGGACCCTGCAAGGGAAAATGCCCCCGCCGTAAGAATAATGGGTAGGTGCCAACCCTGATGAAGAAGCATGCGATCTAGGTTAGTGGGTGAGGGTTTGTCAAATTATTTTTCTAAGATTCCAGACATACCTATGCATTACTGGTGCCTATTAATTAAAAGAAAGTCTCATGTTATAACCAGTTAACAATTTACTGTGATAACGTTGTTATTTTGATTCTTGGATTAGGGAAGGTGCTACCCAGGTGTGCACAGACAAACAAGTAGGAATCATTATCATCACTGAAGAAAAATCAGCTATGAAAGGCACTCCATGGTGCCATTCTGAATGAATAATGGAGAGCAAATGCTTCGTCCAGAGGACTTTTTGTAACAGACAAACCAAGGATCTTTCTGGATAATCTCACTTTTAGAGAGAAGTGGTCAATCGCAGACTGTAAAGTGTACACAGGATTGGTTAGTGTTCATTACCAACATAGCCAAAAAGACATCAAAAGCTATCCTTATATAAAAAAAGGCTAGTAAAAATAATTTGGAGACACCCTTAATGATACAAACCTTTAAAAAAAAATCTTGAAGAGATTAATAAAGACATGTCCTAGTACAAGGCGTTCTTGACACAAAGTAAATGATGAAGGCCCGAAAAGACATAAAACAACTTAGCCATTAATCTACTTTCCTGTATATGACAGAGTTGAGTATACTAATCCCCTGCCCACCCGGAAGTGATTGGAAATCAGAAATTGGGCTCTTATAGATCATCAAATCCCTGTACTGGACCTTCAGTTTGGATTACAGAAGTAGTAGCAACAAGGATGAAGGGCACGATGGCTCCTGTAGATTTGATCTACAACCACCATGCATACTGTGTCCCGATGGCTGTTGGTCAACCTCCTTCCAGGCTTTTCCATTAAGGTATCCTTTCACCAGAAAAGGGGTCTTTTGTAGGGAGAAGTAGGGGATGTGGAAGAGCAAAATAAAAAAGGACACCAAGGTCCATCGGATCTACAAGAGCCAAATTATGACATGTAGCAATGGGAAGGGAACACAACCAAGGATCACCAAAATCCAGAATCAGCAGAACAGGAAGCCCTCAAGTAACTTTGCAGCAACCCTGATATAGTCATCAAACCAGCTGACAAGGGCAGAGCTATAGTCATTTTTTAAAAAGAGGCCTACAGGGTGTAGTGCCTTAGATTGCTTTCTGATGAATCAAGTTATGATAATTCTACTGTCAGACCTGACAGCTAGATTACAAAGAACAATCAGTAATGTGAAATGGGGCAGAGATGAATGGGTGGGTGACGAAGCAGGAAGCTGACTTCTTGACAGTCAGGAAACCTTGCATTCTGTATTTTTACATTCTGCCCAACATTCAATAAACACAATGACTGCCACCAGGTAGACCTACTGTTTCTGGGGTAGGTTTCCTTCCCTTTCAAAATTTTGGATTGGTTTCTTTGATCATTAGTGAACAGTACCTGCTCCTACCATAAGGACACACATTACCTTCTCGTCTTGCTAGCAGATATAACTTCTGATCAAGAGTCTCGCATGCTTTATACTCTTGGTATGGAGGCCCTGTATACCAGCAAGCCTCAGGATGAGACAGTTTGGGTCACTGAATCTATTTTATCAGGTACTACTTGGTATTTCATCACTCCACAGCATTTTGTTGTTACATACACCGAAATTGCACTCAAAGAGAATTTCATTGAATTAATTTGAATGTAACATGTACCATCAAATACAGGGTACTTCTATAGGCAACACCTCTATCCCGCTTGTAGCATGCTTTCAGGGCCCTGTTTTGAAACGACCCCTGTGCCTGACAATAACTCATACCCATAACACATCAAAATATGGCCCTGATACATTAACCCCTTCTGTGCCCAGGACGTAATGGTTACGTCCTGAGGCACAGTGCTGCTGTGCCCAGGACGTAACCATTACGTCCTGTGCACAGAGCCCAGAGGGAGCGCTCTCGCTCCCTCTGTGGGGTTCCCCCCCACCCCCCCAAGTCAGGGATGGAAGGGGAAGCCCTTCCCCTCCCACCCCCGACCCCCCCAATCCCCCCTGTGACGTCAGAGCGCGAGCGCGCGCTGATTAGTCACAGGGTCTCCCCCATCGCGCTTTTGCATTTCTTTTTCAATCCCATGGGGGAGGCCCCGAGAGGCTTCAAAGGGAAGGAAATGTATTTCCTTCCCTTTGAAGTCTCTCACAGGTTTCAAAAGCCGGATTGCTTGCAATCCGGCTTTTGAAACCCCACTAGACACCAGGGATTTTTTTTTTTTCCTTGAAATTGGCAAAAGGGAGCGACCCCTTGGGCAAGGGTCGCTCCCAGGGGGGCATTTTTTTAGGACGGCCTTTTCTGCCCCAGGGGGGGCAGAAACCTCTAGGCACCAGGGACCTTCTTTTTTTTTTTTTTTTTTTTGTGATGATTTCTTTTTTTTTAGGTGGGGAGCGATCCCTTAGGCAAGGGTCGCTCCCCTACGGGGCAATATATATTTAGGCCATTTCTGCCCCCCTTGGGGGCAGATTGGCCTATTTTGATGAGGCCAATCTGCCCCCAAGGGGGGCAGAAACCATTAGACACCAGGGAGTTTTTTTTTTTGTGAATTTCACGCAAGGGGAGCGACCCCTTAGGCAAGGGTCGCTCCCTGGGGGGGATGGGGGAGGATTATTTTAGGCCATTTCTGCCCCCCTGGGGGGGGTAGATCAGCCTATTTTGATTCGGCTGATCTGCCCCCAAGGGGGGCAGAAACCACTAGGCACCAGGGATTTTTTTGTTTTTCTGTTTTACAGATGGGGAGCGACCCCCTTGGACAAGGGTCGCTACCCTGGAGGGGCAAAATGTATTTAGGCCATTTCTGCCCGCTTTGGGGGCAGATCGGCCGATTTTAGGTCAATCTGCCCCCAAGGGGGGCAGAAACCACTAGGCACCAGGGATCTTTTTTTTGCGCCGTCACACAAGGGGAGCGACCTTGTAGTCAAGGGTCGCTCCCCGGGGGGGGGTAGGGGTGGGGGGGGCAAAATTATTTTAGGCCATCTCTGCCCCCCCTGGGGGCAGATCGGCCTATTGGTATTAGGCCGGTCTACCCCCAGGGGGGGCAGAAACCTCTAGGCGCCAGGGCAATTTTTTTTTTTGTGTTTTTTTTATTGGTTTGGTGTTTTTTTTAGAGAAGGGGAGCGACCCATCAGGCAAGGGTCGCTCCCCTGTGGCAGATTGGTAGATTTTAGGTCAATCTGCCCCAAGGGGGCAGAAACCACTAGGGACCGGGGATTTGTTTTTTGCCGCCAATGTCACGCAGGGGGAGCGACCCCGTAGGCAAGGGTCGCTCCGGGGGGGGGGGGGTGTTCGGGGGGCAAATTTATTTTAGGCCATTTCTGCCCCCCCTGGGGGCAGATCGGCCTATTATTAGGCCGATCTGCCCCCAGGGGGGGCAGAAACCTCTTGTTGCCAGGGCAAATTTTTTTTGTGTGTTTTTTTTTTTGTTTGTTTGGTTTTTTTTAGAGATGGGGAGCGACCCATCAGGCAAGGGTCGCTCCCCTGGGGGGCAAATTGTGTTTAGACCATTTCTGCCCCCCTTGGGGGCAGATTGGTAGATTTTAGGTCAATCTGCCCCAAGGGGGCAGAAACCACTAGGAACCGGGGATTTGTTTTTTGGCGCCAATGTCACGCAGGGGGAGCGACCCCATAGGCAAGGGTCGCTCCGGGGGCGGGGGGTGGATGTTCGGGGGGCAAATTTATTTTAGGCCATTCGGCCTATTATTAGGCCGATCTGCCACCAGGGGGGGGCAGAAACCTCTAGGCGCCAGGGCAAATTTTTTTTGTGTGTTTTTTTTTTTTGTATGTTTGTTTTTTTAGAGATGGGGAGCGACCCATCAGGCAAAGGTCGCTCCCCTGGGGGGAAAACTGTGTTTAGACCATTTCTGCCCCGCTTGGGGGCAGATTGGTCGATTTTAGGTCAATCTGCCCCCAAGGGGGCAGAAACCACTAGGCACCGGGAATTTGTTTTTTGGCGCCAATGTCACGCAGGGGTAGCGACCCCGTAGGCAAGGGTCGCACCTGGGCAGGGGGGGTTTGGGGCGGTGGGGGGTCAAATTTATTTTAGGGCATTTCGCCCCCCCAACCCCCGCCCCCCCCCCCGGGCCCGGCTGAGCTAGAGGCCAAAATCCACAGGTAGGCACTTTGCAAAAAACACCTCTGTTTTCTGTGAAAAAATATGTTGTGTTTTGGGCCATTTCCTTTTGTGGGCGCTAGGCCTACCCACACAAGTGAGGTACCATTTTTATGGAGAGACTTAGGGGAACGCTGGGTGAAATTTGTGGCTCCTCTCAGATTCCAGAACTTTCTGTCACCGAAATGAGAGGAAAAAGTGTTTTTTAGCCAGATTTTGATGTTTGTAAAGAATTCTGGGTAACAGAACCTGGTCAGAGCCCCGCAAATCACCCCATCTTGGATTCCCCTAGGTCTCTAGTTTTCAAAAATGCGCTGGTTTGCTAGGTTTCCCCAGGTGCCGGCTGAGCTAGAGGCCAAAATCCACACGTAGGCACTGTTTTCTATGAAAAAATGTGATGTGTCCACGTTGTGTTTTGGGCCATTTCCTGTCGCGAGCGCTAGGCCTACCCACACAAGTGAGGTATCATTTTTATCGGGAGACGTGGGGGAACGCTGGGTGGAAGGAAATTTGTAGCTCCTCTCAGATTCCAGAACTTTCTGCCACAAAAATGTGAGGGACATGTGTTTTTTTAGCCAAATTTTGAGGTTTGCAAAGGATTCTGGGTAACAGAACCTGGTCCGAGCCCCGCAAGTCACCCCTCCTTGGATTCCCCTAGGTCTCTAGTTTTCAGAAATGCACAGGTTTGGTAGGTTTCCCTAGGTGCCGGCTGAGCTAGAGACCAAAATCTACAGGTAGGCACTTCACAAAAAACACCTCTGTTTTTTTCCAAAATTTAGGATGTGTCCACGTTGCGCTTTGGGGTGTTTCCTGTCGCCGGCGCTAGGCCTATCCACGCAAGTGAGGTATCATTTTTATCGGGAGACTTGGGGGAATGCTGGGTGGAAGAAAATTTGTAGCTCCTCTCAGATTCCAGAACTTTCTGCCACAGAAATATGAGGGACATGTGTTTTTTTAGCCAAATTTTGAGGTTTGCAAAGGATTCTGGGTAACAGAACCTGGTCCGAGCCACGCAAGTCACCCCTCCTTGGATTCCCCTAGGTCTCTAGTTTTCAGAAATGCACAGGTTTGGTAGGTTTCTCTAGGTGCCGGCTGAGCTAGAGGCCAAAATCTACAGGTAGGCACTTCGCAAAAAACACCTCTGTTTTTTTCCAAAATTTAGGATGTGTCCACGTTGCGCTTTGGGGTGTTTCCTGTCGCCGGCGCTAGGCCTACCCACGCAAGTGAGGTGTCATTTTTATCGGGAGACTTAGGGGAACGCTGGGTGGAAGGAAATTTGTAGCTCCTCTCAGATTCCAGAACTTTCTGCCACAGAAATGTGAGGGACATGTGTTTTTTTAGCCAAATTTTGAGGTTTGCAAAGGATTCTGGGTAACAGAACCTGGTCCGAGCCCCGCAAGTCACCCCTCCTTGGATTCCCCTCGGTCTTTAGTTTTCAGAAATGCACAGGTTTGGTAGGTTTCCCTAGGTGCCGGCTGAGCTAGAGGCCAAAATCTACAGGTAGGCACTTCGCAAAAAACACCTCTGTTTTTTCCCAAAATTTAGGATGTGTCCACGTTGCGCTTTGGGGTGTTTCCTGTCGCCGGCGCTAGGCCTACCCACGCAAGTGAGGTATCATTTTTATCGGGAGACTTGGGGGAACGCTGGGTGGAAGGAAATTTGTAGCTCCTCTCAGATTCCAGAACTTTCTGCCACAAAAATGTGAGGGACATGTGTTTTTTTAGCCAAATTTTGAGGTTTGCAAAGGATTCTGGGTAACAGAACCTGGTCCGAGCCCCGCAAGTCACCCCTCCTTGGATTCCCCTGGGTCTCTAGTTTTCAGAAATGCACAGGTTTGGTAGGTTTCCCTAGGTGCCGGCTGAGCCAGAGACCAAAATCTACAGGTAGGCACTTCACAAAAAACACCTCTGTTTTTTTCCAAAATTTAGGATGTGTCCACGTTGCGCTTTGGGGTGTTTCCTGTCGCCGGCGCTAGGCCTACCCACGCAAGTGAGGTATCATTTTTATCGGGAGACTTGGGGGAACGCTGGGTGGAAGAAAATTTGTAGCTCCTCTCAGATTCCAGAACTTTCTGCCACAGAAATGTGAGGGACATGTGTTTTTTTAGCCAAATTTTGAGGTTTGCAAAGGATTCTGGGTAACAGAACCTGGTCCGAGCCCCGCAAGTCACCCCTCCTTGGATTCCCCTAGGTCTCTAGTTTTCAGAAATGCACAGGTTTGGTAGGTTTCTCTAGGTGCCGGCTGAGCTAGAGGCCAAAATCTACAGGTAGGCACTTCGCAAAAAACACCTCTGTTTTTTTCCAAAATTTAGGATGTGTCCACGTTGCGCTTTGGGGTGTTTCCTGTCGCCGGCGCTAGGCCTACCCACGCAAGTGAGGTGTCATTTTTATCGGGAGACTTGGGGGAACGCTGGGTGGAAGGAAATTTGTAGCTCCTCTCAGATTCCAGAACTTTCTGCCACAGAAATGTGAGGGACATGTGTTTTTTTAGCCAAATTTTGAGGTTTGCAAAGGATTCTGGGTAACAGAACCTGGTCTGAGCCCCGCAAGTCACCCCTCCTTGGATTCCCCTAGGTCTTTAGTTTTCAGAAATGCACAGGTTTGGTAGGTTTCCCTAGGTGCCGGCTGAGCTAGAGGCCAAAATCTACAGGTAGGCACTTCGCAAAAAACACCTCTGTTTTTTTCCAAAATTTAGGATGTGTCCACGTTGCGCTTTGGGGTGTTTCCTGTCGCCGGCGCTAGGCCTACCCACGCAAGTGAGGTATCATTTTTATCGGGAGACTTGGGGGAACGCTGGGTGGAAGGAAATTTGTAGCTCCTCTCAGATTCCAGAACTTTCTGCCACAAAAATGTGAGGGACATGTGTTTTTTTAGCCAAATTTTGAGGTTTGCAAAGGATTCTGGGTAACAGAACCTGGTCCGAGCCCCGCAAGTCACCCCTCCTTGGATTCCCCTAGGTCTCTAGTTTTCAGAAATGCACAGGTTTGGTAGGTTTCCCTAGGTGCCGGCTGAGCTAGAGGCCAAATTCTACAGGTAGGCACTTCGCAAAAAACACCTCTGTTTTTTTCCAAAATTTAGGATGTGTCCACGTTGCGCTTTGGGGTGTTTCCTGTCGCCGGCGCTAGGCCTACCCACGCAAGTGAGGTATCATTTTTATCGGGAGACTTGGGGGAACGCTGGGTGGAAGGAAATTTGTAGCTCCTCTCAGATTCCAGAACTTTCTGCCACAGAAATGTGAGGGACATGTGTTTTTTTAGCCAAATTTTGAGGTTTGCAAAGGATTCTGGGTAACAGAACCTGGTCCGAGCCCCGCAAGTCAGCCCTCCTTGGATTCCCCTAGGTCTCTAGTTTTCAGAAATGCACAGGTTTGGTAGGTTTCCCTAGGTGCCGGCTGAGCTAGAGGCCAAAATCTACAGGTAGGCACTTCGCAAAAAACACCTCTGTTTTTTTCCAAAATTTAGGATGTGTCCACGTTGCGCTTTGGGGTGTTTCCTGTCGCCGGCGCTAGGCCTACCCACGCAAGTGAGGTATCATTTTTATCGGGAGACTTAGGGGAACGCTGGGTGGAAGGAAATTTGTAGCTCCTCTCAGATTCCAGAACTTTCTGCCACAAAAATGTGAGGGACATGTGTTTTTTTAGCCAAATTTTGAGGTTTGCAAAGGATTCTGGGTAACAGAACCTGGTCCGAGCCCCGCAAGTCACCCCTCCTTGGATTCCCCTAGGTCTCTAGTTTTCAGAAATGCACAGGTTTGGTAGGTTTCCCTAGGTGCCGGCTGAGCTAGAGGCCAAAATCTACAGGTAGGCACTTCGCAAAAAACACCTCTGTTTTTTTCCAAAATTTAGGATGTGTCCACGTTGCGCTTTGGGGTGTTTCCTGTCGCCGGCGCTAGGCCTACCCACGCAAGTGAGGTATCATTTTTATCGGGAGACTTGGGGGAACGCTGGGTGGAAGGAAATTTGTAGCTCCTCTCAGATTCCAGAACTTTCTGCCACAAAAATGTGAGGGACATGTGTTTTTTTAGCCAAATTTTGCGGTTTGCAAAGGATTCTGGGTAACAGAACCTGGTCTGAGCCCCGCAAGTCACCCCTCCTTGGATTCCCCTAGGTCTCTAGTTTTCAGAAATGCACAGGTTTGGTAGGTTTCCCTAGGTGCCGGCTGAGCTAGAGGCCAAAATCTACAGGTAGGCACTTCGCAAAAAACACCTCTGTTTTTTTCCAAAATTTAGGATGTGTCCACGTTGCGCTTTGGGGTGTTTCCTGTCGCCGGCGCTAGGCCTACCCACGCAAGTGAGGTATCATTTTTATCGGGAGACTTGGGGGAACGCTGGGTGGAAGGAAATTTGTAGCTCCTCTCAGATTCCAGAACTTTCTGCCACAGAAATGTGAGGAACATGTGTTTTTTTAGCCAAATTTTGAGGTTTGCAAAGGATTCTGGGTAACAGAACCTGGTCCGAGCCCCGCAAGTCACCCCTCCTTGGATTTCCCTAGGTCTCTAGTTTTCAGAAATGCATAGGTTTGGTAGGTTTCCATAGGTGCCGGCTGAGCTAGAGGCCAAAATCTACAGGTAGGCACTTCGCAAAAAACACCTCTGTTTTCTTCCAAAAATTTGGATGTGTCCACGTTGCGCTTTGGGGCGTTTCCTGTCGCGGGCGCTAGGCCTACCCACACAAGTGAGCTATCTTTTTTATCGGGAGACTTGGGGGAACATAGATTAGCAAAACAAGTGTTATTGCCCCTTGTCTTTCTCTACATTTTTTCCTTCCAAATATAGGAGAGTGTGTAAAAAAGACATCTATTTGAGAAATGCCCTGTAATTCACATGCTAGTTTGGTCACCCCGGAATTCAGATATGTGCAAATAACCACTGCTCCTCAACACCTTATCTTGTGCCCTTTTTGGAAATACAAAGGTTTTCTTGATAGCAATTTTTTACTCTTTATATTTCAGCAAATGAATTGCTTTATACCCGGTATAGATTGAAAACGCACGTCAGGGTGCAGCTCATTTATTGGCTCTGGGTTCCTTGGGTTCTTGATGAACCTACAAGCCCTATATATCCCCGCAACCAGAGGAGTCCAGCAGACGTAACGGTATATTGCTTTCGATAATCTGACATTGCAGGGAAAAGTTACAGAGTAAAACGTAGAGAAACATTTATGTTTTTTTCACCTCAATTTCAATATTTTTCTTTTTCAGTTGTTATTTTCTGTAGGAAACCCTTGTAGGATCTACACAAATGACCCCTTGCTGAATTCAGAATTTTGTCTACTTTTCAGAAATGTTTAGGTTTCTGGGATCCAGCATTGGTTTCATGCCCATTTCTGTCACTGACTGGAAAGAGGCTGAAAGCACAAAAAACTGCAAAAATGGGGTATGCCCCAGTAAAATGCCAAAATTGTGTTGAAAAATTGGGTTTTCTGATTCAAGTCTGCCTGTTCCTGAAAGCTGGGAAGCTGCTGAGTTTAGCACCGCAAACCCTTTGTTGATGCCATTTTCAGGGGAAAAACCACAAGCCTTTTTCTGCAGCCACTTTTTCCAATTTTTTTGAAAAAAACGAAATTTTCACTGTATTTTGGCCAATTTCTTGGCCTCCTTCAAGGGAACCCACAAAGTCTGGGTATCTATAGAATCCCTAGGATGTTGGAAAAAAAGGACGCAAATTTGGCTTGGTTAGCTTATGTGGACAAAAAGTTATGAGGGCCTAAGCGCGAACTGCCCCAAATAGGCAAAAAAAGGCCCGGCACAGGAGGGGGAAAAGGCCTGGCAGCGAAGGGGTTAACGACATGCTGGTGATATGGAAACGAAGTCCACAACAGGCCAGTGACTTTGCAATTTTGGTTGAATACCGATGACTTATTGCATTCATCAGCAGCAGAACATCACTACCCTTTCTTGATTTGCTGATTTTGGTTGGTAACAATGGACTAAAAACTGAAGTATATAATAAACTGATCAACCTGCTAAGATTTGATAGCCACCACCCACATGCTCTGATGAAGAACCTTTCCTTTAGACTGTTTTTGAGGATCCAAAGTAATTGTTCTGGGGTCTATGATATGAGGAAACGGCAGAAGCTTTTATCCAGAAATTGCAAGTATGTCATTATCCTAAGAAGATCATACAAAACGTTCGAAAGAGGGCACGCAGTAATAAGAGAGAGGCTTTACTGAAGACATAACCCACACAGTCTAACAATAGAATTTCATGTGTTACCCCATTTTCTCCTGTTTTTAATAAGGTACAGAAGATCATTAGTAAATAGTGGAGCATTTTGACAACTATGGGACAAACATTAAATCCCCCTCCTCTTCTTTTACAAGAAGAGTCAGAACATTAGAGACATGTTAGCACACGCCCGCCCAAGACCAAGACAAGCCACAAAATCAACAGAAACCACGCTGTGGGACCTTCTACAGGTAGTAGAACATTTCCCTTGTAGTGGATAAACTTTATGTCCATATACTAGAGCTACTAACACTATTGATTTATGACTGAAGACACCTTGGGAAATCTGAAGACACACTGACTGCAACATGGTCAATGTCATTTACAGCATCACCTGTCCGTGCAAATTCTACTACTTTAGCATAAAATCCATGAAGGGTAAAGTAAGAATCAACAAGCATAGAAGTAATAGAAGATGCTGGTGCAACAAAACACTTATGGTATCCCTTTATATTTACTCAAAATGTACCAAGAAAGATATTGTACATACAGTATCTAATTCAGATAACACTTCACCACAAGCAATGCTACTTAAGAAGGAGATGGGTTAATCACCTCAGGGCACACATACGAGGTCTAAACAATGGACACCCTTTTTAACATCCATTCAGAGGATTTATGTAACTGATAGACACTAGGATGTACCTGAATATATATTTTAACATCATTTCAAGGACTATGGGTAATAACAGAAATCAGGATGCACTTGAACATGTATTCGTCTTCATCATTCCCAATGAGGACATGCATTTGCATTGACCATTTTGATTAAATACAGTGAGTCTACTGCACTACTATAATAGACGTACATCCAGGGACTAACTTTAACTAATAAACAACAGGATGCTCTTGAAACATACCTTTGTGTTTATTGTTATGTTTCCAAAGCAGACATTTCATGTATTGACTTAATATAGTACATTTAACAGTAATGCTTCTTTTTCACCAATGCTGCCCAAACAAAGCTAGAATTGTGGCTTAATATTTTGATAAATCAATCGTGTTGGCAAAAAAAGAGCCATGTACATAGTATTACATAAGCAGTTGGCTTTCCAGGGTTTTTGCTTATGGCCAGACGCATGACGCCATTTCTTCTGTCACGTGCCGCAGTGCATAATGTATTTATTGAGAATATAGACGCCACTCTGACAACATTGTGCGTCAACATAAATATAGGCAAAATTGACAGCGGGACCCTTTGGTGAAGTAAGTGGAAGCCTAGACAAATTAAGGGAAGTGAAGCGGTGCTGTAGACCATGGGCTAACCCGACTCTAACACAGAACTTTACACCAACTATAGAGCCCAACTCAATCTAGGAACCCTCCGGTCGACACACTTTTCATTGACGCCACTGGGACAATATTAACTAGTACCTATCCTCTTCTCTATTAGAGTGTGACTTTAAGGAACTTCAGGTGCCTCAACCTCCATGGGACTAAAAATGGCCATAATTAGGGTAAGGGCTGTGATTGTATGAGTGAAACACAGGTGGATGGTTTAAACAACGTTTAAACACTGTGTGCTATTTTTGACTATGCATCCATCTATCTATATATACCTCCATTTTATGCTAATTGTTCATCTATGTTTTATCACAGTTAGGTAAAGATGCCTGCCAGTGAAGTGAACTCAGGAAGGTTTATATTTCTCTTAAGTTTGTATGACTTATGTGTTACAGGAAAACAAAAAGAGGCAGTATTATCTGCAGCGAGTACTCAGTGCCTTAGGCAAAAACCATACATGTGAGTGCCTGTGTAAATGAGAGAGGTGTCCACAAGAGTGATCGCAACCCAGATGAAAGCCTTGGACACCAGCTGGGCCCTTTGATAGGCTGAAACACTTTTTGGTTGTGGGGAAAGAGCCAACAACGGAGCTGTACTGTACAATAGTTTTTTATTGAGTATAGATAAATTCATATGGTAAAATATGTAGAGTAAAAAATAAGTATCAAGGTAACCTATATATTTTTTTAATGGGCACAACATATGGATTTAGGAGCAGTGGTTATTTGTACATCACTGAATTTGTGAGAACCTGCATGTATATGATTTAGAAGGTATTTTTCAAAATGTCCTCTTTCTTACACACTGGCTTACTTTTAAAAAGGCACAAATACAACGAAATCCAATTGGTAATAAATATACTACTAGTCTGTGCTCCCACATCTTATAAAAACATGGTAACTCACTTGTGCGGGTAGGAGTACTGCTTGTGACAGGAAATGGACCAAAATGCAACATGGATACTTTACATTTTTCCACTCAAAACTAACCCTTTTTTTCAAAGTAGGTAGTGTGGATTTTGGGTAGGCCTGGGGGTAGAACTCTGCTCTGCTGGTGGAATTTGCAGAATTCGGGCACTTCGCACTACATGGAGTAGCACTGAGTTCCCGAATTCAGCACACTAGCACAAAGCAGAGTTTGTTCGTATTTGTGAGATTGCATTATGGTACTCTCTTGTGAGTGCCACAATACTCCCAGGCCGCTAGTGAGCGCACACAAGAATTGAGTTCACTCGCACTGCTTCTGCCCATGCCGGCAGCCCACAACAGTGCTGCTCAAGAGCGCAAACCCATTTCTGGAGTTGGTTTTCTACTCCAGATGCCACTAAATCTAATCAAAAAGATATTTTTGACTAGACTTTCTTCTCCAATGAACCATGCAATCTGTTTTTCCGATTGAGAAGACTGAGAAATGCATCAGAGACTCCACTTCCAGTTCCTGTCCAGCAGGCTCCTCCTAGTGCTTTGTCCATCTCCTAGTCACTTTTCACATGGATTTCGAGGTGGAAGGATCACTGTCTTTGTCTCCTGGATATACCTTTGGATTTAAGACCTTAGCTTTTGTTGAATCACACAAGTAAGTTCAAAAACTGTTGTATAAGGATGTTGTGTGTTTGCTTGGGCATGCACCAGTATTTCTTTGTACTTTAGACAGAGTTTTAAATTTTATAGTGGTGGTTGGCCTGGAGTTTTAGTATAGGCCTATTTATTATTTCTTTTGCATTTTATTGATTTTTCACCCTTTGTAAAGGAAAATTGTTGCACAGATCAGTACCTTTTCTACATGTGTGTAACATTTTCAATATTATTTTAGTATGTGGCCTAGATTTCCAAATGGCCATCTAGCCAGTAGGAGCCATAACTAGTAATAGTCAGTGTATAAAATAAATGTTTTCGTGTAATATGTTTTAAAAACTTTATTTAGGGCAACAATGGCAATAGATTCATTACAAATGTCGACTATTGTTTGCATTTCATATTTTTTTGCAAAAAGTGTATATGTTGTCTGATAATATTTGATGGTATAGGAGGATGTGTGTTGTTTTGAAATTGTTATAGCTCAGTTAATTTTCCAATGTTTTGCATTGCTGAATCAATGTTGGTCACCTTCTTCTGTGTTACCATCAACATGCCTCCTTATGGCCAGTGTATGTGTGTGTGTGTTTGTCATCATCCACCATTTCTCTTTGTTCTCCATGCAGTGTGGCCAGGGGCCATTTTCTGTCTGTAGGCTTGCATGTGTTCTTTGTTGTCCATGCCTCCTTGTTTGCAGTTGTTGTTAGACCATATGACTGGCAGCCATTTTGTCCATCCAGACAGTGTCCCTTTGCCAAAAGCTTTCATGTGTTCTTTGCTTGCCATTCCTCCTTGCTCCTTGTTGTTATTGTTTGACTATGTGGCTAGCTGGCAGCCATTTTGTGCATGCAGCCAGTGTGTCTTTAACGTAGGCTTAAATACAAACATTGTTAATTATTGATCATTTGTTTTCAAGTTTCTATTTTAATGTTATTTTTTTTCTATTTTGATTTAAATTTTCTATTTACATTTTTTATTTAGATTTTTTATTTAATTGTTTTTGTATTTTTTTTATTTATATTTTTACCGCTTTAATTTCTTATTTATTTGAATTTTTATACTTTTTATTTTTTACTTCTTTATTTTAATTTTTAATTTTAATTTTTAATTGTATTTTTTATTTTTTATTTCCATTTTTTTACTTAAGTTTTTTTAAATGTTTATAATTTTTTTTACTTTTATTTTTTATTTAATTCTATATTTTGCCTTGATCCATCCATCCACATCCATCCACTCCTCAATCCATCCATCCATGCACCAAAAATGCGCAGCTGCACTACAGCATTTGGTTTCTTTAGGTGTAATCCCATTTCCTCTAGGACACCCTGGCTGCAGAGCACTGCAGACAAATCAACAGCATAATTAATTTTTTTAATGATTATTCCCTTTCCCCTGGATCACCTTGCCACTATAGGTTATTTAAGGACTCCTTGGCTTCCTTCCGTATCGCTGCAGGCAGGAACATGCTCCGAGCCTGCCCTGCACCAATCCTGACACTGCTTAGAGCAGCGTTAGGATTGGCTGGGAGCACCCAGCCAGGGTGCTTCCAGGCAGACTAGGAGCCTGTGCAAGCTCTCGTCAGCCCAGCAACACAGTTGCTGGGCTGGAGAGAGCCCTCTGCGCATGTGTGTTTGACCGGCCCTAGATGGCTGGCCAAACACACATGCGCTCTGAGGGAGAGTGCTTTGATGGGGAGTGCTGAGCACCCCCCCTCGCTGCTCATCACCCCCGCGGCCCTGCCCCTTTTCCCAAAAAACTATCATAAACACTGTTTATTATAATTTTTTGGGAAAAGGTTTGCAGCTGCAGTGTTGGCGGGGGGATGCTCCTCCGCCTTTATGAAGGAGCCGCCCCGCCTAAGTCCAGACAACACATGTCAGATGGAAATGTCATGTACGCGTTATGCACACATGGACCTACACAACTGACATTGCACTGACAACATATTCCCCTACTACATAGGGCAGCTACAGGGATGATGATACAACATTAAGACCCTGTCAAAATTACCCACAGCAGCTTGGCCAAGGTTAGCAGTCATTGTCACACTTCTTCGATGTGTCACCAAGTAACCATTAAGACATGATGTAGCCTGCAACTCAGCTATGTTGAACTGTAAGTTGTAGGGCACTGGAACACACAGCATCAACACTGCATATTGTCAAAGGCGAGATCTGCCTAGGTACTTACCTCCTGTAGAACAAAACCATTGGGTTGAAGAAAATATCTCCACAAGTCAAACACATGGAAATGCATGATGAGTCTAATTGTACCGAATCAGACACCCAAATCATATTAGCCTACTGTTGCTACATTCACATAGCCCATAGACTGAAGATGAACAGACAATGGGCATATAAC
Source organism: Pleurodeles waltl (assembly GCF_031143425.1). Taxonomy (NCBI): domain Eukaryota; kingdom Metazoa; phylum Chordata; class Amphibia; order Caudata; family Salamandridae; genus Pleurodeles; species Pleurodeles waltl. The sequence goes on along the minus strand of NC_090448.1, from coordinate 277,588,532 downwards.
TACTAAGGCATAAGTACAGTCCTATACGGGCCATATCTGTGCTGTACATGAGATGGCTGCCTCATATGGAATCTATACCTGTACCAGTACTAGATATCTAAAGTCCCCGTTTCAAAAATGAGAGTCAGCCAGTTGAAAAATACATGTGATCAATACATATAGGACTGAACAGACACATTAGAGCCACTAATGCTCATTTACTGAAGGATGGATCAGGTCATACTCATTGGGTAGGGTGATACACAAGCTCACATCCATAGAAAAGGCAGGATGGAGTAACACATGTGGGATTGTCATTTGACCATCTCCAAATGTAGACATGGAGATGTCTTGACACAGGAGATATAAATTTACTGATAGGGAACCATGAAGCCACATCTATTAGTCAGGCAAGGTGGAAATTACACATGTCTACTAGTCTACATATATGTTGCACTTATTACATTGTCACAGAAGGTACAGTGGGTCAGCAAACATCATACAACCAGAGCCAAGTACCTGGATAAAGTCAGTACTCACCCCCTTGTGGCTGCTGTGCTGCCCTTAAATGCCCATCCACCTTAGGGTAGGCCACCGCCAAAATGCAGGCCATTGGGGGGGGTCAGGGTCCAAATGGGACCCCTTCCTCATTGAGAGGACATCTCCAGCTGGGCCTCCGTGGTCTTCCGGACGCAGCATCTCAGATCCTGCCACCGCTTGCGACAATGGGTGCTCTGCCGGCTGTGGACCCCCAGGTTTCGCACTTGCTTTGTGATGGCACGCCAAATCCCTTTCTTCTGATGGGCATTCACCTGCATGGACGACACAGACAAAAGGTGAAAGTCATGTACACATGCGCCATACCAACAGGAGTGGACACTACACATCTGTCACAGCCAGTACCCACACATACCTATCCTTTCTGCTCACACGCCTTCACTATATGGCCTCCGCGTGCATATACTCCCTCACCAGTACACATGCCCCAATCAATGTCACACGCAACCCCTATCACACATGGTTGGTCCATTGAACTCACATGCTCCTCTGGTGCCCCATATAGCTGTCCATACAGTGATAGTACCTCCTCCACCAGCTTTTCCAGTTCTTCCGGGTTGAAGGCAGGGGCTGACAGAGGCAGTACACAGCAGCTCACGTCGTGGAGGTCTTGCTAACAACAGTGTCAGGAGTCAAGTGAGCAAGGCTGCAGAAAATGGAGGTCACAGGCGCCACATACAGGACCATAACCGCCGGTGGTCACCGCCATTGGCCCCAGTCCGCCACATGCAGCAATGTTAACTAATGACAAGTTGCACAGCAGTTTCGACCGTCTACCACCACGATAACTTCTGCCGGCGGACTTAGGTCATTTCCAGTTGTCCACTACAGCAGGACAGGCGACTGTCATTTTGTGCACATATAATCAATGGATGAGCCTAATTAAGTGCACCATACACGTACTTAACCAAATGGCGTGTAACCCTATATTGTGCCATCATGGTAGTGCTTCAATTTGTGACATTCTTGACACAATGACGTGTTGTGGCTCTATAATAGTTGATAGCTATGTTTAGCTACTCTGGGCACACAGACGAGGGCCATATTTATTGGTAGATTCCTATAATAAATGTGTGATTAGTGCAGCACAGCTCAGTCAGCTACACATGTTCAATTACACATGTGACATATGTCCTAAACGGCTTACATGTCAACCAATGTGCAGCAATGAGGTTGTAACATGCACATAACCATTGTCATTAATATATTTGTCAGTAGTGCAACGCATCACCCATAGTGTTAGGTGTGAGCTAATCTATCATGTGGTGCTTACATGTGCCTACTGCTTTGCTCATTGTACATTCTCTCCTCTCATCATAAATATCCTGCCATGAGGAGATTGAGACAACCACCAGTGTACCGTCCATTAGTTGTCCCAATAACCATGGAGGACAGGGATGTAATCCGAGCATATTGTCTGAATTGTCAGACCATAATGGATCTATGTACATAGTTGGAGCCAGATCTCTTGCCAGCCATATGCAATCCCTATTGCTTCTCTCCCATTGTACAGGTCTTGTCACTGCTACACTACCTGGCCACAGGCTCCTTTCAGAATACAGTTGCCTTAACAGCAGGGATGTCTCAGACCATGTTCAGTCTTGTCTTGAATGATGTACTCTGTGCTTTGTTAAAGAACCTGGACAACTACATCAGGTTCCCCCAACGTGCGGACTTGGCCCATGTGAAGACAGACTTTTATGATATGGAATACATTCCTCATGAGATAGGGGCCACTGATGGCACCCATGTAGCCATGGTCCCTCCCAGTGCCAATGAACAGATGTATAGGAACAGGAAGAAATACCACTATACATACATGTTCAGGTGGTGTGTCTGGCAGACCAGTACATCTCACAAGTGACAGCCAAGTTTCCAGGATCAGTGCATGACTCCTACAATTTGCCTTGGTATGTATGCATATGAAGGTGTTTCACTGTTATGGCACCTGTCATCATGTTCTGCCCAGTCGCTGTACCTATTATTTCAAAAGTCCTACATTTGAGCACACAGGTGACTCTGGCTATCCAAACCTTCCTTGGCTGTTGACACCAGTGAGATGCATTCATAGTCATTAGCCATTGTTAAATGATTACAAACATGAGGGTTGTACATGAGAGATAGCGGGTAAATTATTTGTGTGATTAGTGTGTGACTGGTGACGTGTGGTAATATCTGGGGGCCCCTGCTTAGGAGGTATTCAACACTGGGCACAACACCTGCATATGGGCTTTGTGTGGCACCATGCCTTCCATGCTGATGGTACTCTCTGTCATGGTCTTTTTGCAGATTGAAATACTGACTATACTCTTGTGTGGCCCCGGATTCCTACCTCTCTGACATTTGTGCTGCTACATATCAGTATTTTGTGTCTCCTGCTGAGGGTGTCTCCCTCTGCTGTCCATTACCCTGCCTGTTTGATGTAGGGCGCATCACCAGACTACAGTTAGCAAGCATGACAATTGTTGATATTTTATTCAAAACACATATACAGTAACTATGTTCAGTGGTGATTTATTGTGCGTATCATAATATTGAAAGTCAAAATAAAGATGCATAAATTGACATAAAGATGATGAGTATGGTCATGGTAGAATCATCAGAGTAGCTGCTACAGCAGTTGGTTGCACAGGTCCAGTATCCAAGTGCCATGGGAAAATGTAGTCATGTCTCTGAACAGTCAACGAGGTGTCTCAGTGGCACACAAGGGAGGCAAACCAGGTGAGGTTCACTTCCTGGCAGTATGTTTGGTCTTGGCTTATGCTCCAGCCGGATGTCTGGGTGGATGTCCACGTTTTTGACATCCGGTGGCGGTAGGGGCTCTTAAATATGCCCGCTGTTTGTTAATCTCTTTGTCAGATGCATACAGTTTCTTAACATGATTCCCAGCTATGACAATGACAGATGCTGCACAGCATAACTTTGGTGGTACATACTAGTCTATGACATGTATTCCATGCTGGGTGCTGTCATTCAGGTTTGGTACATATGGCACTGTGGATAGGTTCATGTACTGTCTGTTACTTCTCATGACCGTTCAGCACTGTTACCTAGTGAATAGTCAGGTTTGCTAGATGTCACACAAAATGGCTGGACATTGCACCATAGTGTCCCAGTGGAAGCAGAGTACGTCATGCCAGGTTAAATGTCCTGTCTCTGCATGTTGTGCATGGAGTCTGCCATCTTACTTTCCATACCATGGTAGGTACATTCCAGGATTGGAGATCTAGATAAGTGGCCATTTGGATTTGTCACAGAGCTGTAGCTGTGTGTAGCCTTGGTTGCCATTGTGGTGTGCCATTACATTGCTGTCATTGCCATGTAGTTGTCCTCAGTTGTACCATCTAGTTGGTGAAGCTCGTACAATAGTCTCAGGTTTCTCGTAGATGGACTAGTGCACTGTGGGAGTCGTAGTGATGGTATTAGCCCTGTTATCTGTGCCTTTGCCAAGGGCTGCATGGGCAGTTGGGCTGGGTGTATGTATGGCATACAGGAGAGGGGCATTAGGAGAATAGGTGGGAGGTGTAGTGAGTGAATTGGGGAGTATTTGGGTGGTGAGGAAGCATGCAGAACACTACAATTGTGTGACATGGAAGTTGTGGGTACTTACCACAGTCCAGTCCCCCAAGTATTCCAGTCAGGCCCTCGGGATGCAGTATGTCCAAGACCTTCTCCTCCAAGATGTGAACTGTGGGGGAGGAGGTAGAAGCCCACCGCCAGTCTAGTGTGCGGCGATCTGGTGTTGTGATGCCATGGAACATGCCTTCCCCATAGGTCACTCCACCTCTTCCTTATGTCATCCCTTGTACATGGATGGTAAGTTGACCCTTTCGACAAATCTTTGCCATAACTCCATTTTCCTGGCAATCAACGATTGTTGGACCTGTGCACCAAACAGTTGTGGCTCTACCCTGACAATTTAATCCACCATGACCCTCAACTTGGCTGTAAACTGTGGGGGCTTTTGTGGGCTCATGGTTGAGGTTGTGTTGAGGGGGATGTTGTATGCGTGTAAGGGTGCAGTGTTGTGTGAGTGATGGGGTGTGGGTGGTTCGTTGTGTGTGATGGACGCTTATCGTGATTTGTGTGTGCTTGTTATGTGTGTTGTATGTTAGTTGTGGTGGTGTGTGATGCATGTGGTGTGTGTGTGTGTGTGTGCCTATGGTGTTAGGGTGCTCTCTTTCTGTGATTACCTGTTGTTTTTGTTGCAAAGGATTGTGGGTTGCGACAGGGTGTGTCATATAGTTCTGTGAGTAGGTGTGTCTGGTGTGTGGATGTGTGTCAGGTGTGGGGTGTTCAAACTGTCCAATGTGGTGTTGTGTTCTGATAGTAGTGGGTTCTGACCGCGGCAATTCGCACCGCCAATGGTTTTCACCGAGGAAGAACCGCTGTGGTAATTTGTGGCTCCTAATCTGGTGGGCGGATTGGTGTCGGCCTTGTGGTGCTGGTGGTAGAACCGCTACTTTCCTGTCCTCCAGTGTCCTGGCGAACTCAGATTTTTGGCTGTTTTTTGGCAGTCTTCACAGTGTGACTCTTAATACAGAGGTTGGATGACCACCAAAATTGTGGTCTTTTGGTGGCTGCCACAGTGGCAGTCTTCCGAAAAGACCACCAAAGACGTAATGAGGCCCCATGACTGTTGAACTGAATTTGTCCCTTTCACAAAGTAGTACCCAATAGTTTCAGGGAATAGAGCACAGTAGACACCAGCCACAGCCAGCAATAATAGATGTTCCCGAAGCTGGAGCAGAACAGAAGGTCGAGCTTTCTGTCGAGAAAGAATCTCTTGTTTTAGAATCAATGGCTCCAAGATGTCCAGCAAGAAAAAAGAAGGGTTCTACTCCACCATCTTCTCCAGGCACCACTTCTGATGATGATGATAGGGAGGTGAAGTGGAGCCCAGCAGACTCCAGGAGACACCAGGAGAGGTTAGGAAAAAGAAAAGCTCCAGAATCATGGAAGGAGATGATGATGACGAAGATCCAGTCATTGTGGAAGCTGGCACAGCTACAGAGGACTCTGACATTATCCAACCTGCTCCGAGGGATGTGGCACAGGCAGCAACACCAGCTCCCTTATTTGGAAGGCCCCAGCAGAGACCTGCACCAGCCCGTACCTCAGTAGAAGTATGCACTGCAGAGAGGAAATCAACACACCTACCTACCTTCAGTTCTTCTTAAGGTATTGGAAGAGGCCCAATAAGAAAGTACTCTTCACCAGTTTAGGACTTTTTTACGATCAGCCAAAAGGAGAACATTGTGATATGCTCCATTTGCCACGCAAGTGTTTATCGAGGTAAGCCTGGTTCACATTATGGTACTGGAGCCAGACAACCCATATGAAAAATATCTTGCAATCCGGTGGTAGGAGCACCTTCAAAAATGGCTGAATGTGGTTGCAGTGGTGAAGTGAGGAGATCCGGAAAATACCAGCTTCAACTGGTCAAATCATGGTGGAAGGTGAGGAAGAAGAGGATAACATCATCCTCATGCAAAACTGCCCAGGCCCCAGCAGTGCGCCAGAATCACCCGCCTCAGTAACCTCACAATGGCACAAGAAAACTCAGAGTCAGATGGAGAGTGAGACTCCATGGTATATAGTAACTGCTCCATGATGCAAATTGAGTCTACTACCACCTCCTACTTCTCGAAAGTCACCTGCGTCAGTGGCCCCAGAAAAGATGAAAATCTAGGCTACTAATAAGGGCATGTTTAGACAGGAGGGGCCCTGACGACCGCAAAGACCCATTGGTGCATTTGTACAATGGTAAAACATTTGGGCCAGGGTCTTCTCCCTTTTTCTTTTGTGAAAGGAGTAGGAATCTTAGAGTTTGTGGCAGCCATCTTCCCAAAATGGAAGGTTTCAAGTCAGAGCATTTTGATAGAGTTGCTGCTCCAGCTTCTCATCACAATGTACTGCAGTTGGTTGGACTAGCTTTACAGCAAAGTGTTGTCCACACTATCCATCTGACGACATATGGACCAGTTGTCAGGTGATTGATTACACATGCATCACTGCACACTGGATCTCTTTTGTGGGGGTAAAACAAAAGCTATCTACAGGTATTTCAGTGTCCTGTGTTTGGTGCCATGCATCAACCTGGTGGTGCAAGACTTTCTTCAAAAAGAAGACATAGGGGGTCATTCTGACCCTGGCGGTCTTTGACCGCCAGGGTCGCGAATGACGGAAGCACCGCCAACAGGCTGGCGGTGCTTCCATGCCCATTCTGACCACGGCGGTAAAGCCGCGGTCAGAAAACCAGGACCGGCGGTTTCCCGACGGTTTTCCACCGGCTGGGCGAATCCGCCAGGGCAGCGCTGCAAGCAGCGCTGCCATGGGGATTCTGACCCCCTTCCCGCCAGCCTGTTTCTGGCGGTTGTCACCGCCAGAAACAGGCTGGCGGGAACGGGTGTCTTGGGGCCCCTGCACTGCCCATGCCACTGGCATGGGCAGTGCAGGGGCCCCCTAACAGGGCCCCATGAAGCTTTTCACTGTCTGCCTAGCAGACAGTGAAAAGCGCGACGGGTGCAACTGCACCCGTCGCACGCCCGCAACACCGCCGAATCCATTCGGAGCCGGCTTCTGTGTTGCAAGCCTCCTTCCCGCTGGGCCGGCCGGCGCTACCATTGGTAGCGCCGGCCGGCCCAGCGGGAAGGTTGGAATGCCGGCAGCGGTCTTTTGACCGCGTAGCGGCCAAATGGCTGTTCCCGCCTGGCGGGCGGCAACCGCCGCCCGCCAGGGTCAGAATGACCGCCATAGTCAGCAACATGCTGACTACCTTCAGGTGCATCTGCACTCATTTCAGCCATTCTTTTAAAGCCCAGAAACAGCTGCGGATTATTCAGCGTAATAACAGAGTATCAGTAAAACCCCTGATACAGGAGGTGCCAACACACTGAAACTCAACCTATTATAAGTTGCAACATCTGTTTGAGCAGGACAAAAAGATCAATGACTTTGTCATTCAAAGAGGAAGGCATGCAATTGGGAAAGCTATGACCATGGATGTGAACAAATGCCTCACACAGAAACTGCTCCCTTTTGAGGTTTTCAGATGGGAAGTTAGCAAGGAGGACAGTAGAATGGACCCAGCTATTCCGTTATTGCATCTGCTACAGGAGCAGCTAAAGAAGATGTCTGAAAGGTTTGCATGCGGGGGTGTGAATGAAAACCTAGAATTGCATGCCTTAGTTGAGAGCCTAAGCTATTGCTTGACTTGTAATGCAAGGCTGCAAAATTACATTTGCTCCTTCAAGCAGTGCATCTGTGGCACCCTACTTGATCCACATTACAAAAAAAATCTTTCCACTTTAATTCCTTTTTCTGAAGGGGATATTTCACAATACAAAAGGTGGATTGTTGAGCAAGCAGGAGAACTGGAAGAACGGCTGGAACTTAGAGTCCCAGTCTGCAATTCTGTGGTGCCGCCTTAAACTTCCAGAGAGGGTAGTCTTGTCTTACATCCTCCAACCCCACCAAGAAGAAAACTGGTGACAACAGCATCAGAAGAATCAGGCCCAACCTCTGCATTGGCTCGGTTTCAAGTGGCAGGTCTCAAGTCCAGTGCAGAGGTGAAAGCAAAAGCAGTCGAGCAAGTGGCAGCACCAATGACTATTCAGAGGATGTTGCAGGAGTATCTGGATGTCCCCAAAGAGGTGTATATGGATCAAAACCCATTGGTGTATTGTTATGGGAAGATGCACCATTAGCAAGATCCAATGCAGGCTAGCAAAAAAGTTTCTGGCTTGTCCTGTAGTCAGCGTGTCTGCTGGACTTGTGTTAAGTGCAGCTGGTGCAGTATTTACACTGAGAAGGACCAGTCTCTCACCTCAAAATGTGGAGAAATTAACCGTGATCAAAATGAACCAGCATTTTATACCACCTGATTAAACCATTCCAGAAACACCACAGAAGGAGGAAGAGGATAATTAGTCAGAATCAAGTGTTTTAGCTGACCAACTTCTAGGTGAACCACAAGAGTTTGAGGACAAACTCTACTTCCCGGACTGAGTATGCCAGTGCCACCCTAATGATAGAACTTTCTGATTATTTCTCTCTGAATTTCTTTTTTTGATTCTTTCTTTGCAAAAAAAAAAATGCTAGTGCAACATTATGTTTGTGTCACATTTATGCTGCCCCAACATTTTATAGTCGCATATAAGCCCTGATTGGAGTTAGACCAATGTGCAGTGAAGAAGCCCCTACATACCTTTCAGGACAATTCCTGCCTCCCTCACATGCCATTGCATATCCTATTTTTTTACATCACCTAACAGGGCTGCCCTAAAAGATCGTTGATTAAAAGACTGCCAGTGCCAATGCTAAATTCCAATGTGATGATACCATCAAAGAGGAGATATTTTGTTCAACCACTGTGCTTTGATTGGAAGAGGTAACTACTAAGTAACTATTGATTGACTGTGAATTTGTGAGTTATGACTGATGTATGTGGTGGCTGACAGTGAGGGAGGGAGTTCAACAAATTTGTAAACTTGTTTCTGATGATTTGCAATGTTTGGGGTCTGATGAGTGATCATTTTTTCCTGAAAGTAATTGGCCTTTCAAACTTAGTGACACTTACCTGCAGGGTCATCTCCTTTTTTCTGGTTCCTCAGAACAGACCAGCCTCTTTAGTTACCAAACACAAATCTACACAAAATACTCCAGTTCTGTTTCTCTATTCGTTCCTCAACAGCAGTGAACTTCTCAGGTCTACCTTGCTTGGTTTAGGACCTGGGCGGAGTTAATCAGAATCTGGAGAAGAAGGATGGAAGGACTCAGAGTGGGACTACCTCAACAGCTAGCAGGAAAAAGTTATTCACTTCAAAGAGAAATGATGATGGTGAAAACTCTGAGGCCTGGTTTTCACTCAGCTCTGTGAACTGGAGAGAGGTGCGTTGATTTGGAAATGCTGCTGAGTATGTGTTTGCTGCATTTCTGACTCAGATGTGAAACTCCTCTTATGTTCTTGCTCTGCCTCTGAGTCTTCGTGGTACACTCCTGACTCCTCATGAAGCTTACCTTGCTTCCTTTTGTCCTTCTCCTTTACTCTATATTACAGCTACTATTGTTTTCAATATCATTTTCCTTTTAACAATCATAATTTTTCAAACTGGGTGGGTTAAATTCAATCTTCAATAATGTGTATATTTCAAAACTACAAGACATAACACTTAGGATATACTATCTGGGGTCTCTCTGAGGCAGAAGGATTGTTTGCAATGCATTTAACTGAACTGTGCCATACTTATCCCTTTAAATTCCTTCCACAACAGATTGATGATGGTGTGCTGCTCAGCCCCCCAACAACTATTGTCGTGGTTTCTTTTGTGTAGTATATGTCTTTGTCACAGCTTTCCCCAAATCCCTTTAGCCATCCATTCATTGAGCCCCTAACCCACTTCCCCTAGGTTGTGTGATTTATTGAGGTGTGACCTAATTTTACACCATAATTGAATCACACACTTGCTGGGGCGGATGTGGTGAAAGCGACACCAACTCACTGCATGACCTTCTAAACCTTCTATTACCTGAGCAATATTCCATACCAGCCCCATCAACATCAGCATTCATGCCTTGTGTGTGTTTCGTAAACACATAGGCCCATATTTATACTTTTTTAGTGCTGCATTTGCGCCGCTTTTTGACGCAAAAGCGGCGCAAACTTACAAAATATAATTTTATTTTGTATGTTTGCGCCGCTTTTGCGTAAAAAAATTACGCAAATGCGGTGCCAAAAAAGTATAAATATGGGCGTTAACCCGGTCAAACCACTCTTGAGTCTGAGCCCACTTCTCCTGACTCCATGATTTCTGCTCCTGCAGAGGGCAGACTGGAGGAAAATGCCTTGTATCTGCCCCAACGGGGAGGGAGGCAAAAAGATTGCTGGGGTTCATTTGGGTGGGTGGGGGCTAGGCCCAGTGCCTTGGAGGGCCACCCCACCCATTCTAAAAAAAAAAAAATCCCTGGTGTCTAGTGGGCTTTCTGCCACCCCAGGGGTAGAAACAAGGTAGCAACCTCCATTTACCTTCAGAGGGGTGGGGCAAAAAGACGTTCGGCCTGGGGAGAGCAGAGGCATTAGGCCTTTGCAAGGGGGCCACTCCCCCCTCAAAAAATAGTACCTGGGACCTAATGGGTGGATTCCTGTGTAGTGGTTGCCCTCCTGTGGCGATCACCAAGCAGGGATCCACTGGGGAATGGCACCACTAGAAAAAGGATATTCTCCCCTTTCCAATGAGATCTTCCTTGTCCACACCACTGCTCTGGGGGCTGAGATATGTTCTAAGCACTGATGTAAGTGAAAGTAAATGAGGCGCTCATTTTATTTAGACTTTCTGTGTAATGATGTTGGTGTGCCAATTGTCATTTCACAGTAGAAAAACAGCCTCAGTGCTGGCGAACTTCTTCATCCTCAGCACATGAGGACTGGTGAAGAGGATGGCATGGAGCTGTCCTCCGCACCAAAGGAGTTAAATCACTTTTAAGGATTACAGACATACCTATTTATTACTGGTGCCTACTAATTGAGAAAAAACTCTCAGGTTATAAGCAGTTAATAATTCACTGTGGTAGCCTGGTTGATATTTTGATTGTTGGATTAGGCAGGATGCTGTCCCAATGTGCCCTAACCTCTCCTTATCCTTGAGTTTATTAGCACTTTCTGATTGTCACAGTTCTTACTGGGTGACCACTAAAGGGTTCATCAAGTTCAACTTTTTCCCTGCAATCTGTTACTTGCAATCTTTTATTAATAACTATGCGCAGCAATAGCAGTGTTAAACTAAAAAGTACATAAACCTGGTGATAGACCTAGCATCCTTAGGGTGGTCTTACCCCAGGACGTTTGCCTTTTGCCCCCTGTTTTTAGCTGTACTGTATCTTTTTTTTAGACTTATGACTTCGAACACTTTAACACTAAACACTAAACAGGGGTGTGACCCCTGACCTGTTTTGGATCAGGAGTACACTCGGCTCCACCAACCTGCCTCCGTGCCCCTTACCCCGCCCTTGCTGCAAATAGAAGTTTGAGGCCCTCCACCACCCGCAGGCACCCGCCTGCGCCTCATCTCTTTTGCCTAGTGGTAGGCGTATCTAGTGTGCTTTTTTACCATGCATTTCGTTTTTTGTATATCGTATTTCGTTCCTTGCAATTTGTCTTTCGTTTTACACACTGTTTTGGACTTTACCTGTGCCCATTTTCTGCTCCCCTTCGTATTGCTCTGATTGTGCCCGTTCTGCTTGCCGGCTCTTGCTGGTTTGTTCTGAGCCTGCTGCTGCGTCCCCTGCCTCCCCGCCCCCCTCACACCCCCTTGCTCTGATTGTGTCCGTTCTGCATGCCAGCTCTTGCCGGTTTGTTCTGAGCCTGCCGCTGCGTCCCCTGCGGCCCCGCCCTCCTCTCACCCCCTTGCTCTGATTGTGCCCGTTCTGCTTGCCGGCTCTTGCCAGTTTGTTCTGAGCCTGCCATTTCGTCCCCTGCGGCCCGCCCCCCTCGCACCCCCTTGCTCTGATTGTGCCCGTTCTGCTTGGCGGCTCTTGCCGGTTTGTTCTGAGCCTGCCGCTGCGTCCACTGTGGCCCCACCCCCTCACACCCCCATTGGCCACTCCCTCCCACCTCCCAGCTGCTCCTCCTTCCTACATCCCCTTCTTAATGGTGGCATCTGTGCGGCCGCGCCGTTGGCTCGCCAGAGGCGCACCTGAGGCAAGCCCGTCTGCGCCCATCCACGCCTGGACCTTGCCCGGCCCCCATCCCCCTGGTCCACGCTCCTCCGGCCCCCCCAGCACCATTACTCCTTCACAGAGCTCCTTGCTCTCAACCCCGGCTGGCACACCGCCTGCGCCCAGGCCAACCCCAAACACACACACGGACCTTTTACATGCCACTTCTCCTGCACTCACACCAACACCAATAAGCACCACAACAACACCAAACTCCCCAATCATCTCAACTGCATCCTCCTTAACACACGCTCCGCCCACAAGCACCCCATTGAGCTTTGGGACCTTCTCACCACAAACTCTCCCGACATCGCCTTCCTTACTGAAACATGGATGAACTCAGAAGGATACAAAATCACCCGTAGAGACCACACCAACAAACCAGGAGGTGGAATCGCCATAATACACAGAAATTCCATCAAGATTTCCAACAACACCAACAACACCCTAGACAGCGCAGAGCACCTACACTTTCAGGTACACATCAACACCAACACCACCCTAAGAGGAACCCTCATCTACAGACCACCTGGACCCCGCCCCCATTCTGTGACACCATTGCCGACACTATCAGCTCCCATGCCCTCACCTCCACGGATTACCTACTCCTTGGTGACCTTAACTTTAACCTGGGAAGCACCCACGACTGCAACTCCATGGCCCTGCTAGACAACCTCGCAAACCTCGGCCTCATGCAACTGGTCACCTCACCCACCCACTCAGCCGGACACACGCTAGACGCCATCCTCACCTCCAGCAGCCACATCGCCTTCACTCACACCACCGAACTCTACTGTACTGACCACCACTGCGTCCACTTCTCCTTCCTGAAACCCCCCATCCACCACCAACAACATCCTACCCCCTACCGCAAGTGGAATAAGATCTCCAAAGAACAACTAATCTCCTACCTCGGACAAGCCCCACCTCCCAGTACCAACGACCCCAACGCCGCCACCCTCAACCTCACACGATGGTTAGAAAAGTGTGCAGACTCCCTCTCCCCATTAAAAATAAACAACTACACCCTCACCACCAAGACCGCCCCCTGGTTCACCACAGAACTTCAGTCTTCCAAACGAGAATGCCGAAAAATTGAGAAAGCCTGGCACCAAGTAAGCTCAATGAGCAACTTCTCTGCCCTCAAATCAAAATCAGCCACGCGCAAACATCATCAACTCATCCAGACCACCAAATGATACTTCTACAAAGAACGCATAGACAACAATACACACAACAGCAAGGAACTTTTTGCCATCATCAAAGAACTCACCAAACCCAAATCCTGCACCATCGACCCTCCACACTCCCAAGACCTCTGCAACTCCCTCTCCAACTACTTCCACCGCAAGATCGCAGACATACACAACAGCTTCTCATCGTCATCACCCACCATCACCACCACCGACACAATCAACACCACAACACCCTGCCGCACCAACCTACTGAACACCTGGACCCGCACCAACGACGAAGTAATCAGCAAAACCATGAGCTCCATCCACTCAGGTTCTCCAACAAACCCTTGCCCCCACCACATCTTCAAGAAGGCCAGCCAAATCATCGCTCCCCAGCTCCGGGCCATCATCAACAGTTCCTTCGAGACCGCAACCTTCCCAGATATTTGGAAACATGCCAAAGTCAATGCTCTTCTAAAAAAAACAAAGCAGACCCTGAAGACCTCATAAACTACCGACCCATCTCTCTACTCCCCTTCCCCGCAAAGGTCACAGAGAAGATAGTAAACATACAACTGTCTTGCTTCCTAGAAGACAACAACATATTCAACGTCTCCCAGTCTGGATTCCACAAAAACCACAACACCGAAACCGCCCTCATCGCCTGCACAGACGACATCAGGACCAGACTAGACAAGGGCGAAACCGTCGCCCTCATCCTTCTAGACCTCTCCGCAGCTTTTGACACAGTATGCCACCAAACCCTTCGCACATGACTCTTTGACGCCGGAATTCGCCACAGCGCCCTGGACTGGCTCACCTCCTTCCTCTCCGAAAGAACCCAAAGAGTCAGCCGCCCTCCTTCCCGGTCTACAGCCACCAAGACCATCTGTGGGCTCCCACCAAGGATCCTCCCTCAGCCCCACCCTTTTCAATATCTACATGGCTCCTCTCGCCAACATCATCCGCCCCCACGGCCTCACCATCATTTCATACGCTGACAACACCCAGCTCATCATCTCCCTCATGAGGAGCCCATCTACCACAAAGAATAACCTACACGCCGGACTCCTCGCCATCGCTAACAGGATGACAGCAAGCCACCTCAAATTGAACTCAGAAAAAAACGAGATCATCATCTTTGGTCCCAACAAGACAGCATGGAATGACTCCTGGTGGCCCACCACCCTTGGACCACCCCCAACACCCACCACCCACGAACGCAATCTTGGCATCATACTGGACTCATCTCTCTCCATGACTCAGCAAATCAACGCCATATCATCCTCCTGCTTCAACACCATTTGCATGCTACGTAAGACCTTCAAATGGATTCCTTTAGAAACAAGAAGAACGGTCACTCATGCCCTCATAAGCAGCAGACTGGACTACGGCAATGCCTTCTACACAGGGACCACAACCAAGCTTCAAAGAAAGCTCCAGCGAATCCAGAACGCAGCCGCACGTCTCATCCTCAACCTCCCTCGTCACGAACACATCTCCGCCTACCTCAGATCCCTACACTGGCTGCTCATCAACAAAAGGATCATTTTAAAAATACTTGTCCACACTCACAAAGCCCTCCATGACACCGGACCGGCCTACCTCAACGAATGAATCAACTTCTACAAACCAACTCGACAGCTCCGCCGACCTCACCCTCGCTACAGTCCCCAGCATCCAACGCACCACCTCTGGTGGCAGATCCTTCTCCCACCTCGCCGCCAAAACCTGGAACTCCCTCCCCACCAACCTATGCAAGACCCAGGACCGCCTAACCTTCAGAAAGCACCTCAAGACATGGTTTTTCGAGCAGTAACCCCCCCCCCCAATAACTTAAGACCCTACCGGGTGAGTAGTGCGCTTAAGAAATTTGATTGATTGATTGATTGATTGAAAGTGCATGTGCTTCGCCTCTAAACATGGCAACACTGGTGTATCAACAATTGGCAAATTTAATTTACTTGAAATTCCCTTGTAAAGTGGTATACCATATACCCAGGGCCTGTAAATTAAATGCTACTAGTGGGCCTGCAGCACTGATTGTGCCACCCACTTATGTAGGCCAGTAAACATGTTTCAGGCCTGCCACTGCAGAGCTTGTGTGTGCAGTTGCCAATGGTGCCATGTAAGTAAAAGGCAGGACATGTACTTCTAAGTTTTACATATCCTGGAAATTAAAAACTCCCAAAGTAGTTTTTCATTACCGCGAGGCGGGCTCCTCTAATTGGCCAGCATTGGGAATTCTTTAATATACTTTCAAGCTGTAATTCCTGATCAGAAAGAAGCAGCTGCATCATGGTTCATATCATTGTAATGTTAATGGCAAATCCTCTTTACTGCTAAAGTTGGATTTATTATTACTATTTTAGAAATGCCACTTTTAGAAAGTACAAAAGGAATAGATGATAGGTGGAATTCGTAACAAATCAAATATTCACCCCCAGTCACAGATCTGGGTTTAATCCATCAGTGTCCACTGATAGTCTGGAGCCAAGACTGGGCTGAAAGGGGAACCAGTGCACTCTGGAGAGATCCTTTGAAATCATCCCTCACATCAAAGGCACTTTTTGGTGTAGGTACTAGGTCTCTGACCCCCTGAAATCAGCTCACTTAATGGCTTGGGAAGAACTCTCCTGGAAAAAAGACTACTGTGCTGTAGGAACTGCCTGGACTGTCTGTTTCAAGGAACTGCTTCTCTGCATTGCTGAGCTGCCCTGCTTCCTGCTTATATCTGCCCTGCTGAGGACAAGGACTGGATCCTGCTGAACCAGAGTGTCTCCAAGGGCTTGCTTTCTTGCCCTTAGTTCTTCTGCAGGCTCAGGGACATCAAAGACTGCTTGCAACTCTCTTGGTGCTGCTGGACTCTGCCATCTGTGGGTCCTCCTCTTGTCTGAAATGCCACCTCCTGTCCTGGGCCTCAGAAATGGAGTCTGCAGCTAAAACCATCAAAAAGTGACACATCGCCTTGAGTGCAGTAGAAAGATCGATGCATCACATCTCCACCGGTGACCCAGTGGCTGCCAGACGACAAATGATTCACAGAGTGCGCGGCCAGGGGAAGACACTCTATACAGCCTGCCGCACTGCATTAATTTTTTCAGAGTCCGCAGATGACGCAGTGTCCTGAGTATGTCAGGAAACCATATGCATCGTGCCCTTGTCAATAACGCTTTGATCCCCGAAAGGTACTGTTTCAGGGGACCCTGTGTGGGTTCTGTAGTCGGCCTACCCTCTATCACAGTCAGCCTAGATTCTGACTTAGCACTAGTCCCTCGTGACATCATGTAACCTTTTGACCGCTAGTGACTTCTAGCACTGTTTTCACACTTAGGGCCTTATTACGACTTTGGCGGTCTGATGGTAAGACTGCTGCGGTGGCGCCCCCCAAAAGACCGCCATGTTGGCAGCAACCCGACTACCGTATTAAGAGACACACTGAGAAGTCAGACAAAAATAGCCAAATTCCTGAAACTGCAAGGACCTTGGAGGACGGAAAAGAGGCGGTCCGACCACCAGCCCCGCCGGCCTGACAGAAATCCACCCATCAGACTACGATCCACAAATCAAAACATCAGTACATTCATGGCAGAAAACCACTGGCAGTGCGAACCGCAGCGGTCTCAACTCTCAGTACAATGAACACAGCACCACATTAGATAGTTTGAATACCCCACACCTGACACACATCCACACACACAACACATCTACACACTGCACTATATAACCCACCTTTATACATCCCACAATCCTTTGCAACCTGAACGCCACACACAGCCACAGACAAGCAAAATCGTACACCGACATAGGAAAACCAATATTAGGCATCCACATATATTTCACTACGCAAACATCATACACCTGCACAACACACATTTTACTACCATACACAATCCACAACAACTGCCACCCACTCATATCACAGCACCTACACCTCACCACTTACCTTTTACTTCAGCCTTTCACCTTTGAACACAACCACACCGTCCTCACTACCACTGGCATGTCCCCACAATTCGCCCAGGTTTCACGGCTGAGTAGTTGAGGGTCATGATGGACGAAATTGTCAGGGTAGAGCCACACCTGTTTGGATCACAGGTCCAGAAAACATCAATTACCAGGAAAATGAAGTTGTGGCAAAAAACAGTCAACAGGGTAAATTCTGTAGGCAGCTATCCATGCACAAGGGAGGACATCGTGAAGAGGTGGAACGACCTCAGGGGGAAGGTATGTTCCATGGCCTCTAGCAATAAGCTGGCAGTACTCAAGACCTCCTCCCCCTACTTTCACATCATGGGAGGAGAAGGTCTTGGACATACTGCATCCTGAGGGCCTGACAGGAATACCTGGGGGAGTGGAGTCTGCCCCACAAAATACATATCACCCATTTGTCATGTCCTTTATGCTCCCTGAACACTTGAACCCACCCCAATTCACATACCACTCCCCGCACCTCTGTCCAAATGTTCCAGTACTGCTCTCTGGCATGCCACATGTCCACTAAGCCCACCTGGCTCCACAGCCCTTGGAAATGGCACGTGAAGTTCTCATGAACAATAGCACAATTCCCAGAATGTAATAACCCACCATCGGGAAAATCAGAACAGTGCACAAAAGACGAGATGTAATGCATGTGTAACTAACGACCAATATAAAGCATCTTGATTGTGCAAGTGTATAACAGTGAATGGCAATGACAGCAATGCAATGGCCCACCCTCACTATCATCACCAAAAAAACACAGCTATAGCTGAGTGCCCAATCACAATGCCCTTAGAATAAAGATACCTAAGATTAAAATGCACTCACCTGGGATGGAAATATTGATGTAAAAGTGGATGCACATGCAGTACAACCAGTTATAGGTCAATGTCTATTGCATTCTCCCATAATGTATTACTACTCTGTCACTACTGTGCATTGTACACCTGTTTGTTGTGCCGTGTATCAGGTCAGACACTTCAGAAAGCAACAAAGGTGAATACCTAGGGCAATAATCTGACAACATAAGATGGTATCAGCAGTCCAGTCATCACCAACAATGTTTAACAGCCACAAGCTGGTGTATGGTATGGAAATTACAGAGTCTCATGTTGTAGGAAGCACGATTGTGAAACAGCTTTCATTGTCATTTCTGGGGATCATGTTAAGGCACTGCCTGCATCTCACAAAACATAAACTATACCCTAAATGTAACAGCAACTCTGTGTTTCACTTCTCCCACAGGTAATCTTGCCAATGTCACCATGGACAAGATACTAGAGACTGCCACAACCCCTCTGGATGAAGGCCCCAGTTAGGACAACATCCCTGGATTTGTGGACACTGGCCCATCAAGGACACCTGGTCAGTCAACAACTGTCAGCCTCACCCTGCCCACAGCAACTCCTCCCAGCCCTGTTGCATCTCCATCACAGGCAACCACTCACCCCCAAACCTGTGTCCCAAGGACTGTATCATACATTGTGTGCCCCACATTACAGGTACCTGAGTCTCCTCTTGTCACCCATGACAATAATGGTCCTGCCACCACTGAGAGTGGGAACACAGTGGCAGGGGCCCAGGCACGTGGGGATAGGGTTTGTGGGAGGGATGCGGTAGGGCAGTGGATGAGGATCCAGGGACAATACTGACCTTCACCTATGTCAGTCCCCAGACACATGGACATTGTTCTGCAAAGTAGGAATACACTGACAGCTAGCTCCACTGTAGGTTAGATACAACAATAAACATTGTGATGGTAGAGGTTATGATTCTACATTTTCACATGTGCCAAACACCAATGGACACCCCAATTGCACCATTTGACCACATCCAGTACCCTAAAGGTAGACTTGAGGGGTAGAGACAATTCCAGCCTGGTGTTCTGACAGTCTGGCCATGTAACTTACACTCCACAGACTCATTGCATTCAGTACCTGGTTTCAGCGTTGTCCACTTCTCATGTGTGCCTGCAATTCCCATCTGCCTTTTGCACTGACTGTGACTTGCCAACAATGATGAGCCAAACTGGAACTCACGAAATCTGCAATTCACATAAATGACAGATAGGACATACCATAAAACATTCCTCAATGCAGACAGGTCATGTTCACAAGAGTGTCATTGCAAATGCATTAACAATGCATGATACGGTATACCAGTCTGTTCTTTCCACAATACCACATTACAGTCTGCATTCACAACTCACCCATAGGCAGTTCAGCTACCTAATACCCCATAGCCGATGGTAAAGAGGAAGTGACATGCTACACATCACCACTAGCATTATATCTCTAATCAGTGCATCACTAACACATCACAAACCTTGAGTCAGTTGAAGTACTGATTGATGAGATCTGCCCTGGTATCTCATGCTTCATCCTCATCTGACTCATCATCACTTGGCAAATCAGTATTTCCACCCACGGGTACTCCAGGCTCCCCCTCATGTGGTAGAAATGGTATCTGACATCTCAGAGCAAGTTTGTGGTGCATGCAGTAGGCAACAATTATTTGACATACATTGTTGGGTGAGTAGAGGAGGCCTCCTCTTGAAGTGTCCCAACACCTAAATCTTGCTTTTAGAAGCCCAAAAGTCCACTCCACGACACGCCTTGTCCTCCCGTGGGCCTCTTTGTAGCGGACTTCCCCTGGAATGGTTGGGTACCTCACTGGTGTCAACAACCAAGGACATTTAGGATAACAAGAGTCACCTGTAAGCAATTAGGTAGAACAACACAAACATATATGTGTGACATTCAACATTGTGATGGCAGGAGACATACTTGGCAAACACACAATTCAGTTGTAACTTATCAACCGGCCAGGCCCCCTCTATGTTGAATCGTGTCATCAGCAGTGGGACATTGCTATTACCCATGATGAAGGGATCATGGATTGATCCTGGGTACCTAGCACTGTCTTGTGGAATGTACTGGTCTGCCAGACACACCACTTGAACATTGATGGAGTGGTTGTTTTCTTGTTCCTATACACCTGTTTATTGGCACTGAGGGGAACCAAGGCTACATGGGTGTCATCTATGGCTCTAACCACATATGGAATGTGTCCCATAGCATAAAACTCTGCCTTCACATAGGCCAAATTCGCACGTTGGGGAAACCTAATGTAGCTGTCCAGGTGTTTCAACAATGCACACAGTACATCATTCAAAACCAGACTGAACATGGGCTGAGACATCCCAGCAGTTAGGGCCACTGTATTCTGAAAGGACCCAGTGGCCAGGAAGTGTAGGACTGATATGACTTGAATGACGGGAGGTATGCTAAAAGGGATTGCATATGAGAGGCATCAGATCTGGCTACAACTGATCACAAAGATCCATGATAGTATGCCGATTCAGCCGATATGTCTGGATAGTATGTCTTTCCTCCATGGTGTACAGGTCTACAAGTGGATGGTACACTGGTGGTTGTCTTCCTCTCCTCATGGCAGGGTAACTATGTGGAAACATGTAAAATAATATGTGACATGAAGCATGCACACATCATGTAATGTCCATATACAAGGCACACTTAACTGCTGTTGAGGTCGTTTACAACCTCTGACATCTACAGTACAGCACATAGCTATGCATCTGATGACACTCTCCTTGGTGCACATTCCCTCATTTACCTAATGAACTACACATGCATAATCATCCGTGACTGTATCTGTTTGTTTGTTCAACCGACTTGACATGTCATACACATATTGTTGCACATGATCTACATGAACAACGCACATAGGATCCTCAGAATAGGTGTACATTGCTATTACATGTCCTTCAGTTACACAGTTTTTACTGCTCACTGTTTATGACGCAGATTACATAACTCTTCCATACATGAAATGTGCTCAAAATGGCAGCCGCCTGACCTACTGTACTGGACATGCGAAAGTGACTTAAGTCTGCCGGCGGAAGTCATCATGGCGGTACGCGGTTACAACCGTGGTGCAATTTGTCATTGGTACACATTGCTGCCTTTGGCAGACTTGGGCCAATGTCGATGTCCGCCGGTGGTGACGGTCCTGTACGTGGTGGTCGTGACCGCCATCTTCTGCAGTATTGCTCACTTGACTCCGGATACTGTGCCAGCAAGACCTCCACTACCTGAGCTGCTGTGTGCTGCCACTGGGAGCTATCATGCCACATCCTGCAGGTGATAGGGCCCCAGTCTTCAGACCTGAAGAGCTGGAGAAGCCCGTGGAGGAAGTCCTACCCCTGTATGCCCAGCTATATGGTGCACCAGAGGAGCAGGTGAGTCCAATGTTTTACCAATATGTGAAAGGTGTGGTGTATGATAGTGTATCTGAAATGTAAAGTAGTGAAGTTGTTGATGCATTCAGATGCTAACTTGGACATCAGTGTCAACTGAGAGGATGGGAATGATTGCCTACTTGCTGTTACTTAAGTGTTCTGTCCACTAATATTGGTGTGCTGCATATGGACCTGAATTGTTCCTTTTGTCTGTGTCTTCCATGCAGGTCAACGCCCATCAAAAAAGGGACTTTGGCGTGCCATCGCCAAGCAAGTGCAGACCCAGGGGGTCCACAGCCAGCGGAGCACCCACTGTAGGAAGTGGTGGGGGGGCTTGAGACGCTGGGCCCAGAAGACACCAGAGGCCCAGCTGGGGATGTCCTCTCAATGAGGGAGGGGTGCCCGTCAGACCTTCACCCCCCCTAATGGCTGGCATTTTGGCAGTGGCCTACCCTGAGGTGGATGGGCATTTGACGGCAGCATAGCAGCAACAAGGGGGTCAGTACAGACAGAACCCATGTACAAACCTCTGCCAGTTAAGTTTGTAATATCTAAGTATTGCAGCTGTGAGAATGTGGTAAGTGCTACAGGTAAAGTGTCTTCTAGGAAGGCATAGTACTACAGTTGCCAACATTGATGTGGCCATTGTATTGTGTATACGAACATGTTAATCACCTATGTCAACCAAATAGTATGACTGCATGTGGAGATGCACCTGTGACTCTGTCATATGTGTAACTCTACTCAGCCATACATACATGGGACCTGATGCGTCATCCTTTCCACCTAGTGTTCCCAAGTCCATTTACCCAAATGGTAAGTTGTACTGCTCTTTTGTCTCTGACTAGTCCTATTCCACTGGATCTTGCTCTATGTGCAACATTGGGTCTGACAGATGAGTAACCCCATTGTCATGTCAGATTCATACATTGGGAAATGTGAAATTTGATCAGGGTGGACATCCTACATACTGACAATCATGGTGGTAACAATACACTGACATTTCAGGAGATAAAATAGACATGTGTTCAAATACCTTTTATTCAAATGTATTTGGTGTTGAGCAGGTAAGCGGCTAGGCTGCTGATCCCTTAGCCCATGTATAACTGCCATGCTACATAGGGCTGTATCATACCTAGATGGGTGTAACATAAACTATTTTGTGCCTACATCAGGTGTCAATTGATACTGCGTGCATATTATTATGTTGAGACATCATCTTTGCCAGACTAACCTTTACTAATCTGAGGCTGTTTGGACAGTCCTAGTAATGGATCTGCTCATTTCTTCCTAATCTAATAAGGTAGCAGGGCTTTTGTTTGACATACACATGTTGGTCTTATGGTATATGTTGTCATTAGATTTGCTTAACTTTAAGTATATGTGTCATTCATTGTTACATTAGTAATTGGTTATGTAAGCATTAGCTCTGGAGTAAGGCAATGGGATTCACATGTCTGTACAATTGTTAGCGATGTAGGTGTTTAAATGTCGTCATGTAGAGGTTTCTAATCAGCATGTATAGTGCAATGGTATGTGGCCTTCATGCACATTCTTTGGTGCCATTGTATTGGAGGTGTTGGTATGCTCCCTATGGTGGTCTGTGGTTGTATCCTGTGTGCTAAGTAGCCCAATTGCAGGACATTGAAATGTTGTCTATGTGTCAATGAGTTAGATAAGTGAGTCCAGATACTCTTTAGAAAACTTTTTATAGCATTTAGATAGATGTTTCAATGACATGCTATGAGTATGCCAAACGTAGTGTTTTCATCTGAGGTATTTGACATTGTGAAAGGAATGGATAGATTCACAATTTAGATATTTTATTGCAAAGCAACATGCTGTGTTGTATTTGAAGTTGGATGAGTATACTTTCATGTAACATGACTACTGGTGATGGACTGGGCAAGCGTGGAGTAGGGGCAGGCATGATATTGTGTTGTTAGTAAACCGCATTTCCTAAGAATTATTTGTTGGTACACAATGATGGCCTGTATGGGGAGAGACCTTAGGTGTAGCCAATTCATCTTGTGCATGGTCTTTTTTGAGTTACTGCTGAATTGATGGGATGGTGATGAGGTGGTCAGATGGTTGGCTTATGTAGTGGATGAGACTGTGGTCATAGGGGAATGTTGGAAGTATGTAATTGTGGCATGATGTAGGCTTTAAATGGTTCCTATCTGGGGCTTTATGTGACATAGATGGTTTGTTAGTGTTGTCTATGTTGTAATGTATGTGTATGTTAAGAATGTGATGACCCTCTCTGTCTTTCTGTGCATCAGCATTGGCAGGTGAAGGAGACAGGGCACAGCCTAATGGGGAAGCTGCAGGCCATGGGAACCGGAATGCTGATACCACCTGCACCGAGGGACCCAGTGGCCTGGAGGCCAAGGGCAGTACTACGGGGGAGACAGGATCCAGTTCCACATCATTGGACGCCACCTCAGTGGACACTCCCTGGTGGTGGCGGACCCATCTGGGACCACCACAGCACCCTCTCAGTCTGCCACCCCCCTTACTACCACCGCCCTCCCTGTAGCTCCACCTGCAGTTAGCCGTGCCAGCTCACTCAAGAGTGTGGGCGTCTCCTTTGTCGAGGGCACCTGTGCCCCTGTCTGACCTGCTGCCCTCAGTTGACCTCCTGAGGTTAATCTTTGTGGGTCAGTCAATCATTGTGAATTTCATCCAGGGGCTGGCAACTCAAGTCCAAAAGAGTAATGCGTTCCTGGAGGGCATTCACGGTGCACTGGTGGGCCTACAGAGATCCTTTCAGGCTCTGGCCTCCACACTGATGGCAGCCAGTCACCCTTTGTCTTCCGTCCCCCCTCCACCTTCCTCTTCACACTCCCAAATCCCTCTCCCCCTACCCAGCCAAAGCACACAGACAGAGAAGCATGCATCCACCTCAACATCCAAGGGTAGCTCTGACACACATAAGCCCCACAAGACACACCACTGGCATGCACACAAGCAACATAACCCTGCGTTCACAGCAACAGTCATGACCTGCCCTGACACCCCCACGTCCTCCAGCGTCACAGACACAACACCTGACACCTACAGACACCACACCAACATTCACAGATCCAGCCACTACACCTATCTTACCCACCGACAGTACCAAAGCAGACACTTAGACATCCACCAAAGTCACCACACCCACAGACACGCCTACATGCAGCACATCCACCATACCTGCAGTCACCACCCCAACAGACACACACCCACCCACCACGACATCTCCCAGCACCTATCCCCCTCCTCCCAAGACACATAAACTTCCACAGTCAACCCACACAAACAGACACCCACAAGCCTACCTCACACAAACATGCACCCAAAACATCCACACATACACCTCAGACAACCACTCCCTCTCCCTTCACACCCAAACCCTCTTGCTATGACCATCTACGTGTCAAAAAAGGCTTTCCTTTCGGAGTTTGCCCTTTCCCCTTCTCCTCTCCCACCCGTATACCTCTAAACGTGCTGTGTCCTCCCCAAGTCCGGCCCTTCCACCTCCAAGACCTCCCCTGCCACCCCTGCAAGTTCCCATGCCCCTCATTCTGCCAAGAAGTCTACCCTTCCACCTGCAGTTGTATTATAATACCAATAGAAGCTATCAAAGAAGAGTACAATGTAGAGGGAACACTTGTTGCACTATCAAGAGAGGTCCTCATATAAGAGTGAAAATTAGATGAAAAACTGCAGTTGTAATATAATACCAACAGAGGTTATCAAAGAAGAGTAAAATGTAGAGGGAACACTACCAACAGAAGACCTCACAGAACAGCACAATGGAGATAGGGATGGAACGATACAGTTACTGGTGCTATACTACTAACCGAGTTCCTCACTGAAGAGGGCAATGGTGATGGAAATCTGCGGTTGTGCTTTACAACCAGCAGAGGACCGCACAGAAGATTGCAAAGTAGGTGGCAAACTTGTTGCCCTCTACTATCAAGAGAGGTCAACGCAGAAGAATACAATGTAGATGGAGGTAGAAATCTGCAGTTGTGCTTTACTACTAACAGAGGTCCTAACAGAATGGAGGAAAGGAAATGGAAAGCTTGTTGCACCATACTACCAACAAAGAACCTCACAGTAGAGTAGAATGTCTTCATAGCCCTTCCTAGATATATACTAACATATCCAGTTTTGCAAAAATACACAATGTTGCCATCTTGGCAAACGAAACATACAGCAGTGCTTTGCTCATAGGTCCACAATTTCCTGAAAAAAAGTGTAATGCATAAAACATATTGACTTTTCCTTCCATTTTAGGAATTAGAATGTGCATCTCAATGGAGAATGGCAACTGCACTACTATTCAAGGACGAGTCAAACATCCTTGAATTTTTGCACACAACAAAAACATGAAATTGCAACACCAGTGTATCAGAAAAATGTGGAAAGGTTGCAAAGGGTTGCAAAACTGCTGCAGTTCCTCAAGTCAGATACACTTGCTTGAAATGTGAATCACATATCTGAAGGGATGTGGCATCGAACTAAAATTTGTATTTACTATCTTGCTACTCTAATACCTTGTGCTCATTTTTCTAAAGGATACATAAATATAGGAAAGGTGATTGATAGTGGTGAGTCAAAATTGCAACTTAAAATGAATGCCTCGAGTGTTTTGAAATTAGTTGGTTACACCCTACTAGACGTGGGGACTTGCAGCAACTGGGAAGTACAAGTGTCTAAAAGTTCTTTTCTCAGGAAACTATTTTAGGTGCATGTTTACATGTTCAAGGAAAACATTTAGTCACTCAAAATGAAGGCACCCTGTGACTGAAGTTGGCTGACCCACTGACCTATCCTTTGTGCTGTGGTGGAAGGTAGCATTATTTGATTGATCTTTTGAAGAGATTAACGGCAAAAGAGTGTTGTTGATTGAGAGACTCTACATATATATGTATATATGTTTGTATGGTATATTTGGGAAACATGAGGCTGGCAAGGCATAAAACTGTCCTTTGACCAGGCCTAAATAATGAACTGAATGATTAAGGGGCAGAACCCAGTGCACACACATGCCTAGGTAACTGTATTGGAAATCCCTAAATATGGATATGTCACCGACAGAGTTAAACCCTGGTGCATTATGTAACAGAACATTGTTTCAACACAAGCCCCATCAATAACCTGTACTACTTCGGTGTTCATACACCACTGGCCCTTGGGCTCCTAGGACCAGTGGTATAACTCAAAATGATGTCCCCTGCAGAGTGTGATGAAAGTCCATTTAGACTTCCATATTTCATAAATACCAATAGATTATATAATGTATGGGGCTCTCTGAGTGGTAGGGACCCACATGCGCTGCAGGCCCTGGAGAGTTCTGCAGAGGTGTATGTTGCACCCCTACCAGGGCCGTTTAGTTGGTCACTGAGATTAAGCACTGCTCTGAAGATGGGAAAGTACATTTCTAGTAATAACAGCTCGCGTAAAACTAAAGGGAAGAAACTGCTCCTGGCAGAAGCATTTAACTTTCTCTTGTTAGCAGACCTCCCCCGTGTGGCATTTTTAGCACAAGCAAGTTGTTGATTATGTTCTAGGCCAGGCAAAACTGATTAAAGGCGGCTCTTAAGAATCAACCCGTTATAAATTCATGGGAAATACAGCATGCAATACATTCTACGGAATTAAAAGCTTACCAGCGCTATTAGCATCTCAGGGTCTTTGCATTGTTAATGCTAATGGACAGGGACAGTATTCTTGTAAGAAGAGACAAACCAATACAGAGTGGGCATCAAGCATGACATTTAAAATTTCATACATAAATAAATAAAACATGTCATCACGCTGACGGAATATTTTTCTAGCAGAAACAAGCATTGCTTTCTTGCGGTGTGATTTTTTTTTTTTTTAAAGTACGAAGTAGAAATTATGAAAAAAAACACAAGATACCAGGCAAAATCCATCTCTGTACAAAGGCTGTTCCTCCAGCACACGTGAAGCTCAGTGCATAATAAAGAATAACCTCTGGGCTGCTGGTGGGGTCTTGGGGGGCCTGCCGCATTGTTATATCTGTTATTCATTATGGACGGATATCACAGAAGATTTGAAGCCTTCCTAGTGGGGTTTAGCAGGGCCTAACATATCTCCCGGGATCGTCCCTTCGCAAAATCTTATAAACATGAACGGGGGAGTACATTCCAGCCTGGTTTGGTGGTCTGTAAATCCATCACTGCAATGTCAAGTATCCGCAGGTTTGCTTGTTCTTTTTTCGCTCCTCTACCTTCCAGGGGAACTGCTAACTTGCATGTCATTAACGTTACACATCAATCATGGGAGCGTGATGTTGACAGGTAGAGAATCTTTGGAGCAGCTTCAGAAAAGGCTTGTTCCTTAGATCATTCTTTTGAAAAGGGGAAGATAAAATAATCTTGCTTATTTTCCAAGCACCAACTGAAGGCCTTTCAGTGGTTGAAGAGAGCATGTCTGAAATTGTCTTACATAAGTACCTCAATACTCTGTGATTGGACTCTTGGCGTACATACACACTCTTCCCAAGTTTCACCGCTTACCTAGAAGACAAAATACAGCAACATTTTCTAACTCAGTAGTTTGGGGTCATGACACAAAGTAGACCCTTAGAAATCGACGTGATGGCAGATAGATAGATAGATAGATAGATAGATAGATAGATAGATAGATAGATAGATAGATAGATAGATGGTTTCCTGGGGATAGAATCTGGCCCAAGCAGGCTCATCACCATGTCATTCTTTCAATTGTTGTGGACTTTCGGCCACCTAATGGTGAAAGAACAAAAGATGCTCCCCTGTAATAGAAGAGTAGTATGCTTTACTGAATGTTTGTGTACCAGGATCTATTGTATTTTGCCAACCTGAAAACAAAAATTAAAGTTGATGGAAAACATCCCTTTAACATTACTGAAGTAGGCAGACGTATTATTTAAGGGAGAGCTATACCTAGACTAAGACCTTACATTATGCAAAGAGTGCTCCACTTAAAAATCTTATGTCCCATTTATTCTTCTTATAGAAGGTCAGAAAATGAAAAAAGTGAGCTATTGGGCCCGATCAATTCAAGCATCCCCTAGCAAAGCCTGATCTAAGGAAAGTGAAGGATTTACAAAGGTGAAAATTATAAATTCAGTGCATCAAAGAGAGTCTGTTTCTGCAACTCAAAATGCCAACACTGATTCCTTCCAAAACCCAAGGAATCAGGGGATGCCCATGGGCAGATAATCACTTTTTCCTCGTGATACCAAAGGAAACATTTCAATTGTTTGCAAAGCATTAAATGTTTATCAGCTGTTATTGTAAGCTGGTAAACACATGCAAATCCGCAAGTGTCTTTCAAGGACAGATTTCACCGTGAGAGTGGCAGCTGAGGGCATCCAGGGTGGATACAGTGGTCAAGAGAATTTAATGCTAAACACTGTTGTCCCTTTTGAAGTGTACCATATTTTTTGGTCTAGTGTGGCAGCACAGTAGTCATCAGATATTATGTGGTCAAAATAAAAAGAGCTTTCAGAGTATTTACTGAGAGAAAGACGTAGGCTTCACTCACGTATTCTTTCTCTCCAGAGTACAATTTTCAATTGGGCCAACATTGTGTGCTTCCACTGAAATGAGTGAGATATTACACTTTTAGGTGTATTCTCATTGCAACAGGAATGAGTTGGATATGATGGCAAACCAATGATCATGGCCATAGGCCTGATCTGTTTATTATCATGTGTTACAATGAAGACAGCAATGTGGCATATTTATTGTGAAAAGCATATGTTAACATCAATCCATTTAAGGGGGGATTTGTATTACTTTGTATGAGAACCTGCAGAGAAGGATGTTTCTACATTGAATCTCACAAATTACTGTAATAGGCAAGGATTGTGGTATCAGTTATCCTGTGACAAAACGAAGAAGAAGATTTGATCTGGGAAAATTCTTGTTAGGCCCTCTTAGGAGAGAGAGAGAGTGTTTTGAACTGTGGAAAACCTTGCTAAATCCTCACAAGAGAGATAGTATTTTGCTTAGCTATATGTAATTGTGTATACCTTTGTAATGTTATTACTAAGTGCCTGATGGTTGTCTTGCGGGAAAGGTTACAATCAAAACTATAAGCCTAAGTTGGTTATTGTTTAGGCCCGGATGGAACTTCAATTACGCTGGAGTAATTTGAGTAATTTCTGTAATTCGGCGTTTACTCTTTAATGTGGAATTACCGATAATTACCTGATTACTTCTCCTAAGAGTGATTTGGGAAGGGTAAATCCTAACGCGAAACCATATTTATCGAGAGTGTGTGGCCACTCATACTCGCTAGTTGTGTTGTGCTGCGCTGTTTGTTAGCACAAAATACATCCTTGAGCCCATTTTTTGAAGGGTGCATTTTGAGCTACGAAAATAGGGCTAAATGTCAGTAGTATGTTGGGGGAAAATCCTACCACAAGAGCACATACTTGTGTTCTAGCTATTTCTTAGTGCAAAATGAATTCTTGTGTCCTTTTTAGACATGATGTGGCATTTTTGCACTTAAAATATCACTAAACACAGAAATACTCTTTTTGCGTAATTCAAACATAATCTCTCAAAATATTTAGGTAATTCCCCATCATTGTGATACACTGATTTACGTGAGTCACACCCACCCCCCAGTTATTTTGACAAGCTATAGGCCTGATTGGTGCACTAGGAAAAGTTATTTCAGATGTCATAGGTCTGATCTGCTTACTTTGAAAAGTTAAGACAAAGTAAGTATGCCTCCTTTATTTATTGGGTAAAGCATTTTTCAAATTTGTGTTACACGCAACTGCCTGGTGTTTTGTTACAAGGAGCTTCACAGATTACTGTAGTAGGCAAGGGATTTTGTATTAGCCACCCACTCTGAGGAACCTTGGTGGGGTATCACTGTGGTAATTCTTTTTAGACCCTATAAAGAAGGGTTACATACAGTTTTACAAACAGCATTTCTCTACAAATTGTCAGTTTAATAAGTGTATACATGATAGGTGCCAGTTTATATGAACGTGAAAAAGCTTGTATAAGTTATGGTCTCATGCCAAAGGCCTTACAGGTTCATTAGCAATAGTTATGTCAGATTCCATAGATTTGATTATTTTTCATGTAATGTTATGACGAAACCAGTAGTCTTGACTTATTTATTGTAAAAATAATGTGTTTTAGGCAATAAACTTTTAAGGATGGATTGTTATTACTCTGTGGTGAAGCCTTTAGGCAGGTATTTTGTTACATGAAATCTTGTAGATTACCGGAGTAGGCAAGGGTTTTGGTGACCCACCCGAACAAACAATGGGCATGATTTACACTACCTTAATTGGCTCGCTTAGGAGGGAATTGTTTTGACAACTGTAATTTTGTACATTCCTTACCTGATAGTTGCCGATGGTCTTAGTTTATTATGGTGACAAGTCAATGATAAAGGTTATAAGTGGCGTGGTTTGATATTAAAAGTTACAATAATTGTAGTAGACCTAATGTATTTATTGTAAAAATAATATGCTAAAGTCAATAGGTATTTAAAGGTTGATTGCTAGTACTCTGTATTGCAGCCTACCAAGGTTTTTTTCATACACTGAATCTCATAGATCACCACAGTAAGCAACATTAGGTGTTGTTTAATCCCTGTGACAAACAGTTGCTATAGCAAAATTGCACTGTGAGAATCCTTGTAAACCCATCTTATGAGAGATAGTATGTTGCTTTTTCAACTGTTATTATATATACATTTGTAATTTTATGACTGTATACCTGACATTTGCCTTGTGCGAAACGTACGCTCAGTACTGTAGGTCTGGGTTGGTTATGGTGACAAGCAAAGGATAATAGCTATATGTCTGACTGATTCATCAGGAAAGTGTATTTCAGATGCCATAGGTCTGCTCTGTAATTATGAAAAGTTAAAGAAAAGACAGTAGGCCTGCTTTATTTACCATATAACAAATACGTTAAAGCTAATAGTCTTTTAAATGTGGACATGTTAAAGCCTGTGGGGAGGTATTATGTCAATGGAAATCTTACAGATCACCTTTGTTAGGAACGATTTTAGTGTTGGTTACTTCCTGGGGCAAACAATTGGGGTACAGGATTTATACTGTACTAATTCTTGCTACGATCTCTTCGGAAGGGCAACAGGCTTAGCTGTCTGCCAGTATCTTGCAATAAATGTTTTTAAATAATAGATAGCATCATATTATCAATATATACTGTTGTTGATACATTGAGGGCTTTTGGGTCATTCCACTGCTGCAACTGGTCTGTCAGAGTGTCATTTACACTCCGCTTCCGTCCATGACAGCCTAGTAAATGGAGAAATAATTCCATTCACATCAGCCAGCCTGTTACATTTCAGTTTTCTAATTTTGTATCTCCTCTTTCATTTCTCCACTCCTTCTCTTCTTACTTTCATTTTTCTTACATGGATACTACAGTTTACAGGCAATACATTCACAAACACAGAGATAGAGGGGAGAGTGGCCAGCAGCTTAGCAAGATGGCCGCTGCTTAGAGCAGCTTAACGTAGGGCCTCAAACTATCTGAACCATGATCCGCTCACAGGTTAAAGGGTTCATTCCCGAGTCCCCATAGCACAGTGGACCTGCTGAGGTGCTTTGAGGCAAAATTGGACCGAGGTGGCGGGTGAGATACCTGAAGCGGCCCACCGCATGGCGGGAACCTAAGGGGCAGAACGGCGGCCCGCAGCACATCGAGGACTGGGGACACTGCTGTGATCCATCGGTGCGGATCCGCGCTAAGGAGCCCCCTGCTTGATATCGGGGCATAAGGTGAGCGACTAGCCTGGGAGGCGGTGACAGGTTGGAGAGAAGCCAGGTGAGGTTGGACCGAGGGATTGGGGCCCGCAATGTGCTGATCGGGGGGCTGCCAACTTGAACTGAGGGAGAAGTGGTGGCCCTGGGGGCCTCCAGGACTCAAAGCAGGTGCCAGAAGAGGAGCGCGCAGCAACTGGGACGACGATGTAGGCTACCTGGCTCAAGCCCCACCCAAAGAATACATTGGGGAGGAACACCGAGAGACACCGCTTCAGTAGAAGGAGTGAGTGGTGTAACAGGCAAGCCGACAGGCTGACGGGGGTAAATGGGAAAACCCCCGGGTTGGGCTGAGGTGACTACTGTGAGGCTGCGTGCTCCCCTAATTGCTCCACTGCCCGCAGGCCCAGCGATAGGAGACCCAGCCATGACTGGTGGAAAGGGGGGATGCGCTGTCCACCAGTCCAAATTGGACAAGTGCGCACTCCTGAAAGAGGCCCCGGGTGTGGGAGCAGCACCAGACTCCACTATTCCTCCA
Organism: Pleurodeles waltl; assembly: GCF_031143425.1. Taxonomy (NCBI): domain Eukaryota; kingdom Metazoa; phylum Chordata; class Amphibia; order Caudata; family Salamandridae; genus Pleurodeles; species Pleurodeles waltl. The sequence goes on along the minus strand of NC_090448.1, from coordinate 277,555,557 downwards.
CCCGCAAGGGTGCCCCTAAAGGTAGAGCCCCTAAAGTTGCAAGACAACATGGTGGCCATACAGGGGGTCCGCCCCTTCCTGGAAACAAGGATAGTCTCGGTGTCCATTGAAGTATCACTGTTGAGGATGGACCGGCGAAACATGGCAACAGAGGTGAAAGATGTGGTGGAATCGACTGCCACCCTTCAGGGAGTCACAAAGACGCTGCATGTACGGGTGGGTACGGGTGGGTGAGTTGCGGGCCCTGACCACCACCCTACAAGCCCGGTTGGAAGATTATGACGGACGGTTGCGAGGGAATAACATACGCATTATAGGGGTGCCTGAACGCACAGAGAGGCCTGCCGTCGACTTGTTCGTACAAGACCTCATCCTTTAGGAACTACAACCAAGAGGCCTATCAAAGTTCTTCTTGGTGGAATGGGCCCACCGCGTTCCATGGGCGACCCCGTGACTGGGAGCGCCTCCACGACTGATAATAGCCAGAATATTTAGTTTCTGGGACAGAGATGTGATTTTGCAGACAGCCCGCGGTGCCCCTCGTGTGCAACATGCAAATGCAACACTTACCTTTTTTTCCAGACTTCACCATTCATGTGCAAAAACTTCAACGCATTTTCTTGGAGGTAAAGAGGGTGCTGCTAGATCGAGGCCTTCAGTAATTTATAATGTTACCTGCCAAACTACGAGTGGTGGCTGAGGGCAAAACATGGTACTTTGAAAAACCACAGGACACCTTCAATTGGCTGGAGGGATGGCGCATAGTGGGCTCGCCGCAACGGAAGATGCATCAGAGAGGAAGGCGACAAGGAACAGATCGGCCGGAACACCGAGCAGTACAGGGCCTCCCCGGAGAAAATGGCGGCTCACCGGAACAGACTAAAAACAAAACAATCAAAAAGAAAAAAAATAACAATATTATAAAAAGAAGAAAATGGAAGAGGAATAACAAAACGGAAAAAAAGAGACAAACCTGTCAGGAATTGGGGGGCACTGCAATTCTAATGGCTCAACAAGCGATATCCTAAACAGCTGCTCAAATGAGAAGGGCTTGGTGCCCCTTGAACCAAACAGCTTCGCGATATTTTGATTGCGAAGCCGACACCTGGCGTTGCCCAGTACGGACACTCCTGTTAACGCATAGGAACAAAGAAGGCAGGAACAACGCTTTTCTCTACTTGAGGCATACGTTGGGGACTTCTGAATGTTGGCAATGCCACCACTAGTTGAATATGTTGGAATGGGCGCGACAGGCACTCTGCAGCTTTGGGGGTGGTGGGCAGTTCTAGACCCACCTTGCAGATAGGCAGGGAGGGGGACTGGTTTTGAACATGGTTTAGTTTTGTTAGCAGTAATGTTATTATTCTGTTTAGTAGGCAGCACACTTGAATTGACATGGCGGGCGGCTTTTCCTGGGGGCAGACAAACTGAGATTGGGAACCTGATCCTGCACAATGCTAGGATACCCCATTTGGCGAATTTCTCTAGCTTCACTCATGGCATTGGCCACACTTGAGATTAAGCTAATCTCCTGGAACATAAATGGTCTGGGTGATAAGCTAAAGAGGGGGTGGTACTCCAATACTTAAAGAGACATGCCCGGATGTGGTGCTCCTACAAGAGATGCACCTACAGGGTAGCACCTACCGAGCCTTGGATCTCTGGGGTTTTAAATTAATAGAGCACGCAGGATACACATGGGGCTCCCGGAGAGTGGGCATTCTGATGCGGAAGACCTCACCCTCCAGGGTTCAATACACCTGGGCAGACCAGTATGGGCGATACATAGCGGTGTCAGGCAACGGGAGAACACCACAGTTAATATAATCTCAACATACATTACCCCAAGGCTACACAACACTGCCTTTGCCGCACTGATACTTGGTCTCCCGGAGGGGGAGGTGTTACTGGGATAGGACTTCAACATGACACACTGTGAGATTCAGGATCGCTGACCCTCCCATGGATTGGGTCCCCATCGCCACTCCTTGTCGGAGTTTCTGGGTGCAATGGGGCTGATAGATACATGGCGGACCTGCCACTCGCAGGAACTATAGTAACCATTTCACTTCGGGGCACACTATAGCATGTCATGAATTGACTATGTCCTTGTCCTTCTACCCATGACCCCTTGAATTAAACGAGTTGATCACCTGGCGAGAGGCATATCGGACCACTCTCCGATCTGCCAGCTACATGGGGGCCCCCCTGCCTCGGAGCAGCGTCACTTGGTACTTAGCCCCTGGTACCTCCAGATTGCAAACATTCAAGTAAGTCTGAGCACACCAGCGAAGCACTACTTTGAGGACAACACAGGCTCAGTTTATTTAGCACAGACACTTTGGGGGGCCTACAAGGCAGTGATAAGTGGTCAGGGGGTTTCACTGATCTTGAGGCATAAGGAAGATAAGCGGCTATGACTGGAGGCACTGGAGAAGGAGATACTAGAACTAGAGAACAGGCACACTAGCTCGAGGGTGGGGGACAGTGCGCCATCAGTAGGTTTTGAAGAAAAAGTGCTTAGAGACGTCGCGACAGATGCAGCCCACTCACTATACAGCTCAGCAAAGACGCCTATACGAAGTAGGCGACAAGGCTGGAAAACTACTGGCCTGGTTGAAAGGTAAGGAAAGGGCATACCAATGGGTACCAGTGACTGACACCGGAGACCGGGTGAAGGGTGTACGGCAGATTGCAGATGCCTTTGCGGCGCATTACACATGAATAGATTCCCCAGCATCATTGGCTACAGCACTCGAGGCTCTGGAGTTTCTCGCAGATGCTGACCTTCTAGCTCTGGCGGCATCAGTTAAACTGTTCCTAGAACAGGAGATAACCGTAGATGAAATAACCCAAGCCATACGTGACTTGACATCTGGCAAGGCACCGGGCCCAATGGCCTCCCTAACAAATTATACAAGCTCACAGCAACTATGATTTGCCCACACCTCCTGACGATGTTCATTGAAAGCCGAGACAGGAGAGTCCTACCGAGAGATTAGAGGCTGGCTACTATAGCGATCATTATTAAGGATGGCAAATCGTCAGAGTTGTGTACTTCATATAGACCGATCTCGCTTCTCAATGATGAAGTGAAAATCCTGGCTAAACTCTTGGCCTCCCCCTTGGTCAGGGTGAACTCCTCTCTGATACACCCAGCCCAGTCCGGCTTTATGCCAGGACGAAATACAGCCCTTAATCTGCGTCATCTTTATGGTGTCCTGGGCCAGGTGCCTCAAATCCGCAGAGACGCCCTGGCCTTCTGCACCAACGGCAGGATGACCTTTAATACGATTGAGTGGCTGTATCTCTTTAAGGTTCTCCAGCATTTTGGCTTTGGGACATGTTTCACGGCGTGGGTGCACCACCTATATGCAGAGCCTCTGCCTCCAGTAACCGTGAACAGAAGTACATCAGCGCCATTCCGACCGAGGAGGGGCACGAGACAGGGCTGTCAATTGTCCCCCGTGATAATCACCCTGGCTTTGGAACCTCTGGTGGTCTGGATACATGGTGATCCTCTGATTGGAGGCATGAAATGGACAGAGGGCTGGGAGGACAGGAGAGCCTTTTATTCGGATGACATTTTACTGTATGTGGCGGAGCCCACATGCACCCTTGACAGAATGCTCCATGTCTTTAAATTGATTCAGTTATTACTCGGGATATACCATCAATTGGAACAAGTCTCTGATCTATCTTCTCTGCAGCGTGGCCTCAAGACTTCCGGCTGAATGCTCCGCTCACATAGTTGCGGAGGGGTTCCACTATATAGGCATTTATGTCACCACGGACCCAAATGTATTCAGAGCTCACAACTTGACACCCCAGCTAGTGCGCCTAGAGAACGTTCCTTTACACTGTCATTGGTAGACAGGGCAGCCTTATTTAAAATGATGGCCCTGCCTCGCTTTTTGTATGCTCTCCAGAATACACCCTACCGCGTTCCAGCCTCTTATTTTAAGATACGCCCCCTGCTCTGGGACACGGGCCCTGCACGTATAGCCACTAAGAAGCTCACAAGAAGTTGGTACGACGGAGGCATTGCATTGCCTGACATACAGGCCTACTACTGAGCAGCTCAATTGGTACCTATCAACCACTGGGTCCATCTCTCCGAGACTGAGATAGCTTACCGACTAGCCCATGAGGCTATGAGACCTGGGGACTTCAGGCGGATGCTGTATGGAGGGAAGAAGCCCCGGATATTCCCTGTTCCCACAGTGGTGACCCTCACCATCTGGCATAAAACACATAGTTCAATTGGTTGGAAAAACACAATTACACAGGCTACCTAATCTGAATCGTACTAGATGGGGCTGCTGAATTTATTAATGAGTATTTATGTATTTTGCATAATGAATTTTGTAGAAAATTAATAACGTAGAAAAATAATTTGCGCATTTGAAAATGTGACCTTGAAGAATGGTCACCAGTGTTCACGAAATGTACTAATTGATAATTAATACTGAAGTATGCTTTAGCTTATGAATTGAGGGCCTTAACTTAGCGAGTGTCATGGCCTAGTTTGCCATGCCTCATGCAGAAGCTGTATTTCTTAGCATTTAATAGAAAATGTTGACAGAGTAAACTTACTATGAAATGTTTATTGTTTAATAAAATGCTTAGCAGAAGCTTTCCATGAGAACCGACTAACAGGAGATAGTGACCTTAAAATGTATCAGACTGTATGTAATATGTGCAAGAGGTTCTTTCCCAGGACGCGAACAATGAAGACACTGACTGGAGAAGAAGATGCAACAAATTCAATACCTGACAAGCCGGATGATGAGAACATCGTAAAGCAGACCAATCAATGTTGTGTGAAGTATGAAATATTAGAATTCATAGATTTGGTATAGAATCACTATTGGATAGAGTAGTAACGTATGATTAATTGACCAATTGGGAATTAGGGGATAGTTTAGGTGACTTTGATATAACAACGTAACAGAGGGAAAAGACTTCAGATCTTACCCCATTATGAGAAGCAATTTAGAAAAGAAGAGACTTGAGATTATGTCATTTGGGCACATACTCTCTGACTGAGGGCCTGATGTGTTGCTGATCAATTGATGATCTCAGGACGAAGACTGATTCTGTTTTGCTCACCCATACCATAGATAGGTACATATGACAATATGAGTGAAATGTATTTTTATGCCTTTTCTTTCTAGGTACCAACTGCGCTGTCTTGATAGTTTTCCTTAGTTAGATGTTTTCCTAAATTTGTGTCCTAAATTATTTTGCATGAAGCCCCACATGCTGATGCTACTCTGTTTTAGTTGAGGCTATTCACCTGATGACTGAAAATTTAGCAGGGACAAATGTTTGATGAGATATCTTGCTGAATTCTATGTATTATATAACCCTATCGCAGCTGACTCTGTTATTGATTTGCACCGTTGCCTTGGAATGTGTCGTGATTCAAGCCTTAGTTAGAGTGTATTTCTTTTGTCGCTTTGGTCTACCAGTATTGTTTCTATATGTGTTTCATTTGATATTGAGATTAATCTACATGACTTTAGCATTGTTAAATAAACTTACTAAACTTTTGCTAAAGGTGTGGTTATTCATGGCTGAAAAGTCGTAGTGCGTGACAATTACTGACTCCATTGATTATTGATTGTTGACTTGACTAATGATTATTGATTATTGTGTACTGATTAAATGTATCTGTTCTGGTGCTATGGTGAGAACATCTTAAACGATTCAAAAGGTTCATCGACCTATACGCGTCACCTTGTAGGTTTACTTATTAAGGACCGAAGTGCTAACAGGGCGATCCCGAGGGGGTGGACCTCCCTGAGTCTTCCCCTCTCATAGAGCGATTACTTACCAACTTTATGCCCAGGAAGGCCATCTATCTCACATACCGGAAACTCATCAATTACTCCCCAACGCTTTTGGGGCCCTGAGGGGTCAGTGGGAATGGGATCTGCAAGGGGTGGACGATGGGGTGTGGCAGGAGGCTCTCATCTCCCCGAGAGAGGTGGCAGTGCGCTCTAGATTCTGCCTAGTCCAGTTGAAAATCCTCCACACGAGTTACTATGCCTGCGTGACATTGGCGAAGATGGGTAGAGTAGCAACCCCCCTTTGCTCACAAAGCTGCCCGGTCATACAAAGTTACTGGGAAGCAGTGAGGGTATGCCTAACTACTGTGTGTGGGAGGGTTGTTGAGCTTTCCCTAGGTGCTGCTTGTTGAACATCTAGGGTGAGATGGATAATGCCCGGCTAGACTGGGTGTGGATGACTCTGGGACTGATCATAGCAAAACATAACATAGCCTGTGTGGGGAAGACTAGTGATCCACCAACACTTGTGGACTGGAAACAGGCCCTAGACTGGTGTATGTTGGCAGAAAGAGTACTCTACGTGAGTAGAGGATGTTCAAGAAATGATTTATGTGAAACTCTTTTGACTGCATTCCTTTGAATTTAACTCACTTGAATTTGACCTACTTGTGTCACAACATCATTCACTTGATTTTTGAATTTCTTGAAGAAAAGTTGTTGATTTATTATACTGACATAAGTATAACTTGTACCAAGGGGGCCTCACATTGTGTTAAATTGTTTCTTGTTGGGTTTTTTTGAAACCTCGGAGGGATGGGTGTTTTCCCTTGTGGTGGCAACCCCTGAAGATACACTTGGCCAAGTGTTTACCTGAGCGCCACTAATCCCCTACTATTACACCCTCTTTCATTTCCATTGATGTTCAAGAAATGGACTGGGGCCTGGGGAAAATGCAACACCTACAGAGGGGGTTTGTGCTCTCTGCCCAGGCCTGAAAGAGTGGAGGGCTGCTGTCAGACCTTATCTCCACGTGACGCTTGACTGTGCCGGTGATGGGAGGGAGGGAGTGGGCCTCAGGGAGCCCCTGAGGGAAGTAACACGGCTAAACTGCATCTTAGCATTGTCTCCTATGCTGCTGTAGTGTGATTTGCCGTTGTTCACGCACAATAAAAAGAGTTTTAAAAAAAAATAAAAAAAAACACAGAGATGGAGGAATATGTTGCCCATTCCTCCCACTGATGCTCACAAGCAACTGCAGAATACAATACGGCCCATATTTATACTTTTTAGCATCGCATTTGAGCCTCTTTTTGACACAAAAGTGGCACAAACTTACAAAATACAATTGTATTTTGTACGTTTGTGCCGGTTTTGCGTCAAAAAATGATGCAAATGCGCCGCTAAAAAAGTATAAATATGGGCCTATGTCTAATAAATATTAGCTAGGAAGAATGTCTACGTGTAATTACAATTGCTGCTTTAGGGTCCACTCCTGTTGATACATCTGGCACAGCGCAAAAATCTGGCACATGCTTTTTAAAAACAATGCTGCAGTGCAACCCGACCTATAGTACAATTTGTCCATTGCATTCAAACACGTCTTACAAGCATATTTGTATTTTTATAAACAAATTCAATATTCATCAAAGGACCATGCATTCCTTACACTAGTGAAATTAACTTTCAGTATCCTTGTATTTAGTCGGATCATGTACATGCAAAGGTACAAAAAGGGGGAAAGTACTGCATGAGAAAACACTAATTAACAAACACAATTTTTGCTAACTGCTACAAACCAGATTCTTCATTACTTGACAAACTGCAAAAATATTTTTCAAACGAAAATTTACACAAAACACGATATTATTTGAAAGTCGAACACAAACGTATTCGAGAATTTTTATGAAGGTACTATGAAGGAAATGTCTCTAATTTTATCATTATTCATCATGATTTTAACAATGAAAGAGCCCCAAAAAAGTGGTACAATACCACCAAATATCAATATCCAATCATTCGCAAAAATGCTCAAGAGAAATAGCAGACAGCAGTTGACAGATTGTCAATAAATTTAAAAGAAGATGAATTATCCATTTGCCATGACTGGAATCCACCAAAACCACCAAGACACTACCAAAAGAGAGAGAGACAGAACAGAGAGAGAGATAGATAGATAGAGAATGAGAGAGAAAGAGAGGGAGAGAAAGAGAGAGAAACCGATTGTGAATACAAAACATCAAGGGCTAGATATGCTATTCTGATAGAAAAAAGAGGTCGCAATTTGCAACCAGTATTTTAGTAGTCCAAAACGTATTTTGAGAACCGACATTTGCAAAAAATGAGATCAGAGTGGGTCACAATCCGACCTACCTAGTTATTATTAATTAGGTTTGTTGCACACTTCGCCTCACTCTGATTGGCCACAGTCACAGTGATGACGGCCTGCAATGGCCAGCGAAACGCCAACCCTGTGATTGCTTAAAAAGATAAAACTTCAGTTTTTTCAAGGACACTGATTTCCTTCAAAGAAAAAGGGCTGCTCAAAAAAATAACTTTTTCTTGTATCACTGAGGGTTGGTAGTGCTCCCCCACCCCACTGCCCATTATGCCTGAAACATGAACCCCCAGTTCACATGAAGAAAGGAGTCCAAAGAGGCCTTCTTGCCTTTTGAAACTGAGCAACCACTCGGATTTCCGGTCACACAACATGTATGGGATGAGATACCCAAAACACAAGCCCCTTTCAAATACCAAATCAGTATCCAGTCGCAAACATATTTTAGGAGTAGGTATATGTCCACAGCCAAAAACTTTTTTGTGGTTACAAATTCCATTTCGGAATGTTGCAAAAAGGTTTTATATATCTGGCCCCTAATTCTCAGAGCTGTTAATACTCCCATGAAATGAACCCAAAGGGCTGCATTTTAATGTTTTTTTAGCTTCTGCATATTCCACTTAACATAATGTGTGTGCTTTAAAAAAACACAACAAACTAAAACCTTCCTCATTCATTCATCCCCATGAGATGTTTTGAGAAATATGAGCAAAAGCATGACGTACCACCAACACACTCTACTCTCTGTAAAGATAATGTATGAAATATCTGCCAGACTCAACAAAGCCTCAGGTAAGGTTGTAACTGTGCGTAACTCTTCCATCTGTTTATCTATTATAGCAAAGTCCCTTTCTTCCGTAGCCAAAAAGCAGTAGTTACTTGGAGCCACCATAATGCACTGCACCCCATCAAGATGATGTGTTTCTAATGTTCATAGTGTTCCTCATCAGGGTTTCATGGCAGCCAAAATGTGAATTCTAGTCCTTAAACCAATCCTAATTCCACTCTGTCTACTTCATCTACGGTGCTCACTATCCACAATGGGATCACCATGGTATGTATACACTTCCTCCCCAGGATAGAGCTATGTTCCAGACTTTAGTAACTCTTGCCATTCACTCTGGGGTTTGTGCAGGGAGATGTTTTGAACCTCGAAATCATGCCAGCAGTGCTAACACACTGGTTGGAAGCAGAAGTAGACTTTTAAGAGTCACCACTGTTCTTTGCTCCTTTTCTTCTCACCTTATTCAACGACTAGCCCAATAGCAGCTTCCCAGTTATTGCTCTAGAGCTTGGGCACATCCACTGGGTGGAACTGCAGGACCCAATCCTTACAAGAAATGCAGCTAATGCCAGAAGCAGGCAGCATCATGTGTATGGCTGAGTAATGACAAAATTACTTCTTTGTCTTTCCCAACTGGCACCAGAGGCATTCCAATGCATTGTGCTCAAGGGAATCTCAGTACACTGATTCCACCCCAGCTTGGAAACGTGGCAGTATGTTTGCATCCCTCTAAAGGTAACCTAAAAAATATAGCCTTTCGGAGTTAGGAGAAGCACAACATTTGTGTAACAAAGAAGCATCCTTTGCAACTTTGATTAAGGGGCAGGTACCCATTAATGTTGAGCTTGTTCTGACCCCCTCCATCGACATGGTGAAGGAATCACATTTTTTGGCACGGCCAGAAAAGATGCTATTTGGCAGTGCTTTTTGACCATAATTTAGAGACCGGATTATATCATTGTGAATATTTACAAAGATGCTGTGAGCAAATATTATTTTACTCGGCTACACAACAAATACAGGTAACATATCAGCCCTTTGTCTACATTGTGCCTTCCTCTAACGACGCTCTGAGCTAGATCATAACTGACACAAGGAGGTTGTGGAAGGCATAGAGTAAGAAGAATCACTCTGAAAGAGTGAAGCTCCTGGCCCTGTGTTTGCTGCATTCTGAGCCACTGTGACCATTTGTATACACACTAGGCAAAATACCATTTTGTTGCATCTCCCCACTAAAAATGTTGTCATATTTCTCGTTGTTATTTGGCTTCTCCCTGCTACTAATGCTAGTATTGTCTGAGGTGACTAACTAGAGATGATACATTGTAGACTTTGCATAGTTTTGCTTACAGGACAAACACAGTAATAAATGCAGAGATATCACCTACTGATGCAGAACATGGACAAAACGTCCAACATATATTTACAGAAGATGTGGTAGGAACCTTTGGAGAAAGCATACTGTTAGAAATGGGGTCTTTGGTTGACAGTCAGGTTACCCCCTGTTCAAGCAAGGACCCTCACTCTAGTCAGGGTAAAAGAGAATCACCCTCAGCTAACCCCTGCTTACCCCCTTGGTAGCTTGGCAGAGCAGTAGGCTTAACTTCAGAGTGCTAGGTGTAAAGTATTTGTACCAACACACGCAGTAACTTAATGAAAACACTACAAAATGACACAACACCAGTTTAGAAAAATAGGGAATATATATCTAAACAAATCAAGACCAAAAAGACAAAAATCCGACACACACAAATCAAGTTATGAAGTTTTAAAGATTAAACTCAAAAATAGCACTTAGAAACACAAAATGCTTCGATGAGGTGTTAACACTGTGTTGTGACGGAGTCATTCCCAACACGCCGACACCAGCGGCGCTGGACACGAAGTTGCGTAGACCCCCAAGTACAGTACCTTTGGTGAAAAGTGAAAACAAGTCGATGCGCGAAATCGGGGATCGCGGCGTCTGTACGAAACGTTAAATCCGCGCACTTCGAGCGGTGTCGGTCACGACGTGGTGCGGCGACTTCCACGGAGTCATGGACTTCAGCGGGGCTGCAGTGGTGTCGGGCCTACGAAGGTCGTCGCGTTCCAGCGAAGCTCACGGAGTCAGTCGCAGGCGGCGTCACCGGATTCAGCAGCGGCGTCTGTCCGAAGTCATCCGAAGCCGATTTCCTTCGATTTCCACCAGCTTTCCTTTCAAGGGCCCAGGGACTGGATAGGGCACCACTTGTCAGAGCAGACGTCTCTCCAGAGACTCAAGGTGCTGGCAGAGAGAAGTCTTTGCTGTCCCTGAGACTTCAAACAACAGGAGGCAAGCTCTAAATCAAGCCCCTGGAGATTTCTTCACAAGATGGAAGGCACACAAAGTCCAGTCTTTGCCCTCTTACTCTGGCAGAAGCAGCAACTGCAGGATAGCTCCACAAAGCACAGTCACAGGCAGGGCAGCACTTCTCCTCAGCTCTTACGCTCTTCTCCAGGCATAGGTTCCTCTTGTTTCCAGAAGTGTTCTAAAGTCTGTGGTTTTGGGTGCCCTTCTTATACCCAATTTCTCCTTTGAAGTAGGCCACTTCAAAGTAAAATCTCCTTTGAATGTGAAATCCTGCCTTTCCCAGGCCAGGACCCAGACACTCACCAGGGGGTCGGAGACTGCATTGTGTGAGGACAGGCACAGCCCTTTCAGGTGTAAGTGACTACTCCTCCCCTCCCTCCTAGCACAGATGGCTCATCAGGAAATGCAGACAACACCCCAGCTCCCTTTGTGTCACTGTCTAGTGTGAGGTGCAACCAGCCAAACTGTCAACCTGACCCAGACAGGGAATACACAAACAGGCAGAGTCACAGAAATGGTATAAGCAAGAAAATTCCCACTTTCTAAATGTGGCATTTTCAAACACACAATCTTAAAATCAACTTTACTAAAAGATGTATTTTTAAATTGTGAGCTCAGAGACCCCAAACTCCACACGTCTATCCGCTCCCAAAGGGAATCTACACTTTTATCAGATTTAAAGGTATCCCCCATGTTAACCTATGAGAGGGACAGGCCTTGCAACAGTGAAAAACGAATTTAGCAATATTTCATTGTCAGGACATATAAAACACATTACCATATGTCCCACCTTAACCATACACTGCACCCTGACCCTGGGGCTACCTAGGGCCTACCTTAGGGGTGCCTTACATGTAAGAAAAGGGAAGGTTTAGGCCTGGCAAGTGGGTACACTTGCTAAGTCGAATTTACAGTTAAAACTGCACACACAGACACTGCAGTGGCAGGTCTGAGACATGATTACAGAGCTACTTATGTGGGTGGCACAACCAGTGCAGCAGGCCCACTAGTAACATTTGATTTACAGGCCCTGGCACCTCTAGTGCACCTTACTAGGGACTTACTAGTAAATCAAAAATGACAATCATGAATAAACCAATCAACATTACAATTTACACAGAGAGCATATGCACTTTAGCACTGGTTAGCAGTGGTAAAGTGCTCAGAGTTCAAAAGCCAACAGCAACAGGTCAGGAAAAATAGGAGGCAGGAGGCAAAAAGATTGCGGATGACCCTGCATAAGCAAAAAAGTTAAACAGAACCCCCTACCATCCTAAAGCCAGGGGAGAACAATCAATACCTTGATGTACTTTCCTGATTGGGGCGATAGAACAAGGACCCAGGACCACAACAGCAGGGGCATATTCCCGTCCTACGCCTTCCTGACTCCAGTCGGATCCCTCTAACCATACTCTCAGGGCCCACTAAGTTAACCCATGGGGAGCCCTTCTCCACATCTGCAGATACCATCTGTGTAGCACCTAACTTTACTTTGCTCACAGATGTATCCCAATGGGCAGATAGCACAACCAGGGCCAACACAGAGGTGTTGCCCACTCCACCCCTGGGGTGTGACTCTCGCCCCCCCCCCCCAGAGGCAACTCTGTCCATAAGGACAGCAAGCCACAGTGGCCCCGGACAACTGTCAGCGATCAGAGCCTGACCTCAGGCCTCTCCAACCACTGTGACAGCGGAGAGTGGGGGGCGGTAGCCCCAGGTGCCCGGCACCCTTTGACCACTCTCTCTTCCACCAGGTCAGGGATGACAACCTGACCCTGGTCCTCCCCTCTGGGGCTCTGTACCCTCCCTGCAGGAGCGGCACCCCCAGAGTCCAAAATTGTCAGGGTGCTTGTAGAAGCATTCCTGCACAATTCTCCCACCAGTACAGGGATGTAAACCTGCAACTGGTCCTCCAACCTGGGGTCTGTACATTCAGGTTGGACCAGGGGTGAGGCTTCCCTCCCCCTGCCCTCCTTTCTGGGGTCCTGCACCCCTCAACAAGGAGTGCCCCCCCCCAGAAGATAACATGGTAGGGGCACTGTTAGCAGCAGCCCCTTCCTCCAGGTCAGGGGGGACACCCTGAACCTGGCCTTCAAATCCAGGGTCTGTACCCTTAGATTGCACTGGGGCCAGGGGTGTGTCTCTCTCTTCCCTGCCCCTACTCTCAGGGTTCTGCACCCCCCCTCAGGGAGAGTATCCCTTGAAATCACACTGGGGGGGGTGATTGGGCAAACCGCCCACCCTTTCAGGTCAGGGTTTACCCCCTGCACCTGATCCTCCAGTCCAGGGTCTGCACCGACAGACTGGACCACTGCCTGGCAACCCAGGACTTCCTGGAGGGCATACCTACCCCCCACCAGGTCAGAGTTTACCCTCTGAACCTGGTCATCCAACCCAGAGTCAACCACCCTGCGGTTGACAGACTGGACCACTGCCTGGCGCACCAGGACTTCCTTGGGGGCACACTTACCCCCAATCAGGTCAGAGTTTACCTCCTGATCATTCAACCCAAAGTCACCACCTTGCGGTTGAACCATTGCCTGGCACACCAGGACTTCCAGGGGGGCACGCTTACCCCCCTCAAGGGCCACACAAGAGTCTGGCTGGCACAGGTCTCCTGACCTCTGCCCATCTGACAGAGACTGGATTCCCCCCAACCCCGAAATGGTCTCACCAAGGTCATTCCTGGGGGGCTCTGCTCTCAGAGCTGACCCCTGACACTCCAGGCTCTACACTGGGGTCCGCAACCCCCTCTCAACCCTCTGTCTGGACTTCTGCACCCCCTCACTAGGAGTGGTACCACCAGACACCAGAACTGGTGGGACGCTGGCTACAGCCGCCCCCCCAAGCTCTCCTGACACTGTGGGGTCTCCCTCAACAGATGGCCCTATGGTACAGGCTAGGCTCCCCTCCTGGTGTTCCCTCATGGAACGCTCCAGGACCTGGCACCATATCTTAGGCACCTTGGGCCTCAACCCATCCCCATTCCCCCTCCTCTGAGACTGGACATGGGGTCCCTCACCCATCCCACTACACTGGGACCTACCTGGGACACTACAATCTGTCCCTACTTCACCTGGTTGGAAACTACCTAGACCACTCCTCTCAGGAGTACCCCCCAATGCCTCTTCAGACTCTCTGGTACTCACCCAAAGGTCTGCCTCCAGTCTAAGTTCCCTGGGGTCAGAGAACTCACACTCCACCGGGTGTTGGCGTAGCTCTGGAAAATAAGGACTAGACATATGCTCTCCAGCAATTACATCACTCAGCCCCTCACATGAATTAACCAAAGTACCCTTCACCCGACCATCCAGTGACTCTGCTTTGAAAAAGCACCCACATCACTCTCCTGAGACTGGTGAGACAGTACCTGACTGTCCCTGACACTCAACCCACACTCTTCTGGGATGTCTTCACACTCCATACCCAGAACTTCTATGTGGGGGGAACCCCTCTCCCTGTCACTTTCACCTAAAGCCAGTAGAGTGTCCCTCCCACCAGTAGGAATATGACTCCCCATTCAAGTTCCCCAATCCACCTCAGGGAACCTGCGCATCACTGGAGCTACCTCATACCCCTGAACCTCCTGGTGTGTGTTAACTCCCTCCTTCAAGTAGGGCACCACATCTCTGGGCATGTGCACTTCTTCAGCAGCACTGGATTTAAATTTGTTGCTGCCACCATTCCAGCTGGACTCAGCCCTCCTGACTGCCAGCTCTTCCAGTTTTAGCTCATAAGCCAAAATCAGAGTTTTTATCTCAAAATCCCTTTTCTACTTGTCGTACTCCCTTTGCATCCTCAACTTTTCTGCCTCCAACCGGCGAGCCCTTTCTGCCTGTCTGTCCTGCACATTTTTAGGAGTCAGGCCCTTAGAGGACCTACTGCTACCACTCCTGGAGACCCTCCCCCCTGGTGTAACAGGTACCTCTAATACACCATGGTGTAGACTCTGCACTTTCCCATCCATATCTTCTGTGTGCTCCCCAGCTTCATTGGCTGTCACCCAGGCCCTCAATGCCTCTTGCAGCTCCCCCTTCCTTGCGGAGCTCTTAACGGGACAGGCAAGACCTTCACAGAACTGTTTCAATTGAGCAACTGAGTACCTCTTCAGTTTCCCTAATTCAAACACAGCTCCAGCTGTTGCATATCCAGATTGGGACATGATGGCAACAAGTGCAAAGTTCCAACTGCAGAAAACAAGTTCCCAATGAAGTAAAAAGAATCAGTCAAGGGATCAGCAAAATCATGAAAGTAGAACAAAAAGGAGTCCTTAAGAGAAAAAATGAAAGATCACCAAACAAGTAGTATGTGGTCACGTAGTGGTCTGAGATCAAAACAGTAGTGTACACTTAATCACTGTATGTCAAGTACAAATACAAGTCCAAATCCCAACCGCTGATCACCAATGTTAGATTTTTGGTTGACAGTCAGGTTACCCCCTGTTCAAGCAAGGACCCTCAGTCTAGTCAGGGTAAAAGAGAATCACCCTCAGCTAACCCCTGCTTACCCCCTTGGTAGCTTGGCAGAGCAGTAGGCTTAACTTCAGAGTGCTAGGTGTAAAGTATTTGTACCAACACACACAGTAACTTAATGAAAACACTACAAAATGACACAACACCAGTTTGGAAAAATAGGGAATATTTATCTAAACAAAACAAGACCAAAACGACAAAGGTCCGACATACACAAGTCAAGTTATGAAGTTTTAAAGATTAAACTCAAAAATAGTGCTTAGAAGCACAAACTACTTCGATGAGGCGTTAACACGGCGTTGTGACGGAGTCGTTCCCAACAAGCTGACACCAGCGGTGCCGGACACGGAGTCGCGTAGACCCCCAAGTACAGTACCTTTGGTGAAGAGTGAAAACAAGTCGATGAGCGAAGTTGGGGACCGTGGCGTCTGTGCGAAACGTTGAATCTGCGCACTTCGAGCGGCGTTGGACACGACATGGTGCGGCGACTTCCACAGAGTCACGGACTTCAGCGGGGCTGCAGTGGCGTCGGACCTGCGAAGGTCATTGCGTTCCAGCGAAGCTCACGGAGTCGATCGCAGGCGGTGTCACCGGATTCAGCAGCTGCGTCGGTCCGAAGTCGTCCGAAGTCAATTTTCTTCGATTTCCACCAGCTTTCCTTTCAAGGGCCCAGGGACTGGATAGGGCACCACTTGTCAGAGCAGGAATCTCTCCAGAGACTCCAGGTGCTGGCAGAGAGAAGTCTTTGCTGTCCCTGAGACTTCAAACAACAGGAGGCAAGCTCTAAATCAAGCCCTTGGAGATTTCTTCACAAGATGGAAGGCACACAAAGTCCAGTCTTTGCCCTCTTACTCTGGCAGAAGCAGCAACTGCAGGATAGCTCCACAAAGCACAGTCACAGGCAGGGCAGCACTTCTCCTCAGCTCTTCAGCTCTTCTCCAGGCACAGGTTCCTCTTGTTTCCAGAAGAGTTCTAAAGTCTGTGGTTTTGGGTGCCCTTCTTATACCCAATTTCTCCTTTGAAGTAGGCCTACTTCAAGGTAAAGTCTCTTTTGAATGTGAAATCCTGCCTTTCCCAGGCCAGCCCCAGACACTCACCAGGGGGTCGGAGACTGCATTGTGTGAGGACAGGCAAAGCCCTTTCAGGTGTAAGTGACCACTCCTCCCCTCACTCCTAGCACAGATGGCTCATCAGGAAATGCAGACTACACCCCAGCTCCCTTTGTGTCACTGTCTAGTGTGAGGTGCAACCAGCCCAACTGTCAAACTGACCCAGACAGGAAATACACAAACAGGCAGAGTCACAGAAATGGTATAAGCAAGAAAATGCCCACTTCCTAAAAGTGGCATTTTCAAACACACAATCTTAAAATCAACTTTACTAAAAGATATATTTTTAAAGTGTGAGCTCAGAGACCCCAAACTCCACATGTCCATCCACTCCCAAAGGGAATCTACACTTTAATCAGATTTAAAGGTATCCCCCATGTTAACCTATGAGAGGGACAGGCCTTGCAACAGTGAAAAACGAATATAGCAATATTTCACTGTCAGGACATATAAAACACATAACTATATGTCCCACCTGGACAATACACTGCACTCTGCCCTTGGGGCTACCTAGGGCCTACCTTAGGGGTGACTTACATGTAAGAAAAGGGAAGGTTTAGGCCTGGCAAGTGGGTACACTTGCTAAGTCGAATTTACAGTTAAAACTGCATACACAGACACTGCAGTGGCAGGTCTGAGACATGATTACAGAGCTACTTATGTGGGTGGCACAACCAGTTCTGCAGGCCCACTAGTAACATTTTATTTACAGGCCCTGGCACCTCTAGTGCACCTTACTAGGGACTTACTAGTAAATCAAATATGCCAATCATGAATAAACCAATCAACTTTACAATTTACACAGAGAGCATATGCCCTTTAGCACTGGTTAGCAGTGGTAAAGTGCTCAGAGTTCAAAAGCCAACAGCAACAGGTCAAAAAAAATAGGAGGCAGGAGGCAAAAAGATTGGGGATGACCCTGCACAAGCAAAAAAGTCCAACACATACAGATATCCGTTAAATAACAAATTGACCTATTGTTCATGCACTCAGTACCATCAATTGTCTCCTTTACTCTACCTAGATGTGCCTAGTGCCAAAACACATATCAGGTATGCTTCTTAGAAAGGAGATAGCTTGGTGTTAAGCACATGTAGTCAGCAGTGTGTTCCTAAAGTCACTAATTTGCCCCAGGGATGGCCCGATCCGATTAACCCTGGGTGGTGCTATCATTTCTCACTAGAGTGAAGTTGCTCACAGAAGCAAGTAGTGTTATGTACTTTTTAATGTAGAGGTGTACATCATTATAGATGGTCTTGAGTATCGTAGTCAAAAATTAAACTTCACTGTCTCTTGGACAGTCAACCACTGGAAAGAGCACCTAGTGGAAGAAAAATCATCACAAGGGGCTAAATGTTGTTTTTTCTACTAGCACACTACATCTATGGTCATCTTAAGTTGTCCCTTTAGCTGTACCAGTCAATAAAGTATTGCCAAAGTCATTGCTGGTACCAAGGGGCATATTTACGAGTCCCCTGCGCTGCCCGGGCATCACTTTTTTTGGTGCTCCAGTGGTGCTGACTGCAGAACCATATCTGTGACGCCATATGGTGGTTTGCATGACGTCATAGACATAGAAAAAGGCAAGACAGCACAAGTCACTGCGTTGCCTTATTCTGCACCAGGGAGGTGTTCCATGGGTGTTTTGGTGGGGTTTCCCCTGGAACACCCACGGTTTTTAACGCTGCCCCATATTTACAAAATCATGTAAACTTGGGGAAGAGCCACAAATTTTACATCTCCCGAGGTGAGGTGTAACGAGGAGAAATATTTTTATTTCTCCTTGTCTTTTCCTCTTTCCATGTGTGCTGCAGCACACATGGAAAGAGAAAAACGCCTCTCTGGATTGTTTTTGTGCAGGAAGGGGCCCCTTCCTGTGCAAAAACAAACCTGCATGGAATGGAGGTATTGTTACACCATGATGCAATGGTGCCTACATTGGCACTAGGCTGCCAAAACGGTGCCAGTGCAGGGGGGAAGGATAGGAATGCACTGTATTGCAAAAATATGGTGCATTCCTGCCCTTTTACTTTGGCATAGGGCAGTGCAGCAAGATGACTTGCTGCACTGCTCTACGCCCAGATCCCATTAATATGCATTCAAGTCTTTTTCAGGCCACTTTGGACCTCTCTGACTCCTCTAAAAAGGGGAAAACCAAACACAACTTTTGATGTGATAAGGAGAGGCTGTAATAATTGCATTACTTTCATGATCTATAGATTTAAGGGACATAAACAGAACACCCCAGCCTCTTTAGTTTGTCTCTATTAGGAACTTCTTTACTACCAACCACAATTAAAGGACGTGTTTTTTCCATGCCCCTCAAGCAGCAATCAAATTTTGTCCTAAGAATCTTTTTTTCATAAGCAATGTGTGACTGCACCCTTCCGTGAAGGAATTCCAGGGGGTACCTGGGACCTTGTATCTTCCTCTCAATAGATGTCTTGCCACTGAATGTGTACTATTTCATATGTGGCACACAATCAGTGTGTTATCTGGTCCCTGCTCCTTCATTATATGGGTAGAAGGGCAAAAGCATTTCCTCTGCAGCACTGGGCAATACCACCATGCACACGGTGAATGCCTCTTGGGATCTCGTGGATGCAATGTGTGCCCATGTAATCCATATTACAGAAGGTGCTACACAAGCATATGTGATCACTTCCCTAATGTCAAAGTGCCCAGAGTGTGCCAAAAATGGAAGCAAACACTTATTATACTCCCCAGGTGTTACAAAATAGGCTAATGGGTGACTTTTATCACAGAATCTGGAATTGAGACATTGATGTATTTGGTGGTGCAAATTTTGACAGTTCATGGTGACCAGAAGGCAGCTGTAGCAGGAGAACTGCAGCATTTTGTATAGGCTTCCGAAAATGGCTTCCTGTGATTGTCTAAGGGCAAATTCCCATAGCTAGATCTTGCTTAGCTTAGTGTGCTGGGGGTAAAGGCTTTTTAGTGGATATTAAGCTCTTTTTATTATACACGTCCTTAAACTGTGCTTTCCTGTTTTAGAGTAATCTGCAATATTATCAGGTGTGGTAATTCTGCAAAATTACATCGTGATAAATTTCTGCCACTAGTGAAACCAATACAGTGAGATGGGACTGTTACATGAAATTGTCTGTCACGATTTTAGAATCACCGAGTGGTATCGTTCTACCGTAGGGTCGTAATTTTGCACTTCATAAAGGCTGAACTCATAATTAGGGCGCAGGTGTTTATGAATCCTGCATCCATCAATTCTAAGGAACATCCAACAGAATGTAACGTTATTCAGGATAGCACGAGAGACAAACAAATAATCTTTGTTAAGGTTCTTAAAAGAAACCAGATTAGTGGACTTTACTTCAAAAGTCATCTGCAGCAATGCAGATGTTGACAGGAGAATGGGCATGGGTGTCCACTGATTCTGCTTAGCATATCCTTTTTTTCTAGAGGGTGGTTAACATTAACTCCTCGGTCTTCTAACACAGCAAAATGAGGTTTTTTTGGTCACACCGTGTGATGTATTTCAATGTTTTTGTGACCTTGTCCTCAATTTGTCAGAGTTTCTAAAGGTACAGTTCATCTTCCTCTTGACTGTTGTCTCTCACAAACATATTTTTCCTGTGTCTTCAGGAACACTAGTAGTGTTTTTTGGAAGATGGTGTTAAGGACCACAATCCTTAGATGAAGCCACTGCAGTGGCACTGTGGTTTGAAAGCAGTACCGTCAACCTTGATCCCCCATGGTACAAAATGTGTCCGTAAGCAGCACCGTCAACCTTGATCCCCCATGGTACAAAATGTGTCTGTCAGTGTTCCCTGCTAGAAACACCTCCCTCCACTTGAGTAAGGAAACAAGTGACAAGACGAGGTGAAGGGACATGGGAAGAAGGGAGCAATTGGGAGTGTTGCCCGGAAGCTACTGGAGCAGGTAAAGCAGACAAGAAGACTGGACTGCTGTGCATGACTGACACACAGGGGATGAGAGAAGAAGCAAGGCAGAGAATCAGGAGTGGCGTCCAAAGGCTGTGGTTGGTACACAAAGTAAGATGTGCTAAAACAAAATTAAATTGGCAATAGAATAAATTCAACTAGAATACTTAATTGCTGCAATTTACATGACATGTGTGGCTCTGATTGCAATAGGGCCGGTAAGGCCATTTTGGGAGCAAAGATTATTACAAGTTGGGCACCAATGACACTCGACATCAGTGATTGTTCCATGATTTATGACAGGTTTGTGGGAGACATTTTCAGGTAATCGTAGGAAGGTGTGCTAATTTCTCATAATTCCCATTCCAAAAGATACAACATGTAATCAGGTGCAAACGGCTTCCATGCTAAATACCACGCCCATGGGCAGGAGGAATTAGTAGGAGCACAAACTGCATTCGCAAGTCAAACAGGCCTTGAAGGTGCACATCGGTTTGAATGGCTTTAAAGCAAAATACGTGCAACCAATGAAAAACAACTAACAAAATAACCTATTCCCATTAAATATTATAGAAAAAACATAGCGTACCGCCTTAGGTATTTGGAGCTTTTCTTCAAATAAATTCCACAAGTTGTGTGATTAAAACAATTATCCAAAGTCTTACACATCTTTTACACTTTCTTTGATATAGTCTCATGACGACGTGACGGTCAATTGTACAGGCACCAGCTTCCTGTACATAGACACAACGAAAACCCAATGAACATTTCATAGTGGCACCTAGAGACAAAGTGGGATTTGTATATTGATCATGATAGTAAAAACAGCCACTGAATTCTATCTCAAACATGATCCGCAGATACATTTAACATTTATGTCTATCCGTACAGAACTTTAAAAAATCAGAGTACTGTATACTTATGAATAATGGAACTATTATATGTGTGATGAATGCTTCTCTGCTGGTTGTGATCATTTTTTACAATCCAGACATTCCGGATTTAAAAAATCATTAACAATTAGATTAATGGTAAATGGAGATATCCCATAAGTAATACGTTGACTATTCACGGCCTTATACGTCATCAGTATATGACGGGAAATGTCCCTAGAGGTTTCAAACACTGTAGACATTACAGTTAAGGAACTCTTAAAAATTCAATTACTCAGATGGAAGGATTTCTATGTAGATTATCTTTACAATTTACAAGAACGTGCAATCTACGAATAAGTGTAACATGGAAATCCATGACAAAGTATGAAGCAACTTGACCTCGCCGTTTGCCTATTGCAGATAGTCAAAATGATTAGGAAACATTCATTTCTCTTCTTTCTGTTTTTCTTTCCCCCCTGCTGTCATATGTTTTCCCTAGTTTGGTTGTGCAATAGTTGGCTTTGTTAAAATCAGCATTAGCGTACACAGATAACTCTAGAACGAGCCGCAGTCTGAGTAAAACTGAAATCGCCAAGATGTTTGTGGCGTCTGAATTCTCATGCCTCCTTTGTTGTGGCTTGAAATAGCCATGTGAGGCAACGGATGTGGTGAGGGCTCTCAACTTACTCTGTGTGGTACAAATGAGCGAGTGCCTCACTTCTAAAAGATGGCCACAGTGACGGTAACTGCAGTGCCCAGTGTGTAATTTGACAAACGTTTTGAAAGCGACTTGATGATTCATAATACCCATTTCATATGTGTTCTGTGATGTTTCTATTCCAAAGTGTAACAAATAGATTATCTAGCTGAATAGTATTCGTTTTTGGCCTCAGAAAGCTAAAAAGTTTGAGTCTGCTTTGCATCGATTCAAATCCTTTACAACTTAGCTGCACAGAGTTCTCTACAGAAGGCACGATGTACTGCAAATAACATCACAAATCCTCTGGTGACATCACAGAGTTGATCTCTTGTCCCAGTCGAAGGACCTCAACAGCCTCCTACTTGTTCCTAAGGGCCCAGGAGGAGCAAAGGCAAGATGTGAAAACTAGAACCGCTACCTCAGGCTGTGTGGCTGTGTGTCACACTGTATTGGCTCACTTCACATGGTCACCCGGTGAAGAGTTGATGTCACACAGTGCTAGACAAGGTGACCTGGAAACACTTGCACAGAGCATGTTTCCACCGTTATGTGGAGGCTCTACACTGCTGATGTCCATAAAGGGATTTGCAACCTCCCTAGGAAATTGGCGGTAGCCTCAGAAGCTTTTGCTTGCCTTTTAGGGGCAAAAGAGAGGTGAGGCCCTCCCTCTTTATGCCTCTCCTCCTCCTCTCTCATATAGTGAAAAGGTTTTTCAAGTTGTCAGACATGGGACACTTCTCAGAGTAATAGGCATTTTAAAGGTCTCCTTATTTTCTGTTTCGGCCCTTGGTTTACGGGTAGCAACTAACAATGGCAGTGCCATGGGTACCAAAGAGCAAACCAGGGATGGCAGCTGCTACTCCTGGCCAGCCCTGAGTTTCATTCTTGCCAGCTTCTCTGAAATAAGGTACTTCACCATTAATTCACCTAAACACGCATGGTGGAATCAGCCGTCGCTATATAACAAGCAATGACACCATTTAAATCATTGTGTTTTCTGCTAAAATACCAAGCTCATAACAGCAAATCTCCCAGTGGCTGCCATGCAGCAAATGAACTTGAGTTCTGAATAGTGTTTAATTACCAGCACTAAATTTAAGATTTAATAATACTGTGCTTTCAAAGTTAATTGGCATAAATCTTAATTAAGTGACTCGAGCCTTAAGCATATATTCTGTATGTGAATTTCACAAAGTTACTTGGTTGGCTCATCTGACAAAAAAGCTATTGAAGATGTGAAAGGAGATGCATTACAAACAACAGTTAAGGCTCTCTGTTAAAATAAAGGCACGAAGGCGTGGAATTGCAAGTGAACATTGTCAGAGCCTTTCTCGTACTGCCTTTGGGTACTAAGGCACTGTAGCACATAGAGCATAGGAAAAAAAACAATTGAGAGCCAGATGGGGAACAAATTATGCCGCAGTGATATGGTACCGTGATTTAAGAATGATGTGTTTTTCTGGAGTATAATGACACATGAATATGATTTTTAAAATATTGCATATGGTTTTATAGACTTGATATTAGAACTGAGACTGTTGCCTTCTTGTAGATATTCTTTCTAGCTGACAATTTAAAGTTGTATGGAGAGGGAAGCTTTACATTAACCATCAAAAACACTACGTCTATTACAAGGGGTAGTAGGTCAGATTTCAGTATGGTCCAAGTAAGAGGGTACATCTGGTTATATGCTCAAGGTCTGTTAGCGGCTTTGTTTCTACCCTGACTACTGTAGTATCAATGTATAATGACCTAACAAGCACAGCATGAGTATTTTTCAAAAGATTAAAAACATAGATCCAGAAAAACCTGCTTTATATGGGCGCTTAAGTAATTCTTCTGGGAACCAGAAATATATGTTGAACTCGGGCTGCCTCTTTCCGGTAAACATAAATAAATAAATAAATAAACAAACAAATAAATTAATAAATAAATACAGACACAAGGTCATATTGGTTTCGTGGAGTAAAACACAATGTTAGTAATTAATCCCATGATTGATCTTGGAAAGGACACTAAGGTGGTCATTATGACTTCGGCGGTCTTTTTTCAAGACCTACGAAGCCGCTGCCTCCAACAGACCACAAGTGCTGGTGGTCAGAAGACCACCATATTTTGAGTCAAGTGCATTGATGTAGAAGCTGGGTAAAGACATCAAATGGCTAACCTGCTTCCAAGCACAGGCACCTGTCCCTGCTCAATCTGCGGAGAAGTACTGTCCTTGACTCAGGATCCCTAGCTCTGTTGTTTGACAGTTATGCCCCAATAATGCTCACAGTACCGATCATAGAAACAAACTTCAACCCTGTCGTTATAATTTAAATATACAACAAAGCAACAAGAATAGAGAAGTGGAGGTAGTGTGTTGTCTGGAAATGGTCAATCATGACCTTGGCAGATCTATGTTCTTACAAGTCGTACTGAATTTACTAAACAGTATCTGAGTAAAAAGAACGCTGAGTACTTACCCACACAAGGTGGCAAGCTTCATCACTGAGCTGCTCCAACTGAAATAGTTTTTGCTTAGGGTGGGCTCCATTGAATGTTATGGGGAATGGAACCACACCCTACCCAAGGTTAGGTGAATTGATCAATCTTAGTTTGATACTATGCACTAACTGTCTATGGTGTAATGTTGAACCTGGACCTATATTGTTAAAATTGCCTAAAACAGACTAAAACCTTTTTATTTGTTTCTCCCTGTGGCAGCCATAAAAAAGAGTCAGAGTCACAACTATTCACGTCCTGACTGTCAACGTGTTTCTTGCCTGGTGTAGCAATAAATGGATCTGTGGCACTTTATCAGGACTGTCTGGCCCTACGATCCTACTCTTACTCAGAGTACGTATGTTTGAGGGTGTGAAGGTGTGTATAGAAGGGGAAGTGCAACTAGCCTAACTGAAACCCCAGTGTACTTATCGTTCCTAAATAGGAGAGATTGTTCTCTCAAAGAATACAGCTCTTCTGGCTTTTAAAATAAAATTTCATGGACAGGATATGACCAGGAGAACTAGCTCAGATATCTCTATATTCCATGAACAAGTGGAGGATTTGCCACTAGGACACTCTTGATAGAGCTTTCCTTCAGAGAACACATCAGACCCAGGACCTAGGTTTTGATATGCCAGAGTGAAAATCCTAAAGAGTATTATTTTGCCCATGAATTTAGGAAAATACCCAAAGATTTCATACAAGTTTGCCTTAAGCAAAACACAACAAACTCCTGTAAGAGTCAGGTATGTTAGGAAATGTTAGTCCTCCTTTATCCAAAATGGCTTCAATAAGTTTCACTGAAACTCATGGGAATCCTGTGTTGCCATACACATTATAAAGGCACTTTATGAAATTTGTACAAGGTTTTGTTCTCAGTCTTTTATCTGTAAGACTTCAAAAACATAAAGCAGCCAAGGAATTAAGTTCACTTTTCTGGCAGCTGTCTGGCCCGTTCAGGAGACAGCTAGATCCTTCCACTTATGCAGGTCGTCCCTAATTCTTCTAAGTAGGGTTGGGATATTTGCTGTGTAGACTCCTCTTACTGAAGGGAATCAGTCACAAACCTAATGTCCACTTGTTTCCCCAGTAATTTTGAAGGGTATTGTTACCTGCAGTGCTTCAACCTTTTTTTTTTGTAAAGTTAATAGGTAATAGTTTTCATTTATCCTTGTTGATTTTGTAACTTGAAGCTGTTAACAAGAGAACAACACTTCATGCACAAACAATGGAAATCTTATGGTTGACACCCCCAAACATCATGCCCTTATTTGCCGGGACAGAAAGCACTTCATCACCAATGACTCTATCATCAAGACAGGAACATTCCTGTCGTGTACCTCTAAATAGGTCTAACAGCTGGGAGAATGCACCAGCTGTCCAGGTCCTAGTGTTATGTTTCTGGTAAATCACTAGGACCATAATGATAAACAACTGTCACATAACAAAACGCCTTAGATCGTAGACGTCCAACTCACCTGGTCGAAGGTCTTCTCTAAGTCTACTGTTAACAGAGTGTACCACATTTCTTTTACATTTTTCCTTCTTGACTGGATGATCAATCCAGCATGTATTATTCCATGATTCTCATCCAAAAAAGACAGATTAGTCTTCAGTGCAAGAGACAGTAGAAGCATTAACAGCCTATTTATCAAGACCTCCTTAAATATTTTAATATGCACATTCAGTAGCATAATCAGTCTATAGAATGGTTAATTTATGTGGTGTTTTCAAGCTTAGGGATGACCATTATTGTGGCCTCTTCCATTGATAGGCTCGACCTCTTACTGTCCACAAATCAGTAGAATACTCCTCTTAGTTTTGGAGTACGTTTTGCTGAGAATGTCCTATGAAATTCTCCTATAAATACTTCAGACCCTTGTGTCAGATTCAACTTTGAGCCCTTGATAGTTATCAATATTTCCTCTTCACTCACGGGGGCATCCAATTCTCTACCTATTCTGGTGAAAATGTAGGTAATGAAATGAAAGTGCATCACATTCCACAAGGTTTTCTCTAAAAAGAGGACTTGACCCTACATGTGCAAGGCAGAGCCTCTACCTGAATCTCCTCTTAAATTTTGCCCTTAAGATATCAGAACACCCCTCTCCACACACACACACACACACACACACACACACACACAAACACACACACACTTTTGTCTTACAATGCTTCCGGCAACATAAAATCCAATTTGCATGAATACAATGTTACCACTCCACAGGATTTAATCGGTTCAGATATATGCAGATATATGAGTTTAGACCTCGCTGTACAACCTCTGTTGAGTTTCCTGCAGTACCATAATATCTCTGTATGCAGATGCTAGGTACTTGTTTACCCTTGTCATCGGGGAACAGGAATGAAATCCCTTCACATTAAAGGAATATAAATTACAATTTAATTAATGCTAAATGTTCTAGTTTATTATGGACACCTACATTGTAGCCCATAAACTCACCATTCTGTTGTTCTGCCTTAGATCTACCCATCCCCCTTGCTAATCCAATGTTCCCAAATCTACCTTTGAATAAGTACATAAAAAAGAATAATGCAGCCAAGTAAAAGTATACAAATGGTCCCTTTTCTGGACTTAACTTACACTGTTTGTGGATATATGAGTCTACTCAGACAAACCCAACCTAAAGCATCATTACGAGCTTGGCGAAGACCGCCAAACTTGCGGTGGTGGTCAGACTGCCTTATTCCTGGCAGTTCGACTGCCAGATTATGACGCTGGTGGTCGGAACTGCCACCACCGCCGGGATCACGGATCCCAACGGGTAGGCGGAAGTCAAAGTTGTGGTCAGCCACGTTGGTGCCAGCACCAGCACTGCCGTGATGATCACGACTTCACTTTCCACCAGCCAGTGCTAGGGGCCATAGGGGGGCCCCTGCAATGCTCATGACCATGTTGTGGGCAGTGCAGGGGCCCCTCTGCCAGCACCCTTGGAATGCGCACTGTCTGCTATGCATGCAGACAGTGTGCATTCCAAGGGTGCTGGTGTGCGACCTTAAGGGAGCCGAGACCAATGCTGCCACACAGTTTCCGCTGGCAGAAACGCCATAATACAGTGTTTTCACTGGTGAGCCCAGTGGAAACATCGTAATATGACAGGGATGAGTCTGCTCGCTTGACGGCGGACTCGTTCCTGCAGATTTGGTGGTTCGATGGTAGGACCGCCAAAATTGTAATGAGGCCCCTAGTTCTGAATTGTCATGTTATGTACAGAGAGGGGTCAGTAACAAATGAATATAATGTGATCTCTAAGCAGAGAGCAAGTTTGTCTCTTAAAAGGTTCCCACTGGGCCACGTACAACCTGTGCTTGCCTGTCAACTGCCACAGTCAAACAACCCCCTCTTGCCAGGGTCACGTGGATAAATTTCACCTTGACCACTTGTTTCTGTCCTTTGTATTGGATGGTTTTACCTCCATTCTAGTGATCTAGCTTTTGAGACATTGGTGTTGTCTTTGGAGTGTTGTGTCAAATCTATTGCTTTGGGGCCATTTTGAACCATGCGTACATTGTAAATAATTTCTTCTATTTGGAAGTGCACTCCACATGGGAATGTCCATCAAAATCTCAATTCTTTTTTATTAAGGCTATCTGTTAAGTTTACTAAAAGGTTTCCTTTTTTGCCAGGTTGGCTTTGGCTGGGTCAGCAGAAGTGTAGTCTGTGTTCTTTGAAGAGTGAATGATCTCCCCAGATTTCTTCATTATTTCTTTTTTTGTGGGTATAAGGAGACCTTCAAAAGGTTGTCTCTGTGCTTGCCTGTGTCTCCCTTCTTGTCTGGGCCCACTCTGTTTTCTCTCTCTATATTCACTGTGTCTTCTTCTTTTGTGCAGTAGTACTTGGTCTAATAGTGATTTACATAATCGTGGCAATCGTTTCCCTCAGTCTTCTTAGAGGCATTGCAAATACTCATACTGTGTCTACTTGTCCTATTTTCTAAATCTTCACATTTTTACTTCAGAATATCAATTTGGACCTCCAACAGTTAAAGTTTACCCGTCAAGGGTTTTGGTGGCTTGCTCTCTTGCTCCTCCTAATGGAAGGAGGTAGGTTTTATTTTTTTTAACGCCTTCCATTTCTTGTTTAAGATCAGCATTCCATTTCTCTCCCAATTCTTAAAAGGAGATTTAAGGCCTTCTTTGGTGAGCTTGCCATCTCTTTACTGTCAGCCATGGCATGTATCACATTTGTTGTCCTTCATGAAGGGGGTCTCACCAATAGGCCAGTAGGTAATAATCCCCTTGTTCTCTTGTTTTAGATTTCGTGCATAGCATGCAGATGGTTAGCTCTGCTGCTAGATTGCCCTCCCAGACCTCAAAGTACTGCACTGGTTCAGTGGTGGCAGCCCTTATGTAGAATTCTCTGGCATGCTGAGTGTTACCAGTGTCTCAGTAGTGACTCTTCAGTCAGCCAGAGTGCTGTGAGTTGTTGCTCCTCCAATACAGATGACTGTACTTGTCACTTTCAGCCACTAAGTAAGGATTACAGTGTTCTCCACCAGTATCTCTCCTGCACAGCAAGTAACCAAGCTGTCAGTTAGGGGAACACAGCCAGCAAATTCAGGGTTAAGTTTATTAGTACATCAGCATCAACACTGGTGACTCTGTGAGTGTGTCACGCTACTCAGTTATCCATTAATTGAGTATTTGGGTCTGTATGTATGTATATGGTATTTTTATAGCAACCGTGAACCTAGCTAAAAAATACGCAAGCTTTTGAATGATTCCACGGATGTTCGCGATCCTGACTTTTGAAAGTTATCACTCACAGATTTAAATGTGACCAATTTGTGGCTGACTTTGCCCAAGAGGTTGATGCTAATCTTATTATATGCCAGCTTCTATACCGCACTTTGGACAGGGCGATTTGAGAGAGTATAAAGTTCCATCTGGCTGAGATGTTACTGCCATTAATCAATTAGTGGACGTTCTGGGGAAGACCGGTCTTTTCTTATGAATTAGAGTCAGTTCCAATATACAAGCCTTGAAAAAGTCCTTTTGTGGACGAAACACGTGTTGGCTGAAGTTCTACTACGAAGGGGTTGAACTATATATTATTTGGCCCCTTCTTTCTGAACATTTGGGATTTAAGAGATCTGCACATACATTATGTTTTATGTGTTCATGTTGGTTTTTGTTTTGTACATTGTTTTGTACATTGTATTACGTGTTTTATGAGTCTGTATGATTGTTTACATTTTTATTCTTTATATTGATACATTAAAAAATTCTAGTTTTATTTCAATATATGAGTTTTCTTTGTGGTTTAAAAAGATAGAGGAATGAACACCGTTCTCTTGTGTTTTGTCTCTTTGACTAACTATCCCACCAACAGCTGATTAACTTATGTTATCTATTTAGATTTAAAAATATTCAGCTTGATTCAAGTTACATGTGTTCCTTATTCTATATGGTGTGCTCCACTATTTTGTAATTTTAAAAAAAATACACAAGTACTGTACATGGTCAAAGGCAAGTTTAAAGTAGTGGAGTAATAGGAGAGGAAGATGAGTAGTGGACTGTTGAAGCATTGTGATTTAGCGTTTAAAGAGGTAAATCTTCCTAAATTGGAGCAGCGTTGGGATGTTCCTCAATCAAACAATCAATCAACCAAAGATTTATAAAGTGCACGGGTACTCAAGAGTGTCCTGGTGCTAAGGACTATATACACAATTTTCACATAACAGATAATCACTGAAAAGTTGCTTTATAAAGCCAGGTTTCAAGGGTGAGCTCGAAGTGATTTTTAACCCACAACGCAAGCAAATCCATAGGGAGGGCATCCTAAGCCCACGCAGCAAGTTAAAAGAAGAACACACCGCCCCATTTTTGTCTTCTAAAGTCTCGTACCAGGGGCAGCCCCACATCAGAAGAGGGAGGATTATAGCTATGTGATAATAGATAGTCCTTGTGAAGGGTTAGCTAGGGCCCATCTGAAAAAAACCTTTATGGGCTATGGGTAAAATTTTAAACTGGATTCTTTTCTTGATAGAAAGCCAATGGAAGTCTTTTAAATAAAGATGAATTGCAGTCAGCTTGGGGATTTTCAGCTGCAGCTGCACAGCAACATTGTTAACCAGCTGTGACCTCCTAAACAATTAAGCTGGGAAGCCTTAACTGTTTTTTGGGCCTGAAGAGGGAGTAAATACATATTCATTTTACAGATTTTAGAAGGCCAAAACAGGAACCTTCCACAGATGCCACCTGTGGAACTGTGGACAGCTGGCAGTCGATCTTAACCCCTAAATTATGGGCTAATGTCGCTGGAGAGCGGGGTGGAGAGATATCATTTGGCCAGCATTCCCTTTCCAAGTAGGAGGCGAGCCAAATAGCCCAGTTTTACTGACATTGCACTGTCAGTTTCTAGTCTGCATCCATAGAAAGATGGCTGTCAGGCAGTTCTTAAATATCCTACTGGGATCTGATGTGTTGTCATCCATAGTGAGGAGAAGCTGAGCATCATCAGCATATAACATAATCTAGATCCCAAAGGACTCCACTAGAGAGGACAGAGGCATCATGAAGATATTAAAAAAGGTTGGACTCAAGGATGAGCCTTGTTGGACTTTAATCTTGGTCTGTTTAGGGTCAGATGGTGCCATCCAAGCAGACCGACCTTTGTCAGCGAGAAAGGAGCTAATCCAGGCCAGAGCAAAGCCTTTGACTACTATATTTTACAAGGATTGAAGAAGGATAGAATGGCACACCATGTCAAAGGCAGTGGGTAGGTTGAGTAATATGAATACGGACTGTTTACTTTGATACACAGACAGCTTGATGGAATCAGTTAATTCAACTTGAGCTGATTTGGTACTGAAACGAGGACGGAAGCATGACTGAGATTGATGCAACAACTGACTGTGTTCCAAATATCTAGAAAGCTGCCCATTAATCTTTGACATGGCTGGTAACAGTGAAATGGGCCTGGAATTGATCAGCATATACCTACCCTTTGAGGGCTGTTTTAATGGAGGTACTAATCTGGCTTATTTCCAGCTGGTTTGTATGGTGGTAGATTGAATTGAACTATTGAATAGTTGGTTCAAGTATGGATTGATTACCTTCAGACTGGTGGTTAAGGTTAGAGGGGTCATCTGGTGAGCCAGATTTACACCCCTGGATGGCCTGTCCGATTTTTCTTGAGAAATAGTGGCAAACTCCCAAAGATGTAGATCAGGGGTTTAATAGGAGATTCTGGTAACATGTCAGAGTTGGTGATATCAGAGTTCTTTCACCATTCTTAAGATTACCAACAATACCAATCACCTTACCCTAAAAAAATCAGACAGCTCCTCACATAATGTGGCAGAAGCAGAGAGAGTGTCCGGGTGAATAAAATGTTTTAGGGTCTTAAAAATTCCTCTAGGTTCATTAGAAGCTGCAATTTGGTCAGTGAAAAAAGTAGCTTGATTTCTTATTGATCATTCCATGAGATATGTTCTGGGCCTTTTTATGAAGTTCCTTGTCCTCAGGATGATAGAACCTTCTCCACAACTGCTCTATTTTTTTTACAATGTTTGTGCACATCTCTTAGCTTGGCATTGAACCAAGGGGCAGAAGAAACTTGTCTGTCAAAGGTGACAGACTTCTGCTTTTTCACTGGAGCTAATGTGTTCACCATATTTCATAAGCAAGAGTTACCTACTACAGCACCTGCCTCAATCTGCCCACTCATTGAAGGCATGCAGCTTCTTAAAAAAGACTAAGGGCCTTATTATGAGGCTGGCAGTCCGAAGACCGCCAGTCACGCAATGGTGGTCAGACCACTGCAGCCTTGGCAGTTTGACTGCCACATTATGAGGTTGGCGAACACACCAGACAACCTACCGCTGTCCCCACCAGGATCAGTGATCCTGACAGGCTGACGGAAGTCCTGTTTATAATCAACAAGGGCGGCACTGAACTCAACATCACCCTGCTGATTAC
Source organism: Pleurodeles waltl (assembly GCF_031143425.1). Taxonomy (NCBI): domain Eukaryota; kingdom Metazoa; phylum Chordata; class Amphibia; order Caudata; family Salamandridae; genus Pleurodeles; species Pleurodeles waltl. Next base: position 277,522,804 of record NC_090448.1, on the reverse strand, counting down.
AACCTTGTTCTCTGCCAGCCTTTTCATGACCTGGGAGTGCGGGGGTCCCCATGCCCAGCACTCTTGAAATGCACACTGTTCACTGTCAGAAAGGTCCTTTATGGTGTCTGAAACTTGTGGTTCCAAAGACAAGGATCAGGAATTATATCAGAATTTCTGACTGTCTTAAAAAAATCTGAACAATGTTCCCTTTTGTGTGGCCACAGAGGAGACCATACGTTCCTGCAGTTGTGAACCAACAATTTATCTGACAATGATGTGTATAATTTTAACACATTAAAGCATATCGCTAACTTGATGTCTGACATGCATTCCCAAAACAAGTTGTTTTCATGTTGGTATTTTCAATACAGTGGCAACTGATTTGGATATCATCACCATAGCTGCAAGTCTGAAACCCATAATCTTTGATTAAATATTTATTCTACACTGAAACTGAAATGCCTGGTAGTGACTAAACAAACAAATTATCAAATTTACCCAGAAGGAACGCCAAATGTTGTAATGAATTGTCAGCACAGTGTGCTTTGCTAATGTGTGGCATGCACAGGGAGTTATGTGATAACATCAAAAATCAGCAGCACAACTGATTTTATGGGTCCAATTGACTGGTGGCCATTGCGCCTTGATATGGTGAAATCTGTCCTGCTATTCTGTCAGCACCTTACAATGGGATTGGTGGGGGAACAGGTGTAGTGTATCACATTACCCATCCTACTGGTAGCCCAATAGATTCCATGCAGAGACAACTGTTGCTAAAAACACAGCATACTGCCAGCATTTGTGCATGGGGCCCCAGCATGGCTTTGACGAGATGTTTGGTGCACAGTTCATAAAGGAGCTCCGGATTAGGGGTTCCTACTTGCCCCTCACAAAGCTGTCTGGGTAGTCTACATTCTGCATGTTCCTCAAGTTACATGTAAGCTCAGCAGGTTTGTTTAGGGGAATAAGCGTATAACAGGATTAACTAATTAGCATGTATAATGCCCCCAAGCAAATCAGGGAACTTTGCCCATGAATGTACACATTCATCATGAGAGTTTGCAAATTATATTTTGTAAAAAGGCCTTAATCCCTCTGTGAGACCAATTTATTTGGACAACAGTGAAAAGAATGCTGAATGTCAATTTTTTGGGCCCTCCACTTTCTAAGATGTTGTCTGAGACATGGATCATTAGGCATGTTTCGTTCTTGCTTGCTGCCTCCCATTGGTAAACTGAAGACCCATCACAAAGCGCGGCTGTAGATTTTGCAATACTGCAAGAGGTTTTTCAGACTAATATGGTTGAAGATGCAGAAAACTACTGGTGGATCAAATTAAATCAGACCTCTGATAATGCAGCCAGTAGGTTCCAGTCTGATTTTATACCAGAGAGTCTATTTATAAATTTATGTTAATACATACCTGTTTAAAGTTCAGAATTTTATTGTGCTTGGAAAAGCATTTTAACTGGCCAGACACTTCCAATCCAGGAGCTTTGAGGAAAAGCCCTCTGTTAAGAAAATAAATGTGTATTTCTGTTACACTGCTCTCAACACATATTTTTTCAAACTACTGGAGGATGCAGCAGTTATCCTAAATTCTAGGATGTCAACAGATGCATGTTTATTTATTTTATGGTGTCAAATTCCACCATGTCTCACATCAAACACCATTTGCAATAGAAATTTGCTAAAAGCGGATTTTCAAGCTTTTACAGGTATTCTCATAGTTTTAACAGCTTTAAACAGGCGAAAGCTACAATACAAAGTGTACTATTGTTTCCAAATCATATAGGATATAGATTGTAGTTCAAAACAGTTTGATAATTATGGTACTAATAAATGATGGTCTAATTTAGAGTTTGGAAGGGACTGAAAACCTTCCCATTTCTGGATGAAACGCTAAACATGTAGTACAATCCATCTGCAGAATTTCCTCCACCATAGCTATATAACTGGGGAAAGAATTTAAAAAAATGATTCTACTCTTTACTTAGTTTCCAGTTGTAATCTTTGCAGGTTAGAATATATACAACAAAATGTTTTCTTTCCCCAAAGAAATCTGGTAGCCAGAGTTTTAAGATTTGTGAAAATGCTTTTTGGATTTAACCATACATTGGTCAAATATAGAAATTAGGCAACATACTGTAGTAAAATAGTTAATTTGGCTACTCAAATAGCTAATTTGGCTACTCAAAGACAATTTTAAGAGGCCTACCAGTGTGGGTTCCTTCTGCATCATCATTAATTCTAAGTCATAATGTAGTTCATAGACCAAAGGGAAGTCGGTTAGGATTCAAAGTCATATGTATTTGATGTTTCTCTTTGCATACAGCAGAACTGTAAAAGTCTGCAGGTTGATCATACGAATGTATGTGTTTCGTTATAGATCACATACTAAAAAATAGGACCATTCTCCTGTGAACGAACTTATGCTTGTACTGTAGGTCATATTGGGATATGTACAGTAGACAATTACATTATCTGTGTACAATGTGACTTCAGGTTTCCATTTATTCAAGTGGAGGTGTGCTTGCAATATAATTTTCTTTATCAACATTCCCATGGGATTTGTGTATATAGTAAAAAGGAGCTGATGTACAATCCCTGGCTCACCCTTTTTGGCTGCCAAAGCACTTCAAAGAGGAGTTATCAACATGAGATACACTTGGTCAAAAAGTCAGTGGAGAAGTTCATTTTACTGTGGCAACTCAAAAATATTCCTATTTAACATCATCAAATTATTTTGTATCAAATGAACAAGAGAACTGCATGTTTCATTCAGCACCAATATTAACTGTTCCTTTTAATTCCTGTAGATATTTATGAACATTCCAATCAATGATAAATCTATGATGACCTTTCCTTACAATTTTCATCATAAGATTAGAAACCATTTGCTATGATACATGTACATTTTTGAACCAACATTAATAAAACAATATTGAACAACATAACTTATACTTTTTTCGTATTTTTACATTTAATTTGAAATGTGGTAATATTTTTTGGATTCTTGGTGCATCTTCATACATCACGGAAAATGCTTTCATTAGAAGTGGAGTCAAAGCTTTAATGCTTAAATACACTTCATTACAATGAACGTATGGAGGTGGAACATTACTATTCAATAAGGTATCAGCAAAACATAGGCGTGGCAACTGACTATCTGTCAAATATTAGTGATATTTTCAAATGAATACTTTTATCCATATTCAGTTCTGCATTGAGCTGACAAACTGTTTCTTAGAAATCTTTTCTTTTTGCTTTTTTCACCAACAATCTTCTTCACCAATTGTTCATTTTATTTTATATCTGGTTTTCTCTTGTTTTCACCCATAGCAAGGTTTCACACTGTTTTGTTATTCTCATTAGTAACTTTCTTTTGATTAATATTTCTGTCCTCAATTTGAAAAGGTTTTAGTTGTGCATTAGTTGTCAATCGACATAATCACACAAAGTAAAACACATAGATAAATAGGAAATAGATTATTGATATTAGCTGTTTGAATCCTATTCCCTTCAACAATTGCTGAACATTTCCAATCTGTAATTAATTAATCTCCCTTTCTCAGCCTTAATGCTTTTACTTCTTCCCTTTTTCAGGCTAATTTGTGACCAAGAAATAAAACAAACCTTAGAACAAATAAACCAATCATCAAACTTGTGTGCTGATTAGGCTGGGCAATTTGTTAATTTCCTTTGATCTTGGATGTTGAAGTCTACAGATAGCTACCAAAGTAAACGTATAAGGGAGAATTTTAAAATTATATTTCACTTTTGGAAAGAGTAGTAGGGGCTTTGTCCATTTCCAGCTGTAACTCTGCAATGGAATCTCATTAGATAATACTCTAAATAATACATGAAACAAGTGTTTCAGGTTATTTTTCCATCAATTTTCCAGGAGTAAAGTTTATCACGAATTAGCCCATAAAAGAAAGCTTTAAATGGAACAACCAACCTCATATATTTAGCAAATATGCTACTGCATATTTCAAACTTCCTTTTGTTATTTGATTTTAGTCAAAGAAGAATTTAAAATAAAGAGGTAATAATATGTTTGGCCTCATTACAAATCAGGCAGAGTGAAATTAACCCAGGCTTAGATGCATTACATTCACTCCACGTGATATAAGTGGTTAGATTTTTCTATAACTGGGTCTGGTAGAACGTGACACAATTTTCCAGTCAGAGAACACGTATGAAACTTTGGCTGCAGCAGTTAAGTCTGATTACATTTTTATTTCAAATGGAGGAAACATTTCCTTTGAAAAAAATCTTCCCTTCCCTATTACCCCCCACCCCACACACCAGCCTTGCATATATTTACAAATGAGCATTTAGTAAACATAGGTGGTAAAACCACAATCGGTAAGGGATTGTGTGTGGATTTGCAGTTAGAAAAACAAGCTTCCATGTGGCAATTCCACATTTCAGAAATCTGTACTTGTAATTGCACAGTACAGGGGCAATTCTACTACTTGTAAACACTAAAATTGCATGCAAATTTACCATGTGGTAAAATTGCCTCTGTACCATGCAACTCTTAATTAGGGCATTGTGTTTTAAATCCCTGACTACTTTTACAGGTACGGCCAATCCAGCTTTGCAGAGGTAAGCATGAGAGAGATGTTCCCTCTTAAAATAGAGATATAAAAAAGCTACCTTTCATGTACTGTTAAATGAAACAATGGCTACATGATGAATTCTGACCAAAGACGTTCCATGATCAGTGATTTAGTTATATCTTCATACACTATTTAGTATACAGGGTACATATCTGATCTATGAATTTCAAACTTTACCAATTTTTTTTCTGGCTAGTGTATGGCTGGTGTATGGCAACATTGTAAAATCACTGGGATTTTTTCCTACAAGTATTTTTAATTTCTATGTTTTCTTTTTTTTATACATTTCATCCGTAATTAGGTTTGTGCTGTTACGTGTCACATATTTTATTACAGAACTCCTAATGATTATGGTAATATTAATAATAAATTAATAACTCGTTAAACATCTGTGAACTATGCCACGTTGGAGACCAAAGTCTTTCATCTTTTTTAAGCTGAATTACATGCCACATGTGATAGAAGAATCAAAATTCTCTTGGACAGTTTCTGAAATTGATGGGTCTTGTACCTTATTAAATTCTAGAAACCTTGAGGTTTCAAACTCACTCTCAGCTTACTAAAATGTGAGTAGTGTATAATCTGTGAAGGTTTTTCTGCTTCCTCTGAGAAGATCAATTTCTTGTCCTTTAACTGCTGCCTTGCAGTTTTGAATACTGTTATTAGTATGTTTTTGTCCATTTGTTTTTTAAATTATAGCAACACACATTTAATCAATAGACATAGGTCAAGGCAGATCAGGAACGTCTGCATTCACCCCTAGCATGACCTGTTGTTGCAGTATTCTTTAGCTTGTGCTACAGTGAAACATTCACAAGAATCTTTCTTGACTTGTCTTTTGAGAGATAGTGTACCTTTGTGTGGCTGAATATCCAAGCTTTTTTATGAACTTCTGTAGTTATCCCACTATCTGGATTTTCAGACCCTGCATGCCCTCCCTTAAATTTCAGGATTCCAAAAACTTTTAAGTTGGATCCCTCATCTTTATATTGTAGGGACAGAGTAACAAACCAAGTCAGATAGTTGCTGCCATACAGTTATTACATGTTTGGAGCAATTGTTCTATGAGTTTCTTGAAATTTACCCACACACTTACACGTTTTTGCACTCAGAAATGTAATATGTGTATAATTCTGAAGGGGAATTACCAGTGCATAACAGCAAATACTCTTTCTAACATTTTTATATCTAGTGTAAATATTAGAGGTGCTGCTTCACTTTTAGCATCCTGAAAACAAATATGCTTGTGTCACTAAAATAAATAGATGTTTGGCCAAATTCAAGGTGGGTATCTGCCTGAAAAGTCTTCGTGAATACTCCCAAAGGCATGAGTTTGTGTGTGTAAATCGACTTTGGCAATACTGCAATATCCAAAACCTGTGCCTATAAGGAGATTTGCTCACAGAGGCAATTACACTAAGGTACCGTTTATGTTTGAGCTAATCCATTTATCAGTTGAAATTCAATTTTGTCAAATACCAAATATTAATTTGCACTCATACATCCTGCTGTTAGCACAACTAAGGGTCTCATTTCGAGTTTGGCGGAAGGGAAAGCCCATCCGCCAAATTCCTGACAGAGTGGCCGCCGCCTTTATGGCGACCTCTCCGCCAGATTTATTAGGAGTTTCCCAATAGGTCGGCGAGCGGAAACCTCAATTTCCGCCCACAGGCCTAGCTGAAAATAGGCTACAGCATTGTCTCCGGCTCGTAATCGAGCCTGTGGCAATGCTGTAGCCTGCAGGATGCACTAGCACCCTTGCAATGTTCACTGTCTGCAAGGGGGGCCCTGCACTGCCCATGTCAAGTGAATGGGCAGTACAGGGGCCCCCTGTGACTCTCTGAATCTGTTCTCCGCCAGCATTTTCATGGTGTAACTGCCATGAAAAGGCTGGCAGAGAACAAGGTCATAATCAGCAGGGCAGTGTTGCATGCCATCCCCCTTTTCTCCAATTACTACCTCCACTGATGGTAGCTGTACACTCTGTAATTACTGGCTGTATCAACAACTCCTATTTAAGCCCTTTTTGAGGATTTATCCTTTAGCTTCCTATTGTAGTTTGTTCTCCTTGGACTTTGGTTATTATGCTCTTAAAAGGTGTTCCTTCCTAACTCCTTTGTTTGATATCACAGTACTCTCAGTCTGGCACTTCTGCATTTTTATCTTTTTCCACTGTGTGTACTATTATAGATTTACCTTTTCCTCCTCTGTTTACCTAACCCTCTTACTTCACCAGTGTTACTATGGCTGCTCTCTTCCTCACTAGATTAGGTTTCCACTCCTTTTTCATGACCATCAGTAGTGTGCTTCCAGGAAAAAAAAACATTTGTTTCTTAAATGTTTCATAATAGCCATCACTTCAGAATGTTCCAACCCTTTTATTGTTGTGTGTGGTCCCAACTAATAAACTGTTGGACCATAGTTCAGATACTATATTCAGTCATTTGTATAAGAGCAAAATAATACCTTGTATTTGAGGACCCATTGAAAGAATATTATAGACACTCTGGCTGCTCTGATTAATGGCCTAGACAACTTTGATCATTTCATTTTCTGTGCAAGAGCATAGTAATTTATTTTTTGTGCAGCAAGTCAGAGGCACCTCTATTATTTCTAGATACTGTAAATAACAGTTGTTACTATTACTATAGTCGTTACTATTATTATCTATCATTCTCAGTTTCCCAACATAAGGATAGAAGACTGAGTTGTCCTTGCAGGCATTTCCGCCTCAGGCCTGCACATTACAGAACATGTCACTTATTGCGCCTAATAGATGGTTAAAACTATCAGTTTATTCTTTGAGACTGTACCCTCCTTCTTCCACATATATGTTACTGAAAGTGATTTTGTGTAAAATGTCTTATAACTATTATAATTCAGTTTAGTTCTATTTATTGATTTATATCAAATGCAAAAAATCTATACAATCACATACCATTCATATTAATGTAAATTACTAAGTCGTTTAACTTGGTTAATCCTTCTGAACGCCCATCATAACCTTTCTTACTTTCTCTTTAAATTTCAAGATTTGCAAAATCAGCCCAAGTTATCTCTGTGGTTTGTTTGTGTCGTTTTAATATAAAGTCAACTTCTCTTACAGTTTCTCCATTGATGGGTTGGGAAATTAATCAGAAAAATAAATCAGCCTATCACATCATTTTTTACAGAGAAAAAGACAATGAAAGAATTTAAAATATAGAACTACTTTTCAAACCTTGTTATGTATGACTGACTTTATGTAAACATTTTCTCAGTTTCACCTACTTACATATGTAGAAGTAATCTGTGGCATCTCAAAAGACAAAACAACTATCATCCTTGTACTTATGTTGTTGGTTCAATAAAATGTATTGACACACCTAATACACACTTCAATTAAATGCCCATATTAAGTCAAATGTATTGGGTGGCAATGCATCACAATGGGGGTCATTACAACCTTGGCGGTCAAAGACCGCCAGGGCTGTTTTGACGGGAGCACCGCCAACAGGCTGGCTGTGCTTCCATGGGGATTACGTCCGCGGTGCAGTCCCGGCGGTTTTAATCCACCAGGATTACGAGTCCCCCTACCGCCAGCCTTTTCCTGGCGGTTTGAACCGCCAGGAAAAGGCTGGCGGTACGGGGAGTCGCGGGGCCCCTGGGGGTCCCTGCACTGCCCATGCCCCTGGCATGGGCAGTGCAGGGGCCCCTGACAAGGCCCTGTGCAGCTTTTCACTGTCTGCTGTGCAGACAGTGAAAAGCGCAACGGGTGCAACAGCACCCGTCACACAGCCGCAACACCACCGGCTCCATTTGGAGCCGGCTCCTGTGTTGCGGCCGGGATCCCCGCTGGGCCGGCCCTGCGGGGATCTCAAAATGACCGCGGCGGGAGTGTGGCTGCATTGGCACCCACCCGGCGGTCCAACCTTGGCGGGCGGCTTCAGCTATTACCAATAACAGAAGCACACAAGGACTGTATTATAGTAGTTGGAATGGCCAAGAAATAATGAGCTTCTGTTTGAAAGATATTACTATTTTTAACATTTCAGTGTTATTTTTCAATATTTGGTTTTAGGACTCCTTATTAATATTTACCCATATTATTTTGTATACTACGAAAATATTAAATTCCAACCAGTATATTTCCACATTTATTTAATCAATAAATGTACACTTACACCTAGGGAGACGCTTGTCGGGTTTTAGTACGGTAAAAAGCCCTACATAATGTAAGAATACACTCATGTGAAAAAAAACAAAATGATGTGCAATCACATACATATCCATGGTTATATAAGGAAATGTAATTTATTTTTAACTTCTTATGCTCTCAGTCTAGTATTGTGGTAGTGTGGTATCCTGAATGAGTGTGGTATTCTGAATGAATGTAACATGAAAGAGTCACATAAAAGAAGACCTACTTTTTGTATTTTTCCATTATTAAATATATATGAACATCACCAGAAAACACACTGTATTTCCTTTGCATTATATGTAAAAAAAAAACTATACAATTGGGGAGCTGGAGCCCTCATTTTAATCATACCAAATATTGGCATCACAGGCACCACATTAATGAAAGCATTTGTAATGAACATTGACTATTTAGTCCCTTGTTGCGACATATATTTTGAGAATCTAGGAGGCGGTCCTTTATAATGGCATTGGCAGGAACCGCTGTCATGGAGGTTCCTGTCAATGCCTTTTATTGTTCGTAACAGTGCTGCATCCTTCCAAAGGTAACCTTTTTTCTTTTCATAAAGAAAATCTAGAAACAGTATTTTCTTTTTGTAAAGAAAAAAAGTAATGCTCCCCTCACCATGGGAGGCTTCTCCCATGGTATGGGAGCATTTAAATGTTTCTATTGTTCCGTACCACCAGGTTTTATCTGGTGGCAAGAAACAGTAATCAAGCATTGGCAAAGCCAATATGTCTCCACTATTCATGAGCTATTGGCTTTGCCAATGTGTTTTAGCCATGTTGTGCACTAGTGTGGCTGATGTTCAACACGGCTAAACGTTAGTGGCATGAAGGAGAATGGCATGGAGTGTTGTGGAGTGGAATGGCAAAGAGTGGAGTAGAATGGAGTGGCAGAGAATGTTGTGTATTGGAGTAGCATAGTTTGGAGTCACGTAGAGTTGAATACACTGGAATGGTATAGAGTGCAGTAGGATGGTGTAGAGTGCACTGGTTTAGAGTGTTGCAGATTATAGTGGTGTAGGGTGCAGTGGCACTGAATGCGGTTTGATTGAATTCATCATCATACAATGCAGTGTAGTCCAAAGCAGTGGTGTAGATTAGAGTAGTGCATAGTAGGGTGGAGTAGTGCAGGGTGGAGTGGCGCAGAGTGGAGTGCCACAGAATAGTGGTGCAGAGTGCAGTAGTGTAGGGTGAAATGGCATAGAGTAGAGTGCCATAGAGTGGTGCAGAGTGGAGTGGCATAGTGTTGAGTGATGCAGAGGATAGTGGCAGAGAGTAGAGCCAAATGTCATAGAGTGCAGTGGCATAGAGTGTTGCACAGTAGACTAGCATAGAGTGGTACAGAGAAGAGTATATAGCCATAGAGTGCAGTGTAGAGAGTACAGTAGCATGAAGTGGAGTGGAGTGGAGTAGAGTCGACCAGCATTTCAGTGGCAGAGAATACAGTGTTGCAGAGTAGAATGTCAGAGTGCAGTGGTGTATAGTGGAGTAGAATGGTGCAGAGATTAGAGGCATGAATGAACATGCAAAATCCCACTCAACATGAATTTCCTCACATATGTCTTGAAAACAGCTCACAACCGTCTGGCCAGAAGTGTACTCTTTCTGCATTCACATTTATATTATTTTGCTTATTTTTATAGTTTTTTCACTTTAATGAGACTCACAGATTTTATTTTATAGTATTTTGCTTTCTTTATACAATTATTCATTCTATACATTTAATTCATTTTTTAAAACATACCATAATGAACCGAGAAAATCACTGTTTATATATTTTCTTAAAACTGGACCTAAATGATTACATTACATCTATATACTTTTGCCACCCCCTTTCCCATTTGACTCGCACCTGCATTTGTACTCAGGCATTAATCTACTCTCATGTACCATGCATCGCCACCCCAGCGGACTCATCATATACACTACAAAAAGCAACTGGAAAAGAGATCTCTAATTTTGACCGTTGATCTAGGATGTTCACTCAAAATCAGTCAAAGCAGGTTTTAGGAATAAAAGAAATGTCTGTCTACCTTCTTCAGGACCACCTTTAGAAAAATGTCAATATTTGTGGATATATGGGTGGTATTTTGGCGATATCTCACAAGCCTGTGCCAGGTAAAGATTCTATTTAGTCCAAAATTTAGCTATCTGCTGCTATGAGGCTCCAGGTCCTAGTTTCTGTACAAAACACTTAAAAAGTTGTCAATAGATTCTGTCAGTAGAACTTCAGGACCTGTTTGGAAACTCAAGACAGGCCACATAGCTTCATGGTGTCCTCCAGTTTTTTAGAATCCTCTGCTGTACATTTGTCATGGAGGCTGATGAGGCAACAAGCGAGAACAGAGGCATACTGTACAGTGATGCAGAGCAGAGTGCAGTGGCATAGAATGCAGTGACATAGCATACAGTTGTGTACAGTGAACGGGCTTAGGATGCAGTGGTTAAGAGTAGAGTGCAGTGGCATAGAGTGGAGAGGCGTTGAGTGGAGCTAGGTGGCATAGAGTGCAGTGGCGTAGATTGTTTGCAATTAAAGTGAAGTGGTGTAGAGTGGAGTGGTGCAGGGTAGAGTGCAGTTGCATAGAGTGGCATAGAGTGTAATAGCATAGAGTAAAGTGGCATAGAGTGCAGTGGTGTAAAGTAGATTAGAGTGGTGTACAGTGGATTGGTGTAGAGTGCAGGGGCGTAGAGTTGAGTGTTACAGAATAAAGTGCATTGGCCTAGAGTGCACTGGCATAGAGTGCACTGGCATTGAGTGCAGTGTTGCAGAGTGGCTTAGTGTACAGTGAGGTACAGTGGAGTTGTGCAGAGGAGATTAGTGTGGCCTAAACTGGAGTGGCGTAGAGTGCATTGGTGAAGAGTGCATTACGGTAGAGTAGAGTGGCGAAAAGTACACTGGCACAGAGTAGAGTGGTTCAGGGTAGAGTAGAGAGGTGCAGCGTGAACTGGCGTAAAGCGCAGTGGTGTAGAGCGGAGTGGTGTGGAGTGGAGTGGTGCAGAGTAGAGTGGAATAGAGTGGAGTATTCATGGTGTGGTAGCACACGGCCATTACAGACAAGACATTTTCAACTGAAATGGCTAATAAATTTGCACAGACAAACAGTTTTACTAATAAAACTATACAGTGAACAGATGAAAATGTGTGGAATTCCCACCACCTAGTTTAATGATTAGTTTTGATCATATTAAAGTATTTGCTTCCAATCACTTAAAAAATAACAAAAAATGTGCTTCATTTGTGCGTTCATAATTCAGATATATTCTAAAATACTTACACAGGTCATTTAAGCGCTGTTGTGTGCTTGAAAAAACCTCCTACCTACCCCAAGTATTCAGCATGATTGTAACATAAATCATCTCACTTTGAAATCAGAAGAAGAAAAGTAAACAAGCGCCCTTGGAAGACAGCGCCTAACATTAAATCTTGGCCTCTGAATGCACAGCAAATGTGACAAGATAAGAACAAGATTTCAAGGCCTTTTAACAGAAAGTGAGTTTATGGAAGGATACAGAAAACACAGTGTAGGCAACTGAACCTTGAGAGTCTAAAGCAAATAAAGCCTGAAAATGGAAAGGCAGAAAGTGGGAGTTACAAACCACAAAGCCAAAGGCAATCAACAAGCGTAATGCATTTCTAAGTCAAACTTCTGAAAGTCCACAAGATTTCTTTTAGCAAACTAGACAGCTGCGCTGTCTGGTAGACACCAACCTAAAAATTACTACGTCTGCCTATTCAAATATGATGGGTGGACATGTAGTAATTTCTCTGATAGCCCTTGCTCCCCAGGGACATCAGAGGGGGTTAATCACGGCAGACAGAGTAGTCTCATCATGATTAACTTGAAGGGCCACCCGCCTGGTGGGCGGACTGCATTGTTGATGGTGAGGATACTCCATCGCGGTTGTGGCACAGCATCGTTATCACCAAGAATTGCATCAGCCCCAAGTCAGTAATTAGCACAAAACATTGCCACAGAACACAATGCAAGTTTAAAGAAGGATGTAACTTTTATTAAAATATATATAAACACAAATCGTTGCATTGACACAAATGTTGACTAAAAAAATTCAATGGAAATCCCTAAAGTTACTTCTTTATGCAGATCACACTCCTTAAAATAATCCTACATGCTTTACTAAAATGACTGAATAAATTCAACTATATGACATCACCACTGAAGAATCTACACTGCCTCCCACCTCCACTACCTCCTTGCATCACATACAACTCCATCAGAAACAGCACATCTGAGAGTTCCACAGTAGATGCCATGACATTGCCTTATTAGAAACAAAAAAAGGCTACAGAAAACAGAAGACAGAAGTTCTGCATCTACACTCCCAGGATTGGAAACAGCATCCGTCAACATAAGAACTGCCTTAGCACTCCTGCAATTGAGAAAGGAACTGAAGACACACCACTTCAGAGAGCCCTCCATCCTTAATGGATATGAATCACCACCATAAACTTTTTTCCTCACTCCTAGGGTGTCTACCCAGGCTGAATGCTCCTTGGCTCTCTTTCTATATTTGCACTTAATACTATACATACATACAAAAACTGTTTCTAAAAACATGCATAAAAAGAGTTCTTCGAAGATGGAGAAGTAGTGGAGAAGATGAAGAGGGGGATGGGTATGACACAATATAAAACAAGTATTGACCAAACCAATAGGTCTGGCTTTGGCAAGCTGATGCCCTTGTTATTTATTTTTTATTTGTTTGCAGGTTTGTGCTACAGTAAGAAGAAGAAAAATATCACACCGCCGAGAGGGGCATAAGCTTTCAATAAAAATGAAAAATTATAAATTTAAAAATAAATTAAACATCACACATAATTTTAAAAGAACAAAATAGAGTCTTCCCAGCAAGCAGGCATAGGAACTCTTTTTCTCATATGCAAATATGCTTCTTGTTGGGACAGTGTATTGGCTCTAAATTACTGTAATTTGAAGACACAGTTTAAACACACAATGAGGAACAAAAACAATACAGAAAGGATACATAATGTGAAGATAAAAGTTATGACAAAATGAAGTATTAACACACCAGCCGTAGGTCTGAATTGAAAATTTCTTTAGGCAGATTAGCTCAGGTGAGCAGGGAAAATGCTGTTACTCACAGTGGAAGAGAGCCAATGGCAGAGATAGGCTGATCCTGTGCCCCCCAAACTACATGCTCTGGTGGGCAGATGCAAACTTTAAATGATAGTTTAGCAAATCAATGGATGGAGAGTAATGAACCATAGCCCATCTCTGTATGTATATTTGCATAAGTATTTTTCTATTATTTTTGTCAGTATAATTTTGACAGGTGAAATAGCCCTTCATCGTTGGACTTGGCCCTTTCTGCAGGGTCATCCCCAAACATTTTGCCTTCACTCCTCCTATGTTTGCTGAATTCATTTTTGTTGGCCTTAAGAGTCTGTGCTCTTTACCACTGCTAACCAGTGGTAAAGTGCCTTTGCTCTTTCCCCAAAACATAGAATTGGCTTATACCCAATTGGCATATTTCATTTACTTAGAAGTCCCTAGTAAAGTGGCACCATGTGTGTCCAGGCCCTGTAAATTAAATGCTACTAGTAGGCCTTCAGTAGTGATTGTGCCACCCACTTATGTAGCCCTTTAAACATGTCTCAGGCCTGTCATTGCACAGCCTGTGTGTGCAATGTAAACTGCCATTTCAACCTGGCAAAGTAAACCTGTTGCTAGGCTCAAACATTCTTTTTTAATATATATAAGTTACCTCTATGGTAGGCCCTGGACACCCCACAATGCAGGCTGCAATGTATTTAAAACGTTGGACATGCACTTTTCAGTTATCCATGGCCTGGTAGTGGAATTGCTCTTCAACACTGCACGGCCTAGCTCTCCTATAGGATACCATTGGAGTTGCTTATTCCATTTTATAAGTGTAATTTCCAAATGGGACATAGGTGACAATTGGGCTTTGTGTATTCCTCCAAGATAGCCACACATAATAGGGAACTTAGGTGTGACTGGATGGAAAAACTCTGGTAGTATTGGTGGGAGGAGCTGGGCTCAGCCCCACTTACACTTGAATAGGCTGTGTCCTGTCTCCACACAAAGGGGTGCATACTCCCTGTATTTACTCTGGAGCCAGGGGCAGGTGGGCATGGCATCTGTGCACTTCAAAGGCATGCCTCTGGAAGCTTCTCCCCACTTCAAAGGCACCATTGTGTATAAAACAAGGACATCAGATACCAACCCTTCAGTATACTTCTGGCCTGTGAATACTCTGCCAGGAAAAAGGGCTGCTGTGCTGCTGAAAGAACTCCCACTCTGCTGGACTGCTGTACTGAAGGACTGCTGCCTGCTGTGCTGACCGGCTTCCCTCTTGCCTGGGTGAGAAGGGCAGGACCTACATCACTTAAACCCATAATGACTCCAAGAGCAAGATGGCTTCCAACAAGCTTGAACTCAGCACCTGGACTCTGCCATCTGTGAGTCCTGCCCTCCCAAGTGGGCCCACCGTAGTCCTGGACACTTAGATGTAGGCCTGAAGGTGCTTCTGCCAAGCCCGCTTTGGCTCTCATTGGAACTGGTGAGAAGTGATATGGAACCCCACAAATCCTTGCTGCACAGTTGCCAGCCTCATCGGAATCAAAGCCGAGCGGTGCAACGTCCTGCAAAGACTCACTGCTGCACTGCTAAAGCTATGCCAAGCCCCGCAAAGCCTTGTTACACAGCTTCGCGGGACCAACAGAAAACAATGCTAAGCCCAGCAAACCCTTGCCATATAGCCTCTTCGAAACCAACACAGGAAGACGCAAAGTCTTGCAAAGCAATGCTGCACCGACCGCACACCAGGATTTAAGGTACTGTGTTCAGCGATCCCAAGAGGGTCCCTGTGGCTGGCCCATGCTCCATCGTGGTTGGCCTAAACCTATGACTTTGTCCTGGTCCCGTGCAACCAGATGACCACAACCGCCACTTTGTGCCTCTATGCACTATTTTCACTAAAACCTTTAAAATTGCATACCTCTGGTGGTACTGATTGGACTTTTGTTGTTTTGGTCATTTTATTTAACCTCTTAGCTGCTGGGCCTCCCCCCTCTCCCCCCCCAGTGCTGAGCCCTTTTTTGGCCAATTGGGGTAGTCTGCGCTTAGGGCCTCATAACTTTTTCTCCACATAAGCTACCCATGCCAAATTTGCGTCCTTTTTTTCCTAGGGATTCTAAAGGTACCCAGACATTGTGGGTTGCCCTGAAGGAGACCAAGAAATTGGCCAAACTACAGCGAAATCTTCGTTTTTTTCAAAACAATGGGGAAAAAGGGCTGCTGAAGAAGGCTTGTGTTTTTTTCCTTGAAAATGGCATCAACAAAGGGTTTGCGATGGTACAATCACCACCTTCCCAGCTTTCAGGAACAGGCAGAGTTGAATGAGAAAACCCCATTTTTTAACACAATTTTGACATTTTACTGGGACATACCCCATTTTTACTTTTTTTGTGTGCTTTCAGCCTCCTTCCAGTTAGTGACAGAAATGGGTGAGAAACCAATGCTGGTGGGAAACCAAAATGGCCCCCAGGGAAACCCTACAACTACTAAAAAAAAAATTGCCCCCACAGGGGGTCGCCCTGCCCATGGGCGACCCCCTGTCCATTTCTTTTTTTTTCTTTTTTTTATTATTATTATTATTTGTTTAATAAAATTTAGCCCCTGGGGGGGCGCGATCGAAAGTGATCGCGCCCCACCAGGGGACACCTACCTTTTTTAAAAAAAATATGCCCCTGGGTGGGGGGGGCCCGTTTTCTGAGGGGGCCGACCCCCCCAAATGAAATCCCTGGTGTCTAGTGGTGTTTCCTGGCCACCCATCGCAGCTGTGCTGCCATCGGGGGCCGGGAAACACTTTCAGGAAGGCCTCGTAAGAAAGGGGAAAGTCTCTCCTTTCTTACAAGGCCTCCCCGAACGTGGGGAAGGCCGTTTGGGGCCGTTAATGGGGAAATACAAGGTGACGGACGTCACAAAGGGGCGGGTGGGGGGTGGGGGGAGACACAGAAAAGCTTCTGTGTCTCCCGGGGATAAAAAAATAAAATAATCCTCGGGTGTGACGCACCGAGGATTTATTAACCCCCTCCCTGGTGTCAGGCAATGGTCGTGACCCGCACCAGGGAGGTAGTGTGGGCGTCGGCCGCACCAAAGGGGTTAATAAATTCTGCTCTATTGTTCTACCCTGGTGTGGGATCCTTATTGTGTAACATTTGCAATGTTTTATTGTTTGAGGTTTTGAACAAATACTTTACACAATGGCTGTATATTAAGCCTCATTGCTCTGTGCAAAGTTACCAAGGGGTTGAGCATAGATTAATTTGAGGTTTTCTTGTCCCTTACCCCGCCTAGGATTGTAGTTGCTGTTTGACCAAAGCTCACACCCTAGTCAACAAGTAACCCAATTTCTTACACTCATACATTATAATCTGAATACTCCATATGAGATGGAATGGTTCCCCACACTACTCTAGGAGGGCCCATAGCCTACTCCGTGTACACTTTAATACATTAGTAATAATACGTTTTGCATACAGCTGTGCTGTCAATCCAAACCTAAAAATAAAAATAATGTAACCACAACCATTAAATCATGTTCTGATTCACAAAGAAAGCTCCATAACATTACTTCTTCCTTTGAAATTAATGTCCCAGGAGTGCTTACATTCATAAACATTTACATAGTCAAAAATGTAACAGGTTTACATTTCCAAACAGGAAAATGTAGTGCATCAGTGCGTTTGAACTAGCTAACATTTTCTATTTTCATGAAACCAAACAGCCCCGGCAATTTTGAGGGTTGTATCAGCCCATTGTTAACATGTCAAAAGGTTCAGACCTGAGGTCCTGAGATTAAAGTGAATAAATCTCTGGCAGTTTTCAGAATAGAAATCTACCTGTAAACGTTTGTGAATAACAACAGTTTGTGTGTGTTCACAAACTTTTATACGGGTCCCACCCTTGAAAAGCCCTTAACCTGTCCTGTGAGTAAATCTATTTAAAAGTGCAAATTCATATTTTGTGAATATCAAAACTGAATTTGGTCTCATAGGCCCTGATCATGAGCATGGCAGATGAGAAATACCCTATGTAATTCCACTCTGCCTAATTCTAAATGGACTGGATGTAGCGCACCCGGTTGTTTTGAATGTTGGACCACCAGACCTTATTTTACCAGGTAGTAATTCCAGTCAGAACACACACTTGAGGTTTTGGGTGCAGCAGCATCAGCCAAGCCTCGTCAACATTTTTTTGAGTTTTTGGCATGGAAGCGCATACAATGCTCCTCCCAGTCAAAACCTTGCTTCCTCCTCTCTCTCCTACTCCCTACACCACCTAGCACTCCTCCGTACACATAGGCCACCACAATTTTCCACCTGTTCATAGCAGGTGGTAAATGTATGTGTTAAACCCTAGGGACTAGGGAATTCACTTTGGTTTTAAAACCAGTAAATCTGGTTCCACGTGATTTTTACCCATTACATGGTGTTCAATTTACAATTGCACAATACCCATACAGTATTACCACATGGTAGAGTAAGTTTCGTATCCAAGGTTTGCACCCTACCAATGTCATGCAAATCATAATCAGACCCATAAAGGTTGTTGTTTGTGCCCTCAAGTCTACATTTAACTTGATAGGTCAGGCCTAGGGATCAATGGAAGTAGAAACGCAAAATGTTAAAATTATTTATCTAAGAAACCCACAAATAAATAGGGTTAAAAACAAATAAACAATCACAATTATATACAAATTATGAAATTTGCAATCATATTTTATTTTTTGTATACTTTGTGTTATACAACAACTATTTTGCTAGAAAGGCCTTCCCACTGCGATTATATATTTCCAAATACTCAGACCTAGACTTGCAGTCAAAAACCTCCAACTGCAGAGATGCAGAGGA
The DNA here is from genome assembly GCF_031143425.1 of Pleurodeles waltl. Taxonomy (NCBI): domain Eukaryota; kingdom Metazoa; phylum Chordata; class Amphibia; order Caudata; family Salamandridae; genus Pleurodeles; species Pleurodeles waltl. The sequence continues at coordinate 277,504,090 of NC_090448.1, read as the reverse complement.
TTTATTTGACATATTAAGGACATATTAAGGACACATTTCAGGGAACTGGCAATCTGATCAATTTTAAGGGCTTTCATAAGCTGCCAATATAACTGTGCCGACGTCTGGTGACAACTATTAAGGTTCAGCATGTTGTTCTTTGAATTCTGAATTGAAGACTTCCAGTCAAAATTATAGTCATAACTGCAGTGGTATTCAGTACATCAATTATTTTACTGTGGAAAGGGTGAGTTTCACTCTTCACATTGAAATTACATAATACAACACAGATGTGCAGACTGTCTTGGAAGATGGAAAGGGACATCTGATGCTGCAGTGGACTACTCATCACTAATACCACAATGAGCGAGTAAGTAAAATGCAAAAGCCCTGGATGTTTTGGAATTTCGTGTCGATGACACCTGTCTTAATGGTATGACCAGCAAAGAATAGAGAAGAACTTGGGTACTGGGTTTTAAACAGTTAACTGCAAGCAGTGAGAAACAACTCGGTCTTCAAATTGCCTCAGGATTTCTGGTGATCATCTTTGTTCCTCAAATTAACAAATTAGATGGAAGAGTGTTCCAAAGTGCCAAGCATTCAATATTTAGGGATATTCTAACATCTGTTTTATTTCTGGAGAGTCATCTGAAAGGTGCCACTACAAAAAGGCATTTTTAGATGTGAAATTTTGTTTACAGTCCAAAAGAGAGATCGGTATTGAACATCACCCAATGAATTCAAGCCTTCTGTTCTGGTGTGTTTTAAGGCTCCCTAAGACAGGTTAAGAGAAAGGTAGAAGTATGTTGTCTCTGGAATACATGCATCGGATCTCAGTGTCTTTGCTGTCTGGGCAGGGCCATTTGCATGAAATCGGGGCAGGATTACGTTCAATGAGTTGACTACATCTCTACTTGTGCTAGATAGATCAGGATATTATCCCTGTAAAGACAGGCGCTAACATTGCGCCCTTTTAATATAGTGGCAAGAGCAGACATGTAAGCAGTGAATATGCCAAAGAAAGACAGCCGAACCATGTGTTACCTAATGCTGATGTTAGTAAATGCATAGTATTTCAGAAAGGAGTGGTCCTTTAAACTCCAGGAGGTGAACAAATAAGATTCAGCAGTAATAGGGTATCAATAGAAGTGAATGTTTCAGATCTAAGAGAATCAACGCACATTGATGTTTTTTTCAAAGGTTTCAGCCCTATAATAAAGGAAGAATCCAGATAAGGTTTTCTTCCAGCTGTTTCGAAGTTGGATCAACACAATGATTTCCATTGTGTTAGCCATAATGGGCAAGCCACAAAATGGGTTTACACACGGACAGGTTTGCAAAATTAACATCTGGTTCTTTTAGTAGTGGGGCAATTATTTCATGCTTGAGTTTCTTGGGCGCTGTTCCATGTAGGAAGGACCAAACTAATATTATTTGTTTGATTTTTTGATGGCTGGCAGGATCCTCATTTGTGATCTCTTGATTGGACTGTTGTGAACTTGAGAAGAAGTGCTAGCTCTGGTAGTTATGAAGCACAGCTTTGGTAAAGTATGGAGAAGCTGGATCTGTATTGACTCTGATTGAACATTTTAAAAGACAAAATAATCTTAGAAAGGGACAACCCTACGTTAAATTTTCAAACAGTAAGTGTATGAAGCTCTAAACCTATCAATAAACGACAGTAATAGCAGTACATTAACATCTTGTAATTGTACAACTCTTAAAATTGTCAGAATGTTATTAAATATTCCATTAGGGTCAAACAATAATCACACATATAAAGGAAAAGATACCTCACATGAACACAAATGGATGGTCCAGTTAGGAGTTGGAACACCACCTACTCTTCTAATCTTTGGTGTGCCGTAATACTGACAAACAAGGGAGTGGAAGTTGGCCACATATCCTTAATGTTACATCCTTAACCTGATACTAGCTAACACAAAAGTGGTGTTCCCCTGCAGGTTGTTTCTGGTATGTGAATGCCAGAGGAGAGTCTAATGTCATAAGCATTAAACCAGGAAAAGGTGTCCGACCATACTAACATTGTTTTAATGATACTGTGTCAACACAAATTCAAACTATTTGTCACATGCACTGGCTATTTCTTGGCAGTCAACAAGTTTTCTGCTGTAACAAAGTTTAGCGCAGATTCATTAGAACTAAATCAATATAGTCTCAGAGTGCCAGGATATCAATATACTCATTGCAAAAGACTTGGTATCCCAGAAAGAGATTTTTTTTCTCAGTTTCAAACCCTTGAATATTTTGAACTACGAAACAATATCATATAAGTAGTGTATGTACCATAGGGCAAAGTGTATTGTAGAGATACATTTTAAAGGGGTGATTGTTATTGCTTTCATTTTGTAATCAATCTCACAATTGTGCCTCTGTACAGGGAAACAAAAAATGGAGGCTAAAGTACCCACACTGATAGCATTCTTTTGTCAGCAGCACTACCCGAAGAATGAATGGTGTCAGAAGAGTTATGATTTGAAAGCAATAATATCCGACCCTTACAAATTTGTCTCAGGGATACAGTTTGCATCTGGTTTGCACGTAGTCTACTCATAATGCAGTGTCTAATACCAGGCTGATAGACTCTTTCATATCAAAATCTAATAGTCAAAGTGGACCTCTAGTAATAGTTACAATGGGGCCACCTAAAGGAACTTTTGTGACTTCTGTATGACTAGGTCTAATCATTTTAGGGTTGGTGATCAGTTAGTTGTTAAGCTCCCTAAATTAAGAATGCTTAGTAAGAGGAGAAAATGCTCAAAGTTGAACATTTTTTTCCCTCAGTGGATGTTTTTAGTTTAGCTATCACTACTCTAGAATGCTTTCCACTGTATATGTTCTGTGGCAAGCTCACAAGATTTTGCTATGAGTGTAACTGCTGTATTGGGGCGTTGTTACCTACAAGGCAGAAGGTATAGCCAGTGTGAAGGGTAGGCACAAATTAACAATTATGTGCTCACTTAGGCTATGGAGCAGAGTTATTTGTCTTCTGGCTGCTGTTGTAGCATCAGTGTAGAGTGTGTGCATCAGTGAAGGGGACCAGGCTACAAACAATCCTCCTACTCATGGTGCCAAGGAGAAGCCACTCTACATCCATTTTGTGGAGAAAAGCAAAGATAACCAACTGTACATTACTTGTAGTATACTTTCATAGTGCTTCACAGTGATGATCTGGAGTCTGGGAAAAAAGAGGATAGTCATTTGCAGAGTGTAGATGTACTTATTCAAGACTCATTTCATTTCTTTTTGGCATCATTACTGTTTGTTCATCATTCAGGAGGCATTCTGGAGCTATATGAGTTATGTTTTGAAGCAGTTAACTATTGAGATTCATCCTTCAACAATGTTGCCTCTATTAAGACTGAGGCTCTGCTGGAAAAGCTGGAGCAGAAACCGACTCCTCAGATATTGTTGCTGCTAAAAATTAACTATTAAAAGCCATGAGTTGAAAATACGATAATTTAGAACAAGTATTAGAACTTTTTCTTTCACAAAAAGTTGGAGTTCCTTTACTGCTGTAGGGAATGAGTGAGCTCATGGACTTCTTGCTCTAAAGCAGTGTTTCCCAAACTGTGGATCTAGACCCACTAGTGGGCCTCAAGCAGATTTTGGGTGGGTCACATGAGTCAGAGCAATAAATAAAGATTCCTTTAAATCTGTGTTTAACCTGTCATTGAGTCAAACATAGAGCTAAAATGTCAGGCTGCTTTATTCGTTTAACCTGATGATTGCTGTTTACCTTTCTTTCTCTGACTGCAAAGTGAGATAATTTTTTAAGTGAATTATGTTATAAGGTAGGATGTTGCTTTTTGCAACTTGCAACATTTAAATAACTGTAAATTAACTGTATGCATCCAGCAGTTAGGGAAGCAAAAATTAAGCACTTGTTTGTAATTCTAAAGTGTGCTGGAAACAGATTTTACTGGCATAAACTAAAATCAAGACTCCTACTTGGTGATGCACAAATTATAAATATTCACAGAAACTCACTTTTCACACAATACCATGTGTGCTATATAGTTTTATCAGTAACAATGTATGTTCTGCATATTTGGTAACCATTCAATGGAAAATCTGCTGTCTCTGAATAATCTACAACACAGCGCTTAAATTAAATTAAAACATCGCTTCATCTCATGCCCATTAAAGGTAGATGGGTAACAAAAGTTTGTTGTAAAAAGTAAGTCATGTTTCTAAAATGTTTGGGAACACCTCCTTTAGAGAATATATGTGCACGATCCTCCCCGTTAATAATGTCACACCACACACAGTTTATCTATTTTATGATCTTAGTGTGTATAGTTTTGTGGTGTATGCTTGTTTCCTATGTTTTTGTGCTATTTCCTTAGGTGTCACAGGAATCATCTTACCTGAGTTACTGAGAAGATCAAATCTATCCTATGATTCATTTTGATATCATAATTCTTCTAGGACCTCATGCTTTTAACCACAGTTTGGTTTTAGTTTTCATGCAAATAGCACTGCAACACTTATACTAACACATAATTCACTCATACTGGTCGTTATATAGGAGCACCTCGATTACTTTACTTTAAATTGTTGAACTTAAGTTTCAAATAAATGTGATATATTACTCACAAACCTCATCGGTACAGAAAGTTCTTTATGGTACAACCACTGTCGTGGAGGTTAATTCACATCCTTCCCTTAGAGGGACCAAAACATTTTTTATTTTTTATTTTATAGAGTAAATATGTATGCTTAATTATCCCACCTCATTATATATCAATGATTATTCTAAGAGTGACTGGCTGGCAAGAACTGAATAACTATTTTATCTATGTATGTTAACCATTACAGATTGTCAATTAATTAATGATCTGTGTATACCCTGGGGCAAGAAAATCTGTGTTTACTTTTCCTTTAAAACATTCCTCCACTATTCATTTAAACATGTAATATTTATCGTACTATCACCATATGGTTGAGACCTACATCTTATTCTAAAGAACTTTGCAACTCCATTTCAAAATGGGTTCCATAACTTAAACCTTCAATATAGGTATGTGTTACATTGATTGATAGCATATAGCGAGATTCTATTCCATCCTCCATGTAACATCTTCATTAAGAAATCATGCCGTGTTTCAGAGTATATCATTTTTACCATTGATCTGAGTGATGAATAGTTGGCAATACATGGTTCAAAGTGGTAGTGAGAGTGATGATAGCCATAGTTCTTCCTCACTGCAAACAGTAAATCTTATTTGACAACTCAATGCCATGATACCCAAAGGCATGTGTTTTGAATGAGCAGAATCTAAAAGCACATTTACCAGTTTTGTTTGTGCTGCTGTATTCTGTCATTTGATTAACACATGCCGTTCAGCTGTCATCAAAGTAAGCACGTTTTCTAAAAGCCAATAGATTAGTGTAAATTTGCCATCAATGTTACAAAGTGATGTTGTGCAATAAAGACACTGCTTGTTCTTTTCATGGAATATAACATTATTGATATGACTTCAAGACAAACCGTAAGTCAATATTGATATAGAGCATCTAATAGAAGCTTTAAACATGACCTAGTTGTTAGCAAAGCTTCAGTCTTTAGGAACATTCATGAAGAAATTTCTGTGATGGAGATTCAATCATATTTCAGGAACTCCTCTCCCAGCAGTCTTTTCAACATTTATTCTCCATCTTCTAGCTATTGGAGAATCTACAAAGGTTTGGAAATCTGTTAATATCTCTTGATAATTAAGAAGTAATTTAATGTGCAATGCTGGCTGGCACGTCTGAGAACAGACTACTGGAATCACAACAAGATAACTAAGAACAGGATTTGCAGTTTGGTGGGTAGAGTACTCAGTCATAAATATGACAGTGTACCCTGTCTGCCAAACCCTTAGTCAACCTGCTCATTTCTGAATGAGGCAGACTGTCCCTTTTGTTACAGCTCCGCCATTGGAAAAATCACTCCAATGGCCAGGAGAGTAGAAGCTGCCATTAGAGTAAACACATTAGCCCGCCCATCCTATTTAGGGCTGATGGTGCTGATGGTGTCATAGTTTTTTTTTTTCTGTCACCTCCAGGAAAGATCTGGTGGTCACAGTCAGAAAATTAAAATAGACTACCCCTCAGTTAAGGCCATACACTGAGAAATAAAACTGTGGATATGAGGGTAATTATTATCCTTTTTTCAAAATCAAACTCCTAATTTGGGAGGTTAATTTAAAAAAACACAAAGCTTGGAGGAAGGCTAGCAATACCAATTGTGCCTGCACGCCAAACTTTTTGTACTTTCAGACGAACCACCATGACGGCGATGCCTCTGAAAGTACGGAGCTCACCACTTGGTCTGCATTGTTTTCCAATTATGGCAGGTGGTAGTCAATCAAATTGAAGGATAGTATGTCTTCCACCACCCTGACGAATAGACTATCCCTGTCAAACTCTATAATCAGTCTAAAGTTTGGAAATAGACTGCTGAGGACTGGAAAAACAACTGCATCCCTTTTACTGTGGGGTTTTTCAGCCTGTATAGATCATTTAATCTATTGTTTTTGAAAAGTGTTCTTTGGCCTTCTGTGCCCTAGAATGACAAGCTATAGGTAGACGCAGTAATCAATCAAAACAAGTTGTAATCTCTAAATAGTACAAACTGATTGCTGGTGCTTATCAAACACACAAAAAGTGATGGAAGGAATGCTTGCAATTTGTCACATCATCGGCAATCGCTCGGGGTAGCATCCCAACCCATTGCTCTTTTGCTCACCCCGACACCTCAGTTTGGACCAAGCAATATGCAAATTAGCCATGACCCTGCTCCTCATGGCAACATTCTAGACCAAACTGCAGGCCATGTCCTCACCGAACTGGAACACAAGCAACCTAGGACCGGTTTCACCCTGATAAGGGCTCATCAGCTGGTCTTGGGATGTATATTCTGGCCGTCTTCATCCAGAAAGCGAATCTAGTGGAAACATGTTATTTCAATTGATGAAAGAAATTTACATAGGCATCTGGAAGGGTTATGGCAACAATTTGGGACACTGGGACTTTGGTCACAACCTTTCTCTGAGAAATGTGTTCCTGCTTTGGCGAATGTTCCAAATGCCTCAGAGAGAATTGTCATCAATTAATTTTGTTCTCTCTTTTTTAAGCATGTCTCTACTTATAAGAGGGCCTAGTTCTATATCCTTCTCCATTCTTTTTCCTCAAATGAATTATAACTTTCATCTTCAGCAGGAGAAAATGTTACAAGAATAAATACAAACCCATTCTCTGTTTAGGATTGGGTTCTTCTCCTTCGGAAGGTTGATGAGGCACTTTGTGCCTATTGGTCCTGTATGGTGTTTTCAGGTGTTGTGAAATACTTTTGTTGCCTTTGGCCCAGGGCATAAGAGGAATAATTCATTCACAAAGACATTTAGCAAATGACTGCAATAAACAATTATTTTGGCAAATAAGACCCTACGATTCATGTATCATCAAGGTTCCTGGGTTTTTCAGTAGGGGTAGTTGCTTCCTAAGTGGATTATTTTAAGGCTGATGTCTGTATCTTCCCTATCTACTCTGTGTCTCATTATTAGCTTCAGGTATGAGGGTGAGTGGGTGTTGCTAATGGTTTCTGCAGTAATGCTCTTTCTGTGGTAGCAGTGTTACTTTATTATTCATGTATTTTGGAAATGATGTAGAAGTGGGTATATCTGTGTATTTGTTTCATAACTGAGGCCTGATAGGGCATGCTACCCATTATTGGTATCCAGTGACAGAAGATATTTTTTTCTGATGTCTTTGTGCTCCTGCAAGAAGGGATAGCCCAGCTGGCAGTAAGTAGAGAGTTCCTGTGATGTGGTACTAACAGGTCGAAGGATAAGTATCAGGATGATGCTCAGAGGTATTTGGGTGGTGTTAGGAAGTGCTTAGAAGCTTTTAGGTTGCGAGTGGGGAGTATTGTGTTAAGGTATCTGAGAAGTGGCCGGAGACATAGCATTAATAGCTTTGTTTACATATGCCAAGAATTTTCTACAGTGTTAATTACTGACATCAACAGGCCACAATTTTTGGTTGAAAAGGGGCCCACAATGTGACAATACTGAGAAGAAGGTGTTTGCCTTGGGACATTGAAAAGAGTTCTGGTGGCAAAATGTAATATTATTTTCAGTGGGGCTAAAGAGTGGTTTGGAAGCCCACTAGTAAACAGACTCAGTAGTCCAATTTGCTGATTGCATGTGAATTGGTTGGTGTTTTGACTGTGTGGAACGGGTAATAAGAGATGAATCTTGTGACTGGAGTCACTGACCTTCAAAGAACGTTAACAAGGAAATCAGTGTATGACTGAGTGTAATAAAGATAAACATATGTAATCCTTCTTTTGTTTTGGTACTTGGCAAATACAACAGGTTTATCGACGTCACTGCCCTTTGTACGCATAATGAGAAAGGCCACTCTATCAAGATCACTATTTGAAAGGTGGGAAGAATATGTACATGTAAATATATGATGTGAAATTGAACAGGTTCTTCCATTCTTCAAGGTAAAAAACAGAGTGCAAACAGCACAGACTTCAACACTGGCGGCCTACTAGTGAGGCTCATATGGCGGTTAAATAGCTAGTAATTTACCGAAAAGGCGATTAGAAAGCAGCCAAAGGATCACCATTAAGACCGCAAAATGCCATCACGTGACGCTTGCATGTTACTCCTGTTTTCAGGCGGTTTTTTCATTAATCACCACTTTTGTGATGTTAGCTTCAAGGTGCTAGGTTGTAACTTACGAAAACACACAACAGAAAAAAAACGATAAATTGCACACATTTTAGTACTGTCTTAATAACACTGGATGCAGAACGTAGTGACCGTTTTGCACGACTGCCTTTCCTTGAACTGGATGTGTAAAAACAATTACATTAGCCTGTCTCACAAAATTATTAAAACATTGAATGAAGTTGGCCATTATTAGATGATGGTGTGTGAGTAGTAACCAAAATGTGATTCCTTAGACAAGATTCTTTCGAGGAAATGTACAGTTTTTTTGTATTTACCTTGCTTAAGTAGTGGCTTATGCAAAGCAATCTTCAGTTGCAGTCACCCAAAAAGAGTCAATCTTCTTACTATGCAGCCCTTCAGAAAAAAAAAATACATAAATAGCGCTGTGATAGGTTGAGCAGTGATAACAAGCACGTCCGACTATTTTGGCAAAGTGCAAACATAAATAAAGACAAACATTTGCAATGCAATAGGTCTCGCATTAGCTTAAGTTAGAGCTACTGGCGTTGTAAATTCATAACTGGACTTTCCTTGCCGCACAAATTGGTCAACCCTGCCTCATAATTTTGTCTTTTCCTTCCACATAATTCCAGTGGCCCTGCATATTACTAAAGCACTTCCATTTACCTTCTTCCTCCATCTGCAGTCAAAAATGAAAATGTTGCCATTTAGCACCCTAATTTAAATCTGTCATGCTAAATAAATAGAATATCACTTTCAGGAGATCCACTTTGAGCAAGTATGTATTTTTTAAGTAAAGCATTTATCAATTACAAGTGTTTCTGTGAAAGCTGTGGAGCCTGAAAGGGAGAGCCAAAAGAAATGACTCTGATTATGTATGTTAGCGCGTCAGTCCTTATTAGGGCTTTATATGTTAATAGATAAGGGGACGCGTAATAGGTTCATGAACCTTTTGACTACGCATAGAGTAATTCCCTAAGCAAATACATTAACCTAATCAATAAACATCAACAAAATCTCTTAAGACTCATTGATTATCACACACCATGACCCATTTGGTCATGAATAACCACACCATTCAGTAAAAGTTAGAAAGTTTAGTTCCCTAGATTAACAATGCTAAAATCACATAAATCAATCTCAAAATCAACTGAAAAGACATATACAAATAACACTGGTTGACCAGATCTGTTAAAGAATCTCAATTTAAATAACATGTTGACTGTCAAGCATTCTAGAATCATGATACAAATCAATAACAGGAATAACTGTGCATTAGACATAGCATACATTTAGATTCAGCAAATAAACAAATACAAATTATTTTAGTAATAAGTTATCAGCATCTCCAGTGTCTCCCTATCTATCCTTCTAATTAGAATAGCATGTTTGGACTTCATGCAGACACAGTTTAGTCAAAGTTAATTTGGAAAACATTTAGCTATGGCTCTAAAAAAACAGAGGCTGTTAAATAGAAACAAATAACAAATCTATAATTAAGACAAAAGCATTTTGTTATACCTCTCCCCAATATGGATCTGCAAGCTGCGATTCTCTTCATCAGTTGGACATCAGTCTGGTCTTCCTCATCAAAGGACAGTGAAAGGGACTGGCTCAGATAGAGGGGTCTCAACGCAATCTGAACCATTTAAGAAGCAATCTCTAAGGGCAGCATCAAATTTGTTTAGCCATCAAGCTTCAAAGTTAAAGTTAAGAATAAAGTCATCAGGAACTGCTCAGCTCCCAAAACAGATTGGAATGAGAATAAGCGCTTCTCCTCTGTGCAGTTAGGCTAAGTTAAAATCACCTAAAGAACTTCCCACATTGTAATTGGTCAGAAAATTGTATGTTTACAGTCAATCCAATTAGAACTAGACTCCAAATCTATGATATAACTAAACTATCTTTCACATGTCAATGATTGGCTCTTCTTCTCCCGTTCCCATTGTCCAGCTCGTCAGGTAATCTTCTTGTATCCATCCATACTCTAGTCAGTGCATCCATTGTTAGCTCCTGGGAACATCACTGTCTCACCCATCAAGTTAACAAAGTAACAAATACTAACACAGAACCCTCTAGCAAGCAGTTTTCATGAGAAAGTTAAAGGCTTCTGGGGTTTTGTTCCTCTTGTAGCGCCTTTCTGCCTGCCGGCATCTCCTTTTATACTGTATGCATTCCTTGGTTGCTGGCAGCTTATCCATCCTTTGTTTTTTTACCCCCAGTGTGACGAGCCTACGCTCTGTTACAAAGATAAGCTTGAAGATTCTTGAGCACATGCCCCCATTGATCAGTTATTTGGCCTGCCCTATGTTGGAATTTTACTGGGCCATTAGCCTGCTTCTATTTCTCATATTTTATTTTGCAGGCTGCAGTCCATTTAATTTGTTTTGTTAATGGGCCTGTGATGAATTGGTGGCCACTAGCTTTATAGAGATCATGTCTCATTGCCCCAAGATCAACTTCTATTACCACCGGATTATTGTCTCATTCAGTTCTAAGAACCATCTTGTGGCTTAAGCACCTGCACAACAGTGCTGGCCGTAAAAAAATGTAGTCTATTGTGGATATATTTCTAAAATATTTCTAAAAGTTGGAATGCTTGTTCCCGCTACTAAGCTGCTACAGTCCGTAGTTTTGAGATCATGTTCATTAAGGAAAGTTTTTATAACTAATATTACTGGGTCTTGACAAGGCCTCAATGCTTGGCCAAGCTGGCGAATGTTAAAATCTCCTGCCATCACAAATTCATGACCTGAATGTTAGTAGGCAAACTCCTTCAGCAAGACCAATATAGATTTAACCATCATCTGTTTCTTTCCTTGATGGGGTTGATGTATATGTTTGCCACTGTTACCAGCGTGCTTTTTTTACATAAGGCTAAGTCATGAATTGTTATCAGTTGCAAGTTGCTTGTAGATTTCTCCCACATTACTAATTTCATAGCCAAGTTTAACTTAATGTATGTTGCAAGACCTCCAATGTATCTTCTGAGCAAGGTTTTTTTTGTGGGCAGGCGACTGGATTGTTGCAAAGCCCTCAATGGTCAGGGGATCTGCCATCCATGTTTCTTGGAAGCACATAATATCAACCTCGTTTACAAAGTTCTTAAAGCTGAAATTGGCTATAAGGGAAGCTAAGCCGGCCGGGTTCCAGCTAATCATTTTGATAGTTTTATATTCGGATTTTATGGGAGGCCATTTGTTGTTAACTATACGTTTTCCTATTGGTATACAGAGCTGCAGGGAGCCATTCCCATCCTTGCCCCCTCACAATACCCTGACCGTCATTTAACCCGTCAGAATGACTCAGTCCTATGCTCCTTGTCCCATCCGGGTAGGGCTCATCTGTGTTCCTTGTCAACTAGATGGTTACTTTTTCCTCTACTAATAGTGGTTTCATGACCGGAGTTCCTCTCAAGGCGCTGAAAGTTTTCCTGACCAGGTATGTTGCTTGGTTTCCAGCAACTAAAACTCGTGGGTACCATTCTCTAACTTTATAGCTAATTTTTATACCCCAATTTTCCAGGAGCCTTTCGCATTCAAAGATTCTATCGATATTGCTTTGTGAAGACCATGTGGTCAGTGTGGATTTGTTCTGACTAATCCATGTGTAGGTGTTAAAGTTCACCACTAATAGGTCTTCCGACGTCAAATTTTCAAATTCAGATATATGATGTAGTAATCGTAGAATATTTGATCTATTTAGAATATCCCATGGCCCCTCAGAAGCATATAATGGAGTAAGGATTATGGTTGACTGATCCGTAATTTCCTGAGAATTTACAAGCTTTATATTTAATGCCCTAGTGTATTCATGGTCGGACTCAGGGCTACGTATTATGAAAGGTTGATGTCTTTTTTCACTGCACCAAGCCCTCACCTGGCATGCCCCTAATCTTCCTGTGGATTGGATCATTTCTTGTGAGTCTTTATATTCTTGCTGCCCTCTTTCAGTGTTAAGCTGCTTGCCGCTTGTGTCCCACAAGGTACTATCCCCTTTGCCCTATGGAGTTCAAATGTAGTGTCTTCAGGGGTCAAGTGCCAGTCAATAGCATGCAATGAATTATCTCTATCACTTTTTTGTTTTGGACCTGAGCCCCCGTTACTGACATGTGGCTTATTAATCAGTACTCCTGCTAGGTTACCTTCTATGGTACTCCTCCTGCCCTCCATGCCTGGTTGATATGTCACAGGAATTATCATAGGGCTAGCCCCCTGTGCTGTTTCCACACCCCGGTATACTCTTGATCCGTCGCAGGCACAACCCTTCCGGCCTGTGGCAGCCCCTTTTTTTATCTTGGGTCGTCTATTCAGTTGGACCGGCCTCCTACTGTGGGGGGTGCTTGGCCAGATTCTACAATAGTATGCTCCATCCCGGAGCTGGCCATTGTAGGGTTAAGATCTTCCTTGCATACCAGAGCGACCTTACTGTCAATATTTTGAGGTTTTGGCTCGACATTGGTTGACAGATCTTTCTCAACTGAGCAAGTGCCCATTGTGGGAGCAGCTGCTGATCTCTGCATAAAGATTGGATAAGGCTCCAGTAGATCTGGGGAGTTACTGGTGTCGTTAGGCATTTTCCCAGTGTGTTTCCATCTAATGTATTTTTTTTTTAGCTTTGCGTGTTTTTTTTTCAATTTCTTCTTCTGTCTTCTTGTTAATAGTGGCTGTTGAGTGTGCCCAATATTCGACTTGCACGACAGATTCGAGAATGTCTCCAGATTTGCACTTCTAGACAATTTTTTACCACAGTGATAGCAGGGGATAGTGGGAGCGCCATGGATGGTGGCTCATTTTGTGACTGTCTCCAGATTTGGCACTTCTAGACTGTTTTTTTGTCACAATAATAATGGGGGATAGTGGGCGCACCATGGAAGGAGGCTCATTTCGTGGACCTTACTCCTTGCTAACCAACCCCTCGGCATTGGGTGTGGAGGGCCTCCCTTTACAAATTACTTTGAGGGGAGCTCTGTCCTGCTTCTTACCTCCAGGTGGTATGCAACTGGTTGTTTTATTAGTTTCCCCAGCTGGTTTACAGTATTGGATTAAACTAATTAGCAGCACTGGCAATATTGATCATTTATCTAAAATTGTTTCTGTATTGCTCCCATCCACTCCCTTGCCCAATGAACCTCCCTGGTCCCACCTTTCTATCTTCCCCATTTGTGCGTTCAGTTTGTTATCTAACAGGAGTACGTTCTGAGCCATCATGTGGGTTAACTCTAATTAAATCTCCATTTTATGAGATTGCTATGTGAGTGCCTTGACTGCCGCTTGCAAGGAGCTGCTGATAGTATTTATAATGCAATCAGTGCTACCCACTACGTCCCGCCCCACATTGGGTGCATTATTTTCTCCTGTTTCCTCTCTGGGATATCATCCAAGCTCAACCTCACGGCCTTGTTCTTCAAGTCTTGTTTCTTGTAGACTTCAGCCTTCCTGGGCTATTGAATTATGGGAATCCTGCGGGACCCACTGGGGCCCCAGTGTAGGAGGGAGTGGGTCCAGCTGATATCAAAGGGCTCTTGAACCTGTAATTCCGCTGATTGGGATGGTGCTGTCTGATAAGTCTCAGCCAATGTTTTTTGTTGGCTGTCCCTTGGGTGCACAGCCTGCCCCCTGAGTGGCTGTTCAGACATTGGGCTGATCTCATTGCTTCAACCTGGTGCTGATTGGTGCTAGTGTTGTTGCCAGTATTAGTTTCCGTGGTACGATTGTACTGATTTTTGTTATGCATACTCATGCTTCCTCCTATTGCGGTATCCGCCAGCTCTATCAGCTCCCCTATTAGTGAGGCGTCAAGGATACTGTCTGTGCCTGCAATGCCACTGGTGTTGATTTGTACTTGCTCTGATTGCATTGACTTGATTGCTGGGTCGAACGGACAATTCAGCAAAGCAATAGCAGACCATGAGCCTTAATTGCCCTTGGGAATAATGGATTCAATAATTTCCCCCACAGTGCCTAGACCATTCCTAGTTCTTGTAAAATAGTTGTGTATATATGATTGATTAATATTTGGGACCTTTCGCTTCAGGCTCCTCTGCGGGTCCTTCTGGTACTCCTGGGACTTAAATTTTTTATCCGAGGTCGATTCGTTGACATACTCAACGCAACTAATCAGATCTATGGGAGCTATGGATTCTATGGGTTTCACAGATTCTAAAGGATCCTTCACCCGTATCATCGGACTCAAGGGGCATGCGGGGCCAGTAGGGCTTGAGGGGCTTGTATGGCACTAGTACTTTTTGATTCCTGTTTTAGACATATTAGGTTTACTGCACAGCCCCAGCGCCTTGAGACCTGGTTGTAGGTGATCTGCTGCCTTAGGCAACCTTCTCGGTTTGCTGATTTCCCTGCATACAGAGAAGATTCTATGTGCCAACTTCCAGTTATCGCCAAATATCCTGCAGGCCCTCTGCTCTTTCAGTCTCTTATGCTTAGCCTCCATTAACTGTTTTACCAGCTTCACCTGCCACCTTTGTTCCCTTTGTAACCTTTGTACCTTTTGTGTCACGGTTCTTGTCCTCCGATGTCCTGAGGGACTTGAGAGACTGTCGGGGCTCAGGGTGCCTGGAGAGATTAGCACAGTCCACGATCTAGTTGGTGTTATTATTGCCCCTGTTGTGGGTGCTTGTATGAGTGGTTGAGAGATTGTTATTATTTTCGGCCTCTGACCCTGGCTCCGCTTCCTGACCTTGCGGCTGGGCCTTGTCCAAGGATGTCATAAAGCCTCAGGTACTAGTTGCTAATTGGAAGTAGATGCTAGTTGGATTTGAGTCCTGGTTGGATGCTGGTTGCAATGTCCGATAATGACCAAAAACAAAGTCCAAATGCAACAGAAAGAAAGGTACTAAGCCACTTGCTGCCACTTGCTGCCACTTGCTGCGTTACTTCACCTTACTTTATCTCTACTTCAATTGGCCAAGGGGGGCACGAGCACACTTATTCCACACTTCTCCAGCTACTCTGAACTTGTGGGAGGCTGTGGCCGTAGCTATGACTGACGTTGGGCCGGCCCCCTGGCGAAAGCAATATGTGCGCCAGCACCAGTCTAGTGTAAGATGCAATTACACCTGACTCCTCTCCACTGCTGCTCCTACCTGGGCTTGCTGCCTCCATTTGGTGCCTTTAATGTTTGTGGTCTGCCACCTCCACCACTGTCATTGGTGGGCTCCAGGTTCACCCCAGGCAAACCAGGCCCCTCTCAGCCCCACTCTGCAGGGGTGAGGGGGGTCTGACCTGAGCGGGTACTGGGGTGGCATGTGCGTATCAGGGGTCAATGTGTGCCCCGTCAGGGCACAATCTGGGCAATCCGGGCAGTCCGGAAGGAGGGAGGGTCCCAGCAGCAGACCACGGGCTCTGAGCAGCCCCAAGGTCCGAGCTGCCGCTCAGGAGCGGCCCACAATCTGCGCTGCTCCGCCCTGCCTACTTGCAGCTCTCACTATCTGGGAGGGTCCAGCAGCGGTCCACGGGTGATGCCTTCGAGCTGCTACCTGGCCACACCGGGCCATACAGTCCGGGCTGAGAGTGGCCCATGGTCCACGGTCCGCGGTGCCTCCTAGCAGCTCGCGGCTCGCACTCCTGCAACCAGCTCCAATCAGAGTCTGATCTTGCGAGAGGTCAGTCAGTCTTTGACTGCTTGTTCATATATCCTTCAATTTATGTTCAGATTCGCCTCTCTCTGACTGCACAGATATTTTCTTGAATACTGAAGCTCATTATTTCTTACCTTGTTTTGCAGATTTATAGTGCTATCTTCATTATTCATAATTATTCTGTGCATCAAAGGTTTGTTTCCTGAGCAGAAACCTGTGCAGACATTTCCAGGCTCTCTCCTCCTCCTGGGACTGGGGTGGGGTGGGGCAGGTTCAGATTTGGGGCTTGAGGGGAGTTCTGTGAGGGTCTGAAGATGAAGATAACTGCAGAGACAGACAGGGGGACCTTCCTCCACTGCAGCAGGCTGGACACAGAGGGGGATGCCGGAAGTGAGGTTTGTTGCAGTATTTACGATTGGCACATCTGGGTTAATTCTCAGTATGTCCATCTGCGGCACAGGCATTTGAATCGCAGAGGTGCTCGGAATACTATGGCTAACCTGTATCTGGCTCTGGTTGGACTCAACTGGTGTCGGAGCTGTAGGGTCTACGTTGGTACTTGAACCTTTCTCATGGGCTGCATATCGTGGGGGACGATTTCTCAGTAACTGCAAAATGAACTCATCATCATCTGAGTCTTTGTTGAGAGTCAAAGACTTTCTAGACTCTTGTCAATCCCTGTTCTTTGTTGTCAGAAGGATGTGAATCCCTATTCTTTGTACTTTTACTAGTCACGTTTCCATTCTCTTGGGAATGTCAGGAAACAACTTAATTCTCTATAACGTCTCAGTTCTCCAAAATTTCTGATCATTGTCCATGTTGCCTCAGCTAAAGTCTTCTTCGCTTTCTTCATTCTCCCCTATTACTTCAATTGCTCTTGCTGTCTGGCTACTAGTTCCCAAATGGTTAAAGCTTCAAACAGTGCTGGTCTCGGAGGAGGTTTCAAATCATATCCTCCTCAAGTTCTCTAAAATCCTCAAATTAAATGGTCCATGCACAGGGAATGCTAAGCTCCCATCTCTCTCTGTCTCTTTGCACAATGTTTTAACCAAAGACATGGTGCAGCTCTATGTTCTTCAAATACAACATAGGAGGATGCACCTTCTGGTGGTGTAACTTCTCCTATTCTAGCTGGTATAAACGTATCTCCCCTTAGGGCACTCTTTAACGCTTTGAAAAATGTAATTTTCTGTAATTTACGCTACTTTTTCAATCAAATCAGGAAGTAACTTTTAATCCCCAAATCCTTTTTGCCTGCCTTCTCAACCAATTACCCATCACAGTTGTCCACCAATCCATTTGTGACCCTTTTCACTAACCAACCTATCCCAGCACGGCTCCAATGATGTCACACCCACACCTACAGCGGCTGACAAAGCCCTTCGGCTTGCCCTCCTAAACTCAGATCCGCACAAAACTAATATAACATTTTTTAGCACAAAATAAAAACCCAATATACAAATTTGTTCGTTTACTACAGGTAGGTAACACAATCGCTTCAGAAACCTTCCTGATTTTTCACTGTGGCATTTCGATCTGACAGCTACTCCTTCTATCTCAGTTCCCTGACTCGCAAGCGGAATTTTACTCTCAACCAATCATTGGATCCTCCTGGTGCACATAGAAATCACCAAATCTCAGTTGAAAACCTATAATTCTCTTTAACAAGCACTCTCGAGTTTGTCAACCACGTCTGATTGACCTAATAAACGGGCAAATTACAACATAAACCAAGTGTCTCATACACTTATTCAATACTGCGGAGTTTTAGACCACGCAGGGTCTGTATACCAACAACCACGTGGACAATTTTTTAGCACAAAGCGCCACACACATATGAAGTTCTTCGACTTCCCTACTCTCACACTTCGGAGTAAGCAAACTCGTTCAACAACTTCATTTGGAGTATGAAAACTCTCTAAACCCTCACAAACATCATAACTCACCTGCGATTTGCTTAAGCTGTGCAAGTGCAAAACATATTACATTCACTCTGTCACTAGAGTGCCGAGAACATCTTCAAACAAGCATTGGCAAACTCCAAGGATTTGGGAAAGTCAAGGTAGATTCTTAGGGAGATATCTTCTTTCCACTTTGTATCACTGAATCCGAAAATCTCAACCTTTACCAAATCTGCAAATTATTTTGATCTCTTAAGGAGACTACTCATCCAACTCTTTTACCACTTCTGAGGGAAAAAAGGAACCTATGTCTACTCTGCTACCAATTCTGGAGAAAAGAACCTTATGATGGCCTCTTACGGAGACAACCTTCAAACACTTTTACCATTTCTAGAGAGAAAAAAGGACCTTATGATGTGCTCTTAAAGAGGCAAACCATGCAATTGGCCTTATGACGGGCTCTTAAGGAGCCTAACCATCCTACTCTGCTACCATTTCTGTTGGCGGGTCAGTCTGTATTTGGTCTTTATATGTTAATAGATAAGGGGACGCGTTATAGGTTGATGAACCTTTTGTCTATGCTTAGTCCCTAAACTCAAAGCAAATACATTAACCTAATCAGTAAACACCAAAATCTCTTAAGACTCATCGATTATCACACATCATGACCCATTTGGTCATGAATAACCACACCATTCAGTAAAAGTTAGAAAGTTTATTTCCCTAGATTAACAATGCTAAAATCACATAAGTCAATCTAAAAAATCAACTGATAGACATATAAAAATAACACTGGTTGACCAAATCTTCTGAAGAATCTAAATTTAACTAATGGATTGACTGTCAAGCATTCTAGAATCACAGTACAAATCAATAACAGGAATAACTGTGCATTAGAAATAGCATACATTTAGTTTCAGCAAATGAACACATACAAATTATTTTAGTAATAAGTTATCAGCATCTCCAGTGTCTCCCTATCTATCTTTCTGAGTAGAATAGCATGTTTGGGCTTCTAGCAAAAACAGTTCAGTCAAAGTTAATTTGGAAAACATCTAGCTATGGCTCTAAAAAAACAACGGCTGGTACATAGAAACAAATAACAAATCTATAATTAAGACAATAGAATTTTGTTATACCTCTCCCCAATATGGATCGCCAAGCTGCGATTCTCTTCATCAGTTGGACATCAGTCTGGTCTTCCTCATCAAAGGACAGTGAAAGGGAATGGCTCAGATACAGGGGTCTCTATGCAATCTGAACCTTTTAAGAAGCAATCTCTAAGGGCAGCATCAAATTCATTTAGCCATCAAGCTTCAAAGTTAAAGTTAAGAATAAAGTCATCAAAAACTGCTCAGCTCCAAAAACAGATTAGAATGAGAATGACTGCTTCTCCTCTGTGCAGTCCAGCTAAGTTAAAATTACATAAAGAACTTCCCACATCGTAATTGGTCAGAAAATTGTACGTTTATAGTCAATCCAATTAGAACTAGACTCCAAATCGATGATAAAACTAAACTGTCTTTCACACGTCGATGATTGGCTCTTCTTCTCCCGTTCCCATCGTCTGACTCGTCAGGTTACTTTCTTGTATCCATCCATACTCTAGTCAGTGCGTCCATTGTTAGTTCCTGGGAACATCGCTTTTCTCACGCACCAAGTTAACAAAGTAACAAATACTAACACAGAACACTCTAGCAAGCAGTTTTCATGAGAAAGTTAAGGGCTTCTGCTAAATGTTTGGTCAACTCAATGTGAACAATGCATCGTTATTTTCCAAACATAAATTCACAATTTTATTCAGACATTGCAGTTTAATATGAGGCTGTGTAAACTTAGGCCCAACTTCGCTAACTTAAGGCCTAAAATTAATAAGCAAATTACATAACATGAAATCATTATTATAACATACTACTACAAAAAAAATTCTACGTATATGCTCTGAATAAACATTAGCATGCATTTAATAAAACATTATGGTGGTCATTACAACCCTGGCGGTCGGTGTTAAAGCGGCGGTAAGACCGCCAACAGACCGGCGGTAAAAAATTTGCAATTACGACCATGGCGGAAACCAACAAAGACAGCCACTTTATCACTCCGACCACCCCGGCGGTACAAACAAACAGCTTGGCGGTCACCGCCAACAGACAGGTGGAGGACAATGTACCGCCCACAGTATCACAACCTACCAATCCGCCACCTTTTCCGGGGCGGATTCACTGCGGACAAAAACACGGCGGAAACAGGACTCCGAAGGGAAAACGCTCACCTCTACACACCCCACGAGGAATCAGGACGCCATGGAACCTGAGCTCCAGATCCTGCCAGCCCTCATCTTCTTGCTCCTCTACCAGGAGCACGAACACCAGCGGCGAAGACAGCGGTGAGTACTGCACCTATAACACAGGGGAGGGGGGAGGGAAAAAACAGGGACACACACACGCAACACCCCCACCCCCACCCACTACAACACACACACTAATACAGCATGACACATTACAGTTACACCCCCCAAACTCCCCGGAAGAATGCAAAGACAAAAGCAAATTAGTGTAACCGTTGTAATATATGAAAATCCAGGACGCAAAAATATATTTACACTATAAACAAATATATGCACCAAGAATAGTAGTCCAGGTAGTGCTCCATTGAAGTCCGTGGAACACTGGGCCCACACGGCATGGGCGAGGCCCACACTCAATCCCCGAACATGACGGAGAGAACACTGCAGGGGCATCAGATAGCAATAAAACAGGCACCTCAGGGGGAAGGGAAAGAGGCGGCACCTCAGCTGGTTGAGTGCACGACGCCAAATCCACGAGGGGGCCACATGCCCACTGTCCAATCCTGGGGAGTGCAAAGCCACAGTCTCTCAAGTCTCTACAGTGGGTGGCTTGCCCACTGTTCAATCCTGGGGAGTGCAAAGCCACAGTCTCCCAAGTCTCTACAGTGGGTGGGTTGCCCACTGCTTTATCCTGGGGAGTGCAAAGCCACAGTCTCTCAAGTCTCTACAGTTGGTGGCTTACCCACTGTTCAATCCTGGGGAGTGCAAAGCCACAGTCTCTCAAGTCTCTACAGTGGGTGGGTTGCCCACTGCTTTATCCTGGGGAGTGCAAAGCCACAGTCTCTCAAGTCTCTACAGTGGGTGGCTTGTCCACTGTTCAATCCTGGGGAGAGCAAAGCCACAGTTTCTCAAGTCTCTACAGTGGGTGGCTTGCCCACTGTTCAATCCTGGGGAGTGCAAAGCCACAGTCTCTCAAGTCTCTACAGTAGGTGGCTTGCCCACTGCTTTATCCTGGGGAGTGCAAAGCCACAGTGTCTCAAGTCTCTACAGTGGGTGGGTTGCCCACTGCTTTATCCTGGGGAGTGCAAAGCCACAGTCTCTCAAGTCTCTACAGTGGGTGTGTTGCCCACTGCTTTATCCTTGGGAGTGCAAAGCCACAGTCTCTCAAGTCTCTACAGTGGGTGTCTTGCCCACTGTTCAATCCTGCGGAGTGCAAAGCCACAGTCTCTCAAGTCTCTACAGTGGGTGACTTGCCCACTGCTTTATCCTGGGGAGTGCAAAGCCACAGTCTCTCAAGTGGATAACAGTCTCCACTGGTTCTGGAGGGGGCTTTGTGCCCAGAGTGCTTCATCCTGCCAAGGACTGAGGTAGTGGATGTATCTCTCCACTGGTTCTGGAGGGGGCCTTGTGCCCAGAGTGCTTCATCCTGCTCGTGACGGACTCAGTTGTGTCAGTGCCCTTGGCGCTCATGGTGTCCTTGGCAGCGGTGCTTGTGGCGGCGGTGTCCTGTTCAGCGGTGCTTGTGGCGGCGGTGTCCTTGGCAGCGGTGCTTGTGGCGGCGGGGTCCTTGGCAGTGACTCAGCTGCTGGCGGTCCTGTCTGGCCCAGCGGGGCTGGTGCTGGCATCCTGTCTGGCCCAGAGGGGCTGGTGCTGGTGGTCCTGTCTGGCCCAGCAGGGCTGGTGCTGGCGGTGCTTCATGGCCCAGCGGGGCTGGTGCTGGCGGTCCAGTCCTGGGCAGTAGGGCTGGTGCTGGCGGTGGCCTCCTGGGCAGCTGGACTGGTGCTGGCGGGGGCCTCCTTGGCAGCTGGGCCGGTGCTGGCGGGGGCCTCCTGGGCAGCTGGGCTAGTGCTGGCGGGGGCCTCCTGGGCAGCAGGGCTGGTGCTGGCGGTGGCCTCCTGGGCCGCAGGGCTGGTGCTGGTGGGGCCTCCTGGGTAGCTGGGCTGGTGCTGGCGGTGGCCACCTGGGCAGCAGGGCTGGTGCTGGCCTCCTGGGCAGCTGGGCTGGTGCTGGCGGTGGCCTCCTGGGCAGCGGGGATGATGGCGGTGGCGTACTGGGCAGCGGGGATGATGGCGGTGGCATCCGGGGCAGCGGGGAAGATGGGGGTGGCCTCCTGGGAAGCGGGGATGATGGCGGTGGCCTCCTGGGCAGCGGGGATGGCGGTCTTCTCCGCCGTGCTGCTCTTCCCAGACTTGCTGACTTTCTTGTGGCCCTTCCCCACCTTGGAAGGTGTTGCAGCTGACTCCACACTCCCACCTGTACCCCTGGGAGCGGTGTTGGTGGCTGGAGTCTTCCCCCTCTCCCGCAGGGCACTGGCCAACTTTTGATGCTTGACAGGTGGGGGACTGTCCGTGCTGTGGCTCTGTGTCACACTGGCTGCCCTGGTGGCCGGTGCACTCCAGATTCCGGTGACTACAGGCACCACTGGTCCTGGAGATGTTGTGGCTGAGGTGCTAGGTTGGGACCTGGAGAGTCGGGCCCTACGAGACGGACGGGGTGGGGGAGTTGAGGGAAAGAGGTCAAGGTTGGACAGGAAAAGTTTCTTGGAAACACTGGGACGGGTAGTTGGAGGGGGTTAGGGAGTGGAGGAAAAGGTTGTGGGTGTAGGAGGTGTTCGTTTGGTGACTTTGGGTGAAGGTGCATGCGCTGGAGGCTGTCGTGAGGTGGATGGCTGTTGGGTGCGTGTGTGCCTGCGTTTGTGTATCTTGGGAGGTGGCGTCACAGACAGACTGGGAAAGGACACAGGGGACGTGTGAATGGCAGTGGGGGTGGTGACTGCACATGAGCGGGGTGTGGTGGTGTGTGTGCTGGTGATGGAAGTAGTGGCTGTAGATGTAGTGCATGCAGGTGTGAGTGTAGACGAGACTGGGAGGGAGGAGGGAGACAAGGAGGAGGGGGACACAGTGGAGGCAGTGGATGTTGGTGTGTCTGCATGTGTGTGATGCTTGCGTGAGTGCCTGTGGGATGTGTGGTGCTTATGTTTGCATGAGCTTCCCTTGTGTGTTGACGTGTGTGCATGCTGGTCTGAAGGTGTGCTTGGGATAGGCTGAGGTAGAGGGGATTGTATCTGGGTGGAGGAAGTTGGAGGGGGAGGCTAGAGACAGGGACAATGGCTGCCATCAGTGCTGAAGCCAGAGTCTGAAAAGCTCGCTGAAAGGCCGCCTGACCAGAATGAATGCCCTCCAGGAATCCATTTGTTTGTTGCAACTGCCTTTCTACACCCTGGATGGCATTCAAAATGGTAGACTGCCCAACAGTGAGGGACCTGAGGAGGTCAATGGCCTCCTCACTGAGGGCAGCAGGGGTGACTGGGGCAGGGTCTGAGGTGCCTGGGACGAAGGTGAGGCCCACCCTCCTGGGTGAGCGGGCACGGGGCAAAGGCTGAGGGGCTGCTGGGAGGGCAGTGCTGGTAGGGGGGTTGGCGGCTGTACCTGTAGAAGTGGGGGCACAAGGGAGCTCCCATCAGAGGACGAGTCTGTATCACTTGTGTCAGCTCCTGTCCCCGTCGTGGAGCTCCCCTCGCCCTCCGTCCCACTGGTGAACTCCGAGTCCGTTGTGTCGCCCTCCAGGGCCATGTGGGATGCAGCTCCCTCCTGCTCCGGTGCCACTGCTCCTCCGCCTGATGATGCTAATGCACACAAGAACAGGGAGACCACAAAAAGGGGGGGACGACAGAAGAAAGACATGTTGAGTGCATGCATTACCGCGACCGTTGGCGGACACGACAAACACAGAAGCCCCCTGCACTACGCCGCGCACTTGGGCTCCACTGTTCAATCCCTGGGACATGGCCTACAAGGCTATGGCCGACATCTGCACACATGGATGATACAGGAGCCTGACTAGGTGTACTTGGCACTGTCCACAGGTGGGGTGGGGTGCCACAGGGTCTGCCAGAACAAGGGGACATAACTAGCACACTCGCCCTGGCCTAGGGAATCCCACATCCCACCTGCCCCACCCAGACACCTCCACTGCGCGCAAAATCAGCAGAATGAGAGTGTACTCAACCCTTGTGGCTGCTGTGATGCCCTCAAGCGCCCATCCAACTCCGGGTACGCCACTGCCAGAATCCTGAACATCAGGGGGGTCATGGTCCGACTGGCACCCCTCCCACGTTGGGAGGCCATCCCCAGATGGGCCTCCGCCGTCTTCTTGCTCAAGAGGCGAATGTCCTCCCATCTCTTACGGCAGTGGGTGCTCTGTCTGTGGTAGACCCCCAGGGTCCGGACGTCCTTGGCGATGGCACGCCAAATATCCTTTTTCTGGTGGGCGCTGACCTACATGAATTGTAAAGGAGGAAAAGAAAGTTATTACCAACTGCACTGTCACAGTCATTGGCCCCCATCCCTACCCTTGCCATGTGGCACATGCACTCACCGTTGTTTCATGCACGCCTCAATCTACCCCCCCCCATCTTTCATCCACCCCACTCCACACAGGCATAGCCCATACAGCATGCTCCCAGTGTACTTACCTGTTTGTCTGGAGGACCGTAGAGTAGCGTGTACTGGGCGAGGACCCCATCCACGAGTTTCTCCAACTCCTCCGATGTGAAGGCAGGGGCCCTTTCCCCAGACGCACGAGCCATTGTCTCTTCCAGACCGATGTCACAGCAGCACTCGCAGTGTAGGTCCTCTCCTGTCGAAGATCAGGTATCGAGTGATTGCACAGATAGAAAATGGCGGTCATGCCTGCGGCGGTGCGTACCGTCACCGCCGACGTTCATTGTCATTGGCTCTTGGGACACATAAGGTCCAATGTTAACCAATGCAGAATTGCGCCACGGTCTTTGACCGCCTACCGCGACGTTGTACAAGGGCAGCGCAGTTACCTTACATCCCATTGTCCCACTTTACAGGTCAGGCAGCCGCCATTTCAGTGGCCCACATGGCTTAATTTTTAACTGTGTCACACATACCTAGGCCTTGCCTCAACACTCATACAGGCCAAATTTCAGATTATGATTCGTGTTCTGTGTAAGCTGTGTGTACGTACCACTGAGTTGGTTGACTCTGTGCTCGCTGTTGTCCTTCATAGGCACCGTCCGCTGGGACATGTGAGGAGATGGCGGCATCCTCCGGTGTACAGACCGCTGGTGGACCTGTCGACAATGGAGGAAAGACATGTGATCATCACGTACAGGCTTGATCGTGCCACAATCCTGGAACTGTGCGCCCAGCTGGAGCCGGACCTGATGTCAGCTATCCGCAATCCCACAGGAATCCCCCCTCAAGTGCAGATGCTGTCAGTACTCCATTTCCTTGCGAGTGGGTCATTTCAAACAACAGTGGCCATAGCATCAGGGATGTCCCAGCCTATGTTTTCCAACGTGTTGTCCAGAGTGTTGTCTGCCCTGCTGAAACACATGCGGAGCTACATCGTTTTCCCTCAGGTGGAGGATTTGCCTACAGTGAAAGGTGACTTCTATGCTCTGGGACATATACCCAACATCATAGGTGCCATTGATGGGACACATGTGGCTTTGGTACCCCCCCGCAGGAGTGAACAGGTGTACAGAAACTGGAAGAGTTATCATTCCATGAATGTGCAGATGGTGTGTTTGGCAGACCACTACATCTCCCATGTCAATGCCAAATTCCCTGGCTCAGTGCATGACGCTTACATCCTGTGGAATAGCAACATCCCTTATGTGATGGGGCAACTTCAGATGCACCGTGTGTGGCTATTAGGTGAGCACCTGGAAGCAAGTCAGTGGGAATGGTTGTCTGGGTCTGGGGATATCCCTACAGGTTAGTGTGTGTCTAACAGTTGTCCCTCGCCATTTGCAAGTGACTCTGGTTACCCCAACCTGTCATGGCTACTGACCCCAGTGAGAAATCCCAGGACAAGGGCAGAGGAACGCTACAATGAAGCCCATTGGCGAACTCGGTGGATTATAGAGCGGACCTTCGGCCTCCTGAAGGCCAGGTTCAGGTGCCTCCATATGACAGGTGGATCCCTATTCTACTCACCAAAGAAGGTGTGCCAGATCATTGTGGCCTGCTGTATGCTTCACAAATTAGCTTTGCAACAACAGGTGCCTGTTCTGCAGGAGGATGGCCCAGATGGCGGTGTTGTTGCAGCTGTGGAGCCTGTGGACAGCGAAGACGAGGAAGCAGAAGAAGAGGACATCGACAACAGGAACTCGGTGATCCTGCAATATTTCCAGTGAGACACAGATAAGAATACAAACCTGCTTACTACATGTACTTTAACACTTCTACCTCTCTACTGTCTGTCGTTTTCACCCAGTGTATGGTCACTGAGTTGTCACTTTCCCTTACGATTTCACAGATGTGGGTCCCGCTGTGTGACATCTGCTTTGTTTCCTCATGGACTAGAGCTGTGTGACATAGGTATGTTGACATTACATTTGAAAGAGCATTTTGACACTGTAATTGTTTATTTAAGTGCTCAATATTGGAGGGGGTTGTAAAATGGTGAGGGGTGATGGTGGAGGAATGTCCATGGCAGAGTCCAGTCTATTAGTCTCACAGGTGCATTGCCCAAATGGGCATAGGAAGTGGAGCTGGGGCAGTTTGAGGATGGACAGGGTGACACAGTGGGACAGAAGGATGACATTCAGGGTGGTCTCATTTCTTGGTGGGGGTCTTGGCATCGTTCTCTGTCTTTGTCCTGGATCTCAGGGACCGTTTGCGGGGTGGTTCTCCCTCTGCAGGGGGTGGGGTGCTGGTGTGGTGGTCCTGTGGCGGTGCCTCTTGTCCACTAGCGCCGGTGGAGGTGGTGGGCAGTTCATCGTCCACGCTAGTGTCTGGGGCCCCTTGTTGTGCCACAGTGTCCCTCCTGGTGTTGAGGACTTCCTTCAGCACCCCTACGATGGTGCCCAGGGTGGAATTGATGGATCTGAGTTCCTCCCTGAAGCCCAAATACTGTTCCTCCTACAGGCGCTGGGTCTACTGAAACTTGGCCAGTACCGTTGCCATTGTCTCCTGGGAGTGGTGGCAGGCTCCCCTGATGGAGGAGAGGGCCTCGTGGAGAGTGGGTTCCCTGGGCCTGTCCTCCCCCTGTCGCACAGCAGCCCTCCCAGTTCCCCTATGTTTCTGGGCCTCCGTCCCCTGGACCATGTGCCCACTGCCACTGCCCCCAGGTCCCTGTTGTTGTTGGGGTGGTGGGTTAGCCTGGGTTCCCTGTAGTGGTGGACACACTGCTGATTGACGTGTCCTGGGGACAGAGGTATGGGCCCGCTGGGTGGGTGCTGTGCTGGTGTTTCCAGAGGGGGGAAGGTCTGTGGTGGCCTGTGACTGTGTGAGGGGAACCGACTGTCCAGAGGTCCCCGATGGGCCGGGCTGGTCATCTAGATCCAGTTGGACAGAGGTGCTGTCATCACTGTGGGCCTCTTCTGTTGGTGGTGTGGACATGTGTGGTCCCTCCTGTCTAGTGACGTTGGGTAGGGGTCCTACAGGGGTATGAAAGGATGTTTGTAACATCTGTGTGTGCCATGGTGTGCAATGGGTGGGTGACCGTGTACCCTAGTGCTTGCATTCCTGTGTGGGTCCTTGTGTGATGGTGGTTTAGGGGGGTGTATGGGTATGTGCAGTGGCCATGCTTCGGTGATGGGTGTCCATGCTTTGTTGTTGCATGCAGGGCTTGGTGTTAGGATGTGTGGTTTGTGATGTTGGGACATTTGTGAGGAGTTGGAGTGATGGGGGTGGGGGTGAGGGTGGGGGTATGTGATAGCATGCAAGTAGGGTGGGGGATGAAGCAGTTAAAGCTTTGACTTACCAGAGTCCATTCCACCATCTACTCCTACGAGGCCCTCAGGATGCAGAATCGCCAAGACATGCTCCTCCCATGTTGTTAGTTGTGGGGGAGGTGGTGGGGGTCCGCCGCCAGTCTGCTGAACCGCAAGGTGGTGTCTTGAGACCATGGAACGCACCTTCCCTCGTCGGTCGTTCCACCTCTTCCTGATGTCATCCCTATTTCGTGGGTGCTGTCCCACTGCGTTGACCCTGTCCACTATTCTGCGCCATAGCTCCATCTTCCTAACTATGGAGGAGTGCTGCACCTGTGCTCCGAATAGCTGTGGCTCTACCCGGACGATTTCCTCCACCATGACCCTGAGCTCCTCCTCAGAGAACCTGGGGTGTCTTTTCCGTGCCATGGGGTGGTGTGGGTGATGTGTGGGGTGGTGTGTGTAGTGATAAGTGGGGTGATATGTAGTGGTGTGTTGTGTGAGGTGCGTGGAAGTAATGTGAATGCTTGGTAGTTGTTTGTAGTGTCTCTCTCTGGCCTTCTCTCGGTAATTTTGTCGTAGGGGTTTGTGGATGATGTGGGTGTGTGTTTTATCTTGTAATGGGTGTGTGGGAGTGGTGTGTATGTGTATCAGGTGTGTGTATTTCGAATTGTCCAATGTGGTGGTGTTTTGGAGATGTTTGTGTATTTTGAACGCTGCAGTGTGTACCGCCAATGGAATACTGCGGTTGAAAGACCGCCGCGTGGATTCGTGTGTCGTGATAGTGTGGGTGTATTTCTGTTGGCGTGACAGTGGAGGTTTTGTTTTCGCCAGTTTTTCACTGACCTTTGGTGTGGCAGACTTGTGTGGGTGTCTGAATTTTGGCGGATTCCGAGCAGTGGGTCATAATACCGTGGCGGAATTCCGCTGCTGCAGCGGTGTGTTGCAGTCTTATGCACGGCAGTAAGCGGCTTTTACCGCCAATGTTGTAATGACCCCCTATGTATTTCATGGAGGCCACTCAAGTGGGCACATAATCGCGCATTATCTTCTGTGTTAACCAAAATCTCTGCAAATTCATAACTCGTAATACATAAAATTCACTGGTAATAAATTCAGCGTTCACAGGTAACAGTGTGAACAATGTGACCAGCGCTTCAATATCGCCAATGGAGTTTGCACTATCTGTGCTGTTTGTGCTGTGAGCTTCATTGCTGTCATGGAGCATGAAGGTGAAAGACAAAAGAAAACAATTGTTTGCCCACACTGAAGTATACCAGCAATCATGCAATAATCCATGTAACAAGGTCAGTGGGCAAGGTGGTAAAAAAAAACGCCCAAAGGCAGAACAAACGTAAAGCATTTATCGATGAGATCAAGGGATTTCTGAAAGGTAAGCCCAGAACTAGTGATAGTGATGGCTGTGAGATGGGCGTGGTTAAAAGCTCACAGAACACATACAACATATTGAAAAGTGCTTGCGCGCTTGACCTAAAAAAAGAAATGAGTCCAATTGTGTTTAATGGTGAATAACTTCCAAGCAGTTAATAAAAACAGTCAGGTCACAGGACTCCTGCTTATCCGTGCCAGTCAGCGCCAGGCTTCAGAAGAGCATGGGGGTCTCCGAAAGGAGGGGAGACGAGGCAGCTTTGTTCTTCAGCAAAACAAAAATAAAAAAACAGGCCTGTGTGTTTTATCTCGAAAACTATCAGTTTATTTTCACTTTAAATAAATGGGTGAGTCACAGCCTCAGAATGCAGTTTACCAATAGAATGGGTTCTCAATATGCATACGCTGTACTGAGTACATAGGATATTCTCCATTCTTTCAGAAATAATGTTTTACTTACCTAACGGATTGCGTATTTCAATTAATTCCTGCAATTCTATCACAACCACACGTTTCTGA
Source organism: Pleurodeles waltl (assembly GCF_031143425.1). Taxonomy (NCBI): domain Eukaryota; kingdom Metazoa; phylum Chordata; class Amphibia; order Caudata; family Salamandridae; genus Pleurodeles; species Pleurodeles waltl. The sequence continues at coordinate 277,474,011 of NC_090448.1, read as the reverse complement.
GTGCAGTCTGGATCGCCTTACCTCCGTATTCGAGGCTCCCACAAATATCCGGTACTGTGATGACCGAAGCGTAACATTTCGTAAGACTTGTGAGTAGCATGCGGCACAAATAAATAGCTAAGAAATATTTTTACAACACAAGAAAAAATAATCCAAGAGGTGGTGTGTGTATAACATACACCAAATGCACGTTGTGTACTCTTTGATGCAAAACTACGTGGGACATGTACAGAAACATAACAGCCTGCCACTTTCTGTTCACATAATTGGGATCAACGCATGAAAAGGTGAACAACTTTTTTATTAATATCAAGCTCCATCCACCCCGGACTCGCTAGCAGGGACAAAGGTCATATTCAACCAACTGTCTTAAGCTAATCTTTTTTCAACACTAATAACCTACGTAGAATACTGACCCTTGCTGGCAGTGAAATATCACCACGATTCTTTACTGCTCGTTGGTGGACAGGCAGAGGCTTATGAGTGATAGTGAAGTCGGTGAAATATATGTAACAATAATATCTAAACTAGATCCTACATGGTTGTTCAGTTATTTACAGGGCGTGCTGTTTTATTTCTAGTGTCAGGGTACTTTGTTGTGGGCGTATGAAGAAAGGGGTACCTTAGGTACATCAAAAGAAGAAGATGTCCTCTGCAGTCGGAAGTTTGAGCTTAAAGGCTGCCCGATAAATTATTATTTGCGCTATTATGTATTATATTATTAATGACACCCACCTATAGTTAAAGACATCCTCAAATTCTGATGGGACCTCATTCAAACCTGGATATATTCAGTATATCTAAAACTTAAAATAGCAAACAATGAGTTTGTCCACAAAAGCAGATGTAATAATAAACTCAGGAAGGACGTCTAATATAGATTAATATGCTTTCTACCCTGCCTTTCATTTTACATCCAATTCCTGGGCTTTCTTGCGCATTCCTCACTATCCTTTAAGGACAAACATCAAGCAAAAAAGCACTGATAAATTCCAGTTTGTTTTACTGAGAAAAATGAAGCATTCGTATCAGCTTTGAGCTCTTGATTCATACTGCAGGGCCTAGTCACGTATTGGATAGATATAGGTAATGCTTTACTATTGAAGCACCAGTGACACTGATTGATACCATTTAAAGTAGTCATTCATGGAGTGACCTAATTAACCATATATTTTCAACCAAAAACAATTTGAGCATACTTACCCTTAATGAAAGATCTGCATTGGCTTTGTCTCCCTGCCAGAATCCTTTAAAAATCTGCTGCATAGTGTGTGCATGTATATATGATCAGTTGCAGTGTACATAGAGTTAGATGCAGCATAATTCATGGGCACCAATAGTCTTACTCATTAAAGATAACTGCTAGGAGCAGTTGTTAAAACCACGCCCGCAGAACTTATGAGTCACAGTGGCACTCTCCAGTGTGTTAATTTTCTCTCGCTTATTCCATTTAGCTTTTCCCTTGCCTAAAACCAACCTGCATACTACAATTGTATTGGTTTGTTGGTGGATATGGTGAAATGAGGAAGCATACATCTCTCTCTTTAGATCCGGGCAACATGGTTAATGATTTCTCGCAAAAACCTTGGTTAGGTGTAGGATCTGAAAATTGTATTAGCAGTGGGTGGTATTTGATGTGCTAAAACAGGTTGTGTAGTGGCTAGATTACGTGTGAAGTAAATTGGGTTAATTTGGTCTAGATTGGCTTGTTGTGAGATACAGTGATTTTATATATTGCAGTAGGTTCAGAGAGGTGTTTTGATAGTGTGGTGTGTGTGAAATGGTTTTAGATGGTGTAACAGGATGTGGTCGGAGCAGTGGTGAGCAAGACGTGATGTACAAGGAGAACAGAGGATTAATCTTGTCAAAGAAATTCAGCTGTACTAGCAATTAGTCAAGAGCTTGCCCCTTTCAATCTGCAATTTATATGGCACACAGTGAAATACCTATACTGTGGTCATGGGAGGCCTACAGCAATTCTTAGCTCTTTGTAAAACAGACTTGTAAGTGAGAAATAAATGGGGAATGCTAAGAAAATGTCCAGGATCTGTGCTGGAAATGGCCCTTTATGCAGAGGCACTACTAAATGTTTTGCCTTTTACCCTCCACTTTTTGCTGAGTTAGTTTTTGTCAGCCCTAGGACTCTGTAAACTTTACCACTGCTAACCAGTCCTAAAGTGCTTGTGCTCTCTCCCTAAAACATGGTTTGAATTGATATATACCTAATTCGCATATTCAATTTACTTATAAGCCCCTAGTAAAGGGCAGTACATGTGCCCAGGGCCTGTAAATTAAATGCTACTACATGGCCTGCAGCACTGCTTGTGTCACTCACTTAATTACCCCTTTAAAACATGTCCCAGACCTGCCATTGCAGCCTGAAGGCAGAATGACACAGCCATGTTGACATGGCATTTAAAACCCCTTGCCAAACCTTAAACACCTCTTTTATTACATGTCACCCCTAAGGTAGGCTCTATGTAGCCCATGTGACAGAGTGCTTTGTAATTAAAAGACAGGACATATAATTGTAAGTTTTTCATTTCCATAGGCTCTACACAGCTCATATGGCAGGGTGCTATGTAAGTAAAAGGCATGGCATATACTATTACGTTTTTCATTTCCTAGTAGTGAAAAACTATCAAATTCCTTTTTCACTACTATGAAGCCTACACCTATCGCAGGATAGCACTGGGGATTCCTTATTAAATTTAATAAATTGTAATTCCTGATTTAGAAGGAATAGACCTGTCATGTTTAGTACTCCTTGAACTATAATAACAAATCCTCCTTAATGGTAAAGTTGGATTTAGTTTTACAATTTTCAGGACACTCTACTTAGATAGTTGCAAAAAGAATCGATTATGGATGGAATTCTGAACAATGTCAAACATTCACTGATTTGGGTTAAATCCATTGTTTTTTGCTCACTAGGCCACACCAGTTTGGACTCAGCCATATGCAAATCAGTCTTGACCCTGCACCCCATGGGAACAGTCCAGCCCGAACTGGCAGGTCAGGTCCTCGCTGGGCCGGAAAACCAACATCCTGGGACGGTTTCAGGATATCATTCCTCATCAGACAGGCTAGCTTGAATCCAGTGGCACAGTGAGCATGGGACCCACATCTGGGCATACCCTTCCCACTTAGGGCAACTTAACAACACAAAAAGACGATGGACGGTATGCTGAACATTGTCACAAAATCACCCCGAGCCACAGATCTGGGTTTAATCCATCATTTCTTTGCCCACCACACCACGCAGTTTGTACCCAGCCATCTGTAAATCAGTCTTGACCCTGCTCCCCTAGGAAACATGAGTCCTGTGCTCACTGTGTCACTTGGTTCAAGCTCGCCTGGCTGATGAAGGGTGACACCCCGAAACTGGTCCCAGGATGCTTGTTTCCAGTCCAGGGAGGACCTGGACATTTGGGCTGCCCTTGGGGAGCAGGGTCAAAACTGATTCACATATGGCTGGGTCCAAATTGGAGTGGGGTTTTGAGCAAACAAAATGATGGATTAAACCCAGATCTGTGACTGGGGTGAATGTTTGACAATGTTCAGCATTCAGTCCATCATCTTTTTGTGCTGCTACATCTAGAAAGTTGGCATTTTCCTGCTCTTAGCCCTGCATGCCTGCAGTTTGTCTCCAATACACGTTGGGACTGGGTGAAAGCTGAACTTTGGGCATTCCCTCCAGACAGACACACATAAATAGTGAAAGGTGTGACGGATGGGTCATCAACATCTTGATGGCCCATCTTAGACAGGATGGGTGGGAGGAGCTGGCACAACTGAATAGGCAGTATACTGCTTCAAAACAAAGGGCTGCATAACCCCCTGTAGTGATTTTGGAGCCAGGGCAGGATGAAAGGACCTCTTTGCACTTCAAAGACCCTTCTTTGAAGCCACCCCAACTTCAAAGGCACAACTGGGTATAAGTACTGGACCTACCAAATCAGTACACTTCTGGACCTGTGAAGAACTCTGCCAGGAAGGACTGCTGTGCTGCTACAATGACTGCCACTCTGGACTGCTGTTCTGGAAGAATTGCTTTTCTGCTGTGCTGCACTGCTGCCCTGCTGAGGAAGGATTGGACCAATCTTGCTTCAATCCAGAGTGAATTCAGGGTTAGCTGGCTTGCCTCCCGTTCTGAAGTCTCAGGACATCTGCAACTTCACTCACCCCTGCTACAGCCCCTGGACTGTCTCAACTGTAAAGTCCTGACCTGGCAAGTGGTGCCAACCAGTCCTGGTCTCTTGGAAGTGGGATCTGTAGCCTTTTCTACAAAACACATGCATCGCTGTCACTGCGTTGATAGGATCCGCTTCATCTTTCCTTGATGCCAAAGCATTGCCGCTACCACTGAGTATGAGGACATTGCAGCACATTGCCCTCAGCCCAAACACACCACCTTCACATCGCCGGCTGTGTGACTCCATGACGACACATCACTTTCCTCTCTAAGGGTTCGCCAATGACACATCCTCGACTGCGCAGATTGGAACTGATGAATCATCTGCCCTTCGCCACCTTTGCTCCTCGCATTAAATCTTTGATGTGAAGGCATCCTCCATCGACATGGTACTATTTCAGCAGGACAAGGTTAGGTCCTGTAGCCGAACCACACTCCATTGCGGTCGGCCTGAACTCTTGACTTTGTCCCGTCTAGCACGACCAGATAGCCTCAGTTGGCACTTTATGCTTCTAAGCATTACAGTTTCATTTATTCGTTAAAAATGCATATCTTCATTTCTACTTATGGGACTTTTTGTTGTTTTGGTCATGTTTTACTCATACAATTATAATCTATGTTTCTAACTTGGTGTGGAGTCTTCTTATTGTGCTTTCACTGTGTTACTGTTTTATGTGTTGGACAAACACTTTATACTTCACCTTTTAAGTTCAACTTTCCTGCTCTGTGCCAAGCTGCCAGAGGGTGAGCAATTTATGGTGTGTAACTGACTTACCTTGCCCTGAACAGGTAATTCAGATTCAATATAGTTGAACACAAGATGCTTATAATGTCCATCCAGCTGTGAAATATCAGCAAGTGCAGGGTATTTAATTCATCTACACTGTTGATTTATACATTAGGGATTCCAAAAAGGGCAAAAAAGTTTATAGTCATTATTGAAATGTCTATTGTTACTTCATAGCTGATTACCTCGTTGGTTGTTGCATCACGGTCATTACATTGAGAGAGTACCAAATCACTGGATGTTACATTAGGAGTACTTTACCACACAAGTAAGTTGGTAGGCATTCCAGATATATTTAAGAAAATATACATATTACAAAATATAAATAATTATTCAATTTTTAAACTGGACTTAAAACCTTGTATTATAATTTATTATTTGAGTTTTAAATAAAACATTACATTTTAAATTAATGTTATTTATCTATAATCTTGTGTCTTTGATATACAATATTTATTAAATAATACAATTTTAGGTAACTTACAAATTTATATATATATATATATATATATATATATATATATATATATATATATATATATATATGTATATATATTTATATATATATATATATATATATATATATATATATATATATATATATATATATATATAAATACATTTGTAAGTTACCTAAAATATATATATACTTATTTTTAATATAAACTACTATTGTAACTTACTATCATTTCATTTTAATGTATCTTTCTAAACAATGGCTCGTTAGATAACACTACCATACTCCCTTTTTTATTTATTTTAAAAAAGTATTAGGGTTTACTGCTCATCACAATCCCTGAATCTCCTAATTACTCATATACACTCCCCATCTCTAAACCCTAAAAATCACTGCTACACCTACACACTGCCCTTTCCTAAACCATAAAACATCCTTAATACCCTTATTCCCTACACATCTGCGAACCCTTAAAATTCCTTACAACCTTTATACACTACCCATCCATGATTTTTTTTTTAAAGTTGCTACTTCTATTACGCTAATAACAACTCAAACCCATTCATTTTACACTTGTTGATGTCCTCATCTTAAATTACATATATATATATAATAATAATATCAATGGAAGAGTGTTATTTATTTTGCCATTAACTCTGGCACCGTCTGACGAATCGTCACAACATTTTCCAAAAAAAGATTCATCCACTGCTGCGCCTTTCTAGAAAGTTACAGGTGATCCATCAAGAAAGATCCTCGAAAAGGGGGCGCGGTAAACATGTTTTCTCTGTGCTTTGCACCATAGGAATTTTAGAGATCATTTTATAAAAAAGGCTAAACAAAATTACACTAAATTTGTCAGAAATCTACAGGTTTACTCAGAAAATGTGTTTTTTGGGATTTGGTGTAAATCAGGTCAGGGTTTTTTGAGAAATTAGTGTTCAAAAGTTAATGATAACTGGATTGGACTGAGCGATCTGACTGACAGGCCACACAACATCAACAGAAATGCTGTGACCGCCATTTTGAGTGCTTGGGGACTTGGTCTCTGTGTCCTGAGTTTCAAAAGATAAATAAGGTACAAGAGGGCAGGTTAGGGGTACTCTGAATCCCTGGCCCTTGTGAGGGGGGGGTCGTAGGTTCAAAATAAAAAAACAAAAAATTGTGCAGTGGGTCCCATGATACTATGGCAGGACCCAGCATGGTCACCGTGTGGCCCTGAAGACCTTCTATAGGCCCCAGAGGTAGCAAACCCTTCTCGAATAGCTGACCCCTAATGAGCAATGAACCAGACATGGGTAGGAAAGTACCTAATGAGAACAGTCCTTTACCCTGTGGAGGATGCCCACCAGAGAGAGCCCACTGCCTGTAGACCCCAGGCCCCTTGGTTGGTGGTGAAGACTCTACTGCACACAGCCCTCATCCTGTACGAACACTTTGCAGGTAGCCAACCTCTTGTGGGCAACCTAGCACACATGGGTGGACAAGTAACTTGTGTATTCAATCTTCACTCCTTTGTACAACTTCTCATGCATAGCCCATTCTCTCCAGACACTAAAGATCCATTGGGAGAGTAAAGGCCTGATTATGAGGCTGGTGTTTGGAGCGCCGCACTACAGGCGCACTCCAGACCACCGTCAGTAACAAGGCTCCCACCAGGGTGGCAGTGACTGGAGTTGTGGTCAGCCACAGCACAAATCCAGTTTACACCAGCCTTTTCATGGCGGAGACCCTATCATAAAAAGGCTAGCAGAAAGACCCCCATCACTGCCCATGCCCATGTTGTGGGACGTGCAGGGCCATCCTTGCCCAGTACCCTCTGTGTGACGAGATTGGCTTTGGTTCATGAGGAGCCGAGGCCATTGCAGCGGCACAGTTTCCACTGGGCTGACTAGTGGAAACCTCTGATTTCAGAGCTTTCCGCGGGTCACCCCAGTGGAAAGCTTGACGAGGAAGTCCACTAACTCCAAAGCAGTCTCCTCTCTACTGGGCTGGTGGGCCAATGGTCGGTCCACCTACCCCGTAATGAGGCCCTAAGTTCCTGTTAAGTACAACCTTTACCCTGTAGCAAAGCTTTACAAAAGCTGACCTCTTATGGGCAATCAAAGAGACACGAGTTGGCAAGTCTATGCCGCACATGATGATCGCCATCATTTGCACAGCCATCATGGGAGAGCTAACTGCCTTTACACACCCAAGAGCCATTAGGAGGCAAAGCATGTTGCAAAAGCTTACATCTATTAGCTGCAAAGACTCTATAGAAAATTAGATCTAGATGTACCTTGCTCCATGCCTTCTATTATGATAAGCATATATCAAAATTTCACGTTTATTGGATGGGCTTATCAGTGATCTCATTAATGATGTCATTTGAGATGCTATCATTGATGTCATCAACGTTGTCACTGAACATGCCATGAGTGTTGTAATATATCAGATAATAAGCAGTGCAAGTTATAGTTAGCTCAGTAAACTACAACAGGTGAATTTCAGTGTTTTAAAAAAAAAAAAAAAGGTTTTATATTATTAAAAGGCCTAACTATAACATAATTTCAACCTTTTTTTTTCAGTGAATTTCTAGGGTTCGTTTCATGTAAACTAAAATCTTAGCCCCTTACCTAACCATAACTTTAACCTGTGCTTTTTTTCAGTTAATTTCTCATTTTTTATTTGGCACAGATACAAGGAGAAGGGCCCCACCTATTTGCATGGGATATATATACATATTTCCTCATCACTGGCATGACACAGCATTCTCCCACACCCATACCATCCAAATAAGCCAAATAAGTTGAGGTAATAGGGAGCTTAATCCTCAGATAAGAAACCTTTGACATTTCCAAGGATTCAAGTTTTCTGACTGCCTCTTTGGCAAGATAATATGGCATTACTACTGCCTGACTTTTTACTACCTTTTTTTAAGTCTGGTTCTTTTCCCTGGATCTACAATCTTTTTATGACATGCCCGCTGCAGCCACAATAAAATCATACTTTAAAGTTTCTTTTCCTTTCTCTTTCATTAGAGGATAATTCCCCCAGATTACCCCAACCTACATTGGTTCTACCCATTTGTCTTACATGTCTCCTATGTAGGAGGTTTACAAGGTCATACATTATCACCTGTGACTCACTCTTTGTTTTATCATTTTTTCTCTCTAGCAGACGATGGTTTAATTGTACTCTGAATTTGATTAGCTCCTCGCAGCCAGTGGGGAGCTTCACTACTTGGGCTAGAACCTTCTTTAATACCCCCTGAAGACCCTGATAAAATAAGGATGCTCTTTTTTTCCTTAGACCATTCAGTTTCCACCACCAAACTTTTCCTTAGACCATTCAGTTTCCACCACCAAACTATTAAAGGTGGTAATGTAAGTAAGAAGATCCTATGATCCCTGTCATAAAGTCAACACATCTTTGCTTAATGATAATGCATGAACTAAACTGTCAAAGAGCTTAAGCATTTATTTGTAAAAGGTTCTAAAATTGTATAATACAGGATGACTTCAATCAAGCAAAGGAACTGAATACATGGTGGTCCTGCTGCCCAAGTAGGACAACATAAAATCTGTTTTTGACTGCTCATCAGAAAACACTGTGGGCTTACAAAGGAAATGTAATTTACATTGATGTATGACAATGACAAAGTTCTTGGGGTTGCCATAGAAACGGCCAGGTAGAGCTAAAGCGATTTGGGGTGGTTGTGCTACTTGGATAGAAGTATGATGTTGATGTATGGAGGCTGTAGTGCCACCTGGAATTGAACAGTACCCTGACATCGGGGAATGATTCATTGATCTGGGGAGTAGTGGAGACAAGGTCCATGGTTTTAGTGAAACCCTCTTACTGGACTCCCCCGTCCCTTTATGGAGTAATCTTGCTACCTCTCTATGAACTGAACCCACATCCTTAAGTAACTCTTGATTCTATAACCTGAACACATAAATCTCTCCCTGTAGCACAGTGACCGCATCTAAAATAGACTCCAAGACCTTGGTGATGTCCACTGCTCAGGCTGGTTTGAAAATGTGGGCTCTGCAATCTGTCAGACAAGGTTAATATAGAGATAACTCTTTCAATCATACTTCTCATTCCTACGCTTTCTCATGTAGGTGATTATAGGCTAATCTCTTGTTGACCAGCAAGAAATAATGTTTGATAGAGCCCTCCTTGGTTCCATCACCAGACCCAACAGCATTCAGGGATTATAAGGAATATCACTGTTGAGTTATGGTCTTTACTCAACGTCTTCATCCTTTTTGACCTTTCACTCAATTGCTTAATTCTCTCTGAAATGTGTTTTTGTCTTATGAAGTCTGGGAGCTGCACCAGCAACAAAAGGCCTACTTCAAGAAAGCAATTCAGGCACTGTTCTGGAACTCAAGGTCAGGGGTTGTACTTGCTGAACTCGCAATTGCTCAGGAAGGTGAGGCACAGGGTGGGACGTTTTACAGGTGTGGTTACAAGATGGCTGCCAAGATTCCTAAATCTCAGGTGACTTAGAGGTACATATATAGAGAAATTCTGGTCTGCAAAGCAATACCCCCAAAAAGGCCCAATATAGTGTTTCCATGTTTGTGCAAGTAGCTCTATGAACATTATGTGTACAGGTATGTTAGTGTGCTATTGGTTTGACTTGCTGGCAGTGTGCTATTGGTATTAACATTCATTCCATTGTTGCATGTTCTTTTTCTTTTGTCACCTTCTCCACACCCATACTGGCCTATTCCAAATGAGGCCCACATAAATTATGGAGAGGGCCGGAAGGACCAAGGTGATGTTCCATTTCTTTTGGGAATTCTTTTAGGAAAAATGAGGGCCATGACATAGAGATTGCTGTGGTCATTCATTTACATCATCTAATCCCCAGGCTCAACGTTTGAAAAAATATCTCCTGATGAAGATGGAGAGATTTAAAAAAATGCTCTGGTGCTGGGGGTTTGAGATAAACAGGGTGGTATTAAAGGCCTTTAGTCTTCCCTTGCCCTGGGGCAGGGGGTCGTTTAGTAATTGCTAAGCTCACCTTGCCCAAGAGTGAGGGCACCATGTGCTCTCATTCTCCTACCTTGCCCTAGGCTGGAGGCTTATCAATTTACCTTCTTACTCACTGCTCAAGTATGGGATTAGTATTTGTCCTCATGACCCCTCATGACCCCCTCACCTTGCCCAATGGTAAGTAGAGATTTAAAAATTCCTCTTCCAAGGCCCAAACAGTGCTGCACACCACAGAGAAGTGGTTGATCTGCCACCTGCTCTTGTTCCCTGTATGCAGGGTAGGGTGGCATCTGATCTGCTGTAGGTCATAGAGGAGTGCTTTAACGGGCACTTAAGCCGGTGCCCTGTTCCCAGTTTCAAGCAGGGTGCAGAGGCAGGCACTTGCTGACCAGTTTCTTCCTGGCCTGTACCATACCAGGGCCACAAAGGAGCAGGTCAAGTGACACCTGCCCCATACCTTGTTCGCAACTTTGAACATGACACAAAGGGGGTCATTCCTACCCTGGCAGTCCGAGACCGCCAGGGTAGGGGCCGGAGGAAGCACCGCCAATAGGCTGGCGGTGCTTCAGGGGCTATTCCGGCTTCCCGCTGCCCCAGGGAATCCTCCACGGCGGCGCTGCAAGCAGCGCCGCCATGGGGATTCCGACCCCCTTCCCGCCAGCCTGGTTCTGGCGGTTTTCACCGCCAGAACCTGGCTGGCAGGAACGGGTGTCGTGGGGCCCCTGGGAGCCCCACATTGATTTTCAGTGTCTGCTTGGCAGACACTGAAAATCGCGACGGGTGCAACTGCACCCGTCGCACACCAGCAACTCCGCCGGCTCCATTCGGAGCCGGCATCCTCGTTGCTGGTGCTTTCCCGCTGGGCGGGCGGGCGGCCTTTTGGCGGTCGCCCGCCCGCCCAGCGGGAAAGCCAGAATGACCGCCGCGGTCTTTTGACCGCGGTGCGGTCTTCTGGCGGGGGAACTTTGGCGGGCGGCCTCCGCCGCCCGCCAAAGTAGGAATGACCCCCAAAGTCTGGTACCAGCTGACGCAGTCCTATGTGGCCCAAAGCACTATAATGGCTTCAGAAGAGTAGGCATCTACTACGTGTCCTGCAGACTTTTTTGCCCCTCTGTCTTTGCCCTGGGCAAGGAAAAGGCATAAGGTCATATACTACCTTATCATTTGGGAAAGGGAGAGTAGTTAAGATATTAGAAACCACTTGCCCTTTGGGATGTTAATGAGGGTCACATATGGACCTCCAATATTAACCCGTAGGCAAGGTGAGAGGAGTGGTGTTTTAAGGTTGCAAATGCATTTTGATTGAATGCAAAGATCCTCACACTTGAGCAATGTTGATAAGGTAGGCATTTTCTCTCATTTCCATAAGTGAAAGCAGCAAGACCAGGGCTGCCCCAAAGACCCCACACTGGCTGATGTAGGAGGACAGAGAGGTTTAGTATTGGAAACATCAGGGTGTGTTTAACCTCCTAGCATGAATGCTCCACCAGTCAGGGTGTCAGGTGAAGGTCTTTTTTCCCCATCTCTCCTCTACCCTGCTTGACAAACAAGAATAGATATACAAATTTGGCTGGTGAAGGGCCAGGCAAATGATTAATGCAGCATGGCTCTCTCACTGGGCTACTGTATTTGCTATTATTTTTCTACCCAATGTTTGGGATCAGTGAACATTGGCAGGGTACGCCTTTGGAGTGCACTGTGGAGATGAGTAAAGCCTTACAGTGCATACTATGCATTTTCCATTGCTTGCAATCTTTTATGCATTGTTCACAAGCATAATAGAAATTATTCATACTCTGACATGCTCACTGGAGACTCATATATTGGCTTAGACCTGAAAAACTGATTAAAGGATTTTCCAGAACAAAAAAAGGCATCAAATAATCAAAAGACCAATGAGCTATAAAAATGTGGAGAATATTCATTCAGAGGTTGTGGAGGTATGACCAGAGAATAATCTATGGGTAGGACCATTTTAATTGTGCCAGGTTAAAAAATGTGGAAATCGTATATACTTTTTTTAATCACTTAGGCAATCTGCACTAAATTTGGAATGCCCTTAGATGTCTGGCTAAACTATGACCACCACCCAAGTTTGGTGAAGATTAGGCAAGGGAAGTAAGGGTATTTAGAGTTCCATTAAGAGTGAAAAATTGAACTTTGGAACACCGTTTCTAAGGCAAAGTAACGCACTACACATCATCAATTATATCAAGATGGTCCACAATAACTACCCTGGTAAGCTCACACCACTAACATCATACACCAACACATCCAACACCATATGCCTATACACTCACCTTCATTGATTATCCAAAATAGTCAATAGTTTTCACAGGATTTGGTAACTATATGGACTTGTAAAAAGTTCCCTACAGGATCACATTCATTTCTACTAATTATAGTGTATGAAAAACACTAATTTGAAATATGAATGTACATGGTATAACTGGTACCTAAAACACTGCATCCAGTCTTCCACACTCTCTTAAAACACACATCTATAAAATGAACACTTTTTAATTTGTAAAATGCTGTTTACTTCCTAATTAAACCCTCACAATTGTCACCTAATGGTTTTTGATGCAAACCACCGTAAAACACCTCACCTTGCCTGAAAACAAGTCTTAAAACAAATATTATTTTGTCAACAGTATAAAATGCTTTACTCTTATTCTCTTAGTCTGTACTACAAGTAGACAAGAATTAGAATGAGCTGTGATCTTATCAACTATCCAGAGAAACTGGTTTTTGCCAAGAACATAACTCTATTTGATTTGAAAGCATCTCATGAGTATGCATTCATTCTTAATTTCCAACTAGGTTCTTTATATTATAAGATACTAAGTGGCTGAACAAGAGAACATTAAAACATTGAGAACATTAGAATAACGTGGCTTAGTGCAATTTACTATGATTATTTCAAAGCAATATTCATTCAAAAGACAATGTAAGTAGCTTGTTGTTAAACAGACATTTGACAATGAAAATTCCTTAAGATAGTTTAGTGCCTTCATTTTATCAGTCCATGTATATTTTGGTCTCAATCACTGGAACAAAAACATCAAGTCTTCAAATAGTAATTTATAGGTCATCACACCTTTTTAGTTTCTGTCAGAGCAATCATTCATATTCATATACAATATTTTGCTCAGCAAGTGAAAGGTTAATATTTCATAGAAAACAGTGTACAATTTATTTGTAAATGTTTCTAATGTTCACTAAAGTTACATGATGTTCAGTGTTGTATACAATGGCTGAACAGCTAGCACAATCAAGCGCACTATACTTGGATGAGTTGTGCGGCTGGAAAATCCTCCTACAAGGCCATATCATTTCAGAATGGTTTTGTGCCTTACTTTCTCTCAGCAGCTCAAGTAAATGTTTTTTATGGAAGCTACTACTCCCTTTTCACTCACAATATTTCTCCTCTCCAATCAAGCCTCCCTTTTTTTCTATAGCACTCCTTTTTATTGACTACTTGCCATAATCAACTAAGGATGCTGGACTATGATGACACTTCCAAATGTTTTGACAGCACAAGTAACCCAAACGTCCCCCATCCTTCATAGAGCAATATAATTAGTTGTAATTTTCCAGTGCTACCAGTAGAGGCAATGTTGTGGTCTACATTATTTTTCTTCCTCTATGTTCTGTTTAATATTCCAAGGGTGGTCAGCTAAAACCATGTAATGTTGGGAGAAGGTTGCAGGTTTTCAGAATTATGATCTTTGTGCTGTGTGAAAAGAAAAGTTGGCAGTTTCAAAATGGATATAGTTGCATTTTATTTGTAAGTTACTTTAAATATTTGCCAGTTTCTGGGAGTGACACATAGCAAAATCTTAATTTCGAACAAACTTTAATAGCGGTGTTACCTGTACAAAATCGAGTCGTTGTTTGGTATGAGGTATCAACCACGATAAAAAGAATGGTGTAAATCTGGCCACAATGCATATAAATCCCTCTTTTAACTTTTCTTTTAATACAAAAAGCAACATAAGTGCTTGTTTCAAGACTAGGAAAGCACTTCTTGTGTATTTGTATTTGAAATAAACTAAATAAGATCATTGCAAATATTACAAAAACAACCCCATCAAACATTAATCCAGTTCGAATATTACACATTTTAAAAACATCCAAGTGACCAGTGCACTGTCCAGAGGACAATTTTCATCCCCAAAGTTACTATGATTATCATTAAAGTACAAACATTTAAGGCTACCTAATAAAACCCCTACATAGAAATCTCCTACTCTTTGCTGTTACTTTCAAATTATATAGCTTCAGAACACTACAAAATATCTTTGCCCTAATCAGTTCACCATAGCATAGGCTAGGGATTTCTTTTCTGGACATCCATAGCAATCATGTAATATAAGTTCACTGACGTGAGATTTCTATACAATGTGTAACCGTTTATTCTCAATGTAAAATTATATGATGAAAAATAATATACCCCCTCTACTATGTCTAATCGTGAGACAGATGTCATTGACTTTCAAAGGTGTATCTTCAGTATTACACTGCCACACAAACATCTATCAGGGTTAGTCACAAAGATAACTTAGACTTGTGGGTAAGTTGCATGTGTAAGTTTATTCTTACAATTTCAAGTAACTTTACTACTTTTGGCTATTCTCTGTTTTTGAGCGTAATGTTAATTAAAAGTGTATACTTACATGCCTCCACCTCCTTAAACATGGGCGTAGCCAAATTTACAAGTGTAAATAAACACTCCTAAAAAGGAGTAGTAGGGAGTTCAACAGCACATGTGGCCAACCACTGATACCTCAACACCTTTCCATAGAAAATAGTGGTGGCAGGGACTTAACATAGAACCCCGTAAGCAATAATGCTAACTTAAATATTTATTTCGACACCAATTAAATTAAAGTCGAACTTAAATTATCACCATTTCCAGTTTTTTTTTCAATCCCACATATTTTCACCTACTCTTGTTTTTATTAACCCACATATTCTAAACAAGCAAGATATAAGACATTACCTGCATTCAATGAGATTTGGTCAGCCAGTTCAACCAAATTAAAGTTTTCTAAACTTGATGTTTATACATCTTTGCAGCACAATCCCTCCTTCTCTAGATTTTCTAGTGATTTATTTGATTATGCCTGGTCCTCTTCACAATTATGAACGTTAGTATAGTTGTCTGAGGGACAAACGTTTCACTCTTTTGATTCCTTCGTGACTAAATATTCTATTTCAAGGAATGGCTTTTTTATGGGAGAATGTCCTATTAATTTCAGATCAAGTCCTTATATTGAGACCTAAGTTTTCAAGAGATATAAGGGTACAATTGGTCATTCCTGTCTGCTGCTCTTTGATAAACAACCTGATGATATGCAAGTATTAGGCAGCCAATGAACACGTAGGCTAGCTGAACCAGTTGAGAAAACAGATATACCACAAATCCTTGCTTTGAGTCATAAATATCTAAATGTCTCTCAATTGAAAATACATCATTATAAGTTTATGCAGGGTATATATTACACACCAAACCAACTGTTTTCTTAGGGTTTTTGTCCCGATTCTACATCCTACCACTGTTTTAACAACGTGGCCAATATGGTACACATTTTTGAGGAGAGGCCAATATCTTTAGTTTTTGGCACAATGTATTCTGTATGTTAGGCAGATTGCCTAGTATATCAATTTTTCCTACTACCAAATGTATAGTATTTGGGTGTTTGGAACAAATTCCTTGTCGGTTTACAGGAATTATTATATAGCCATAGTTCTCACAGGATTGAAAATACCTAAACTTTGGCTATAAAAAAGTCCTTCTACCCCTGAGGATTGGTGGGCTCAATTTTCAACATGTGTGGCTTGGAGCTAGCTATTATTTAAAAGGATGAGAAACACCATTAGTCGCTACTCATCTGGGAACCTCTGATTTCTTTTCTCAAAATGTCTATCCTTGTTCATAATGTTCTTTAAGCAACACTTATTTGATGATTTTTGATATATCAAATCTTTTTAATAAGTAATACCATACTGCTTAACTAATTAACTTTGTATTTATGCTTGTCAATATTTCTCTCTTATTGAATCATCTAAAAAAAACTAAATTAAAATTGTTGAGGTAATAATGTAGTGTTCTTCATTATCATTTATGACAATTACAAAAATGTTGAATTCTAAAAAGTGTTATCTAATATATTCTTTAATGTATCTCACTGTATCCTAAAAAAAACCTTAGTACCTCTTAACACTTCTGATCCCTGAACCCTTAAAGTCCTGAACTAACCCTTAATACTACCCATCCCTAATACTTAAAAAACCCTTACAACCACATGACTACCCTGCCTTGAACACAAAAAACTCACTAACTTTACCTTAATGCTACCAATCCCTGAACACTACCAGTCTGTTACTAGTCTTTAGCGCTACCTTTTGCTGAACTCTAAAACCCCCTTATGATCCCTTACTGCTACCCTTTTGTCAAAACCCCAAATCCTTACTTTCCCTTCACATTTCCCATTCTTGAACCTAAAAACTCCTTGCTATCCTTACTGCTATATTTTCCTGAAACTGAAAAACCTTTTAGTACCCTTTGAGGGTGCTCACCAGTGAACCCTAAAAATTCAAACTACCCTTTAATGCTACCTTTCCCTGAACCATAAAAATCTTTACATCTCTTAACGCTACCCTTCCGTAAATTTACAAAAAACGTTCTTCCCTTTATTGCTAACCTTCACTGAAACCTAAAAGAAACCCTTAATACCATTAACCCTACCCTTCTGTGACCCCTACAAATCCTTACCCATACTTGAACCCTAAAATCCCCAACAAAAACCTTAATGCTACCCTTCACTGAACCATAAAATACCCTTACTACCTCCTAATTGTACCCTTTTCTGCACACTAAAACTCCCTAACTACCCTCAGCTCTAACAATCCCTGATATTATTTGGATTGTGGGGCCTGTAGCATGATGCAATGAATGTATGCGGGACCATACCATTCATATTTTCTCAATAAATTATTAATCCTTCTTTGAAATATGGTGGGAGCCCCATGCAATCCAAACAGATATACTGTAATTTGATGTAAACCCTCTGGCATGGAAAAGGCTATTTTCTCTTTATCTATAGAATTTAAGGGGATCTGCCAACACCCTTGACAAAGATCTAACATGCTCACAAATTGGGCTTGTCCTAACCTTTTGATCATCTCATCTACTTGAAGAATAAGAGAGGTGTCAAATTGTGATATTGTCTTCACTTCTCTAAAATCTATGCAAAATAATATTGAACCATTTGACTTTAGGACTAAGATTGCCGGGGAATTCCACTTACTTATGGAAGATTCTAGTATCCCTAGGCTGAGCAAACTTTGGACCTCCTCATTATCACAGCAGGTCTTGCTTCTGGAACAAGGTAGGGTTTGAGACATATAATTTTCCATGGGGTTGTAGTGACTGAATGTTGTATCACTTGTGTATGTCTGGGAATTATTGAGAATATTTCAGTACAAGAATTAAGACACTCTCAGAGATCTAACCTTTTTATCCTGACTGAGATCTGAATCAATATATTGGATTTCCTCTTCTAGGTTTTTTTACGGTTATTGTTGTATAAGGCAGGAATAGGTCCCTCTCACTTCTTAAGAAGGTTTAAGTGATAGACTTGGGTGTGGTTTTTCCTTTAGTTGCTTTCTAAATTGTAGGTGACATGGGTTATTTTTCTAACACTTTAAAGGCTCTTGTCACTGACTCAGCATTTTGCTCTTCAGAGGGTATTGAGAGGAGAACAGACTCTCTGGGGAAAACTGATGGAGTTTTGCTTTTTTGTCATGTATGTTTTTGTTATTGTTAGCTGCTTTCTAAATTATTCCAGACTATCTCCTTCATCTCCCTTAGTCTTGTTTTTAACTGACTGACATATTCCAGAATAATTTCAGATTCATCCCTCTCCTGTTCCCATATGTCTTAGCCCATATTGAGTAGGGTTCCAGGTTTACTTCCGAGCAATAGGTCAAAACGAGAAAATCCTGTTCTTTTTTGTCCTTTACACCTTATGGCACATAGAGGTACTGATAACCAGGTCGCCTTTCCTCCTTTCCAACAATTTTTTTAATATGAGTTTTAATGTAGCATAATGCCTTTCTAAAAGGACATTGTTTTGTGGATGGTCCATTGCCATTTTGATTTGACAAATACGTGCCTGTTGACAAATTTGAGCCATTAACTTAGAGGTAGGAGGAATTCCCTGGTCGATTAGTATCTCCTTTTGGAATTTTACTATTAACTATATCTCTATTATAGCCTTGGCTATTTCACACAACAGGTTAGAAAAACAGATCACAATTTTATAAATAGAACAAGACCAAGATGACAAAAATCCATCCAGCAGTAGTTGAAATATGAATTGTGAAAGTTTGAAGGTAAAACATAGGGCTTAGAAGCAAGTACCTACAGAGTTAGTTGGTCACATCGGACCAAAAAAAGTCAAGGGTTCAGGCTGGCCGACGGAGCATGGGCCGGATCCAGGACCTACACAGACCCTGGAGCAAAACTACCTTGATCCTGGTCACAACAGCAAGATGCGCCATTGGTATCCACACAGATGAGGTGTTGCATTGAATTTCACCATGCATCTGACAATGCATCGGGTCTGTGAGCACAGCGTCGGTTCTGAAGTGCAGCAGTTCAAAGTGTAATGCACCAGGTTTCTCCCAGCTGTAGAAGCGTTGCATTGATCTTCTCCAAGCAGTGACGGCAAAGCGTTGGTTCCAAATCTGTGGTTCCGACTGCTATGCTGTAATTCCGAGAGTGATGTGCCGGTCCGGTTCATACAACAGCGCTGATACATCAATTCTGCTCTTGCAGCGAGGGTGTGTCAGTTCCACTGGAGCAAACCCCTAGCTCCACTTCAAGGGTCCAGGACTGGGGTGGCACCACTTGGCAGGACAGACTCACAAGCAGATCAGCCCAAGGGTTGGTACAGGAGGGTTCTACGTCTTTTGGGTCCCTGAAACTTAGGCAACAGGAGGCCAGCCAGCAAGCCCTTGGAGACAGTTTGGGGTCAAGTGATGCAGTGTCCAGTCCTTCTCACCCAGGCAGGGGAACAACAGGCAGCAAGGCAGCTCAGTAAGGCAACAGCACAGCAAGGCAGAGTTCGGCAAAGCAGCAGTCCATGAGAGTAACAGTCCTTTCAGCTGACCAGTTCTTCTCCTTTGGCAAAGTAGTCACAGGTCCAGAAGTGTACTGTGTTGGTAGTGTCAGGGGTCCAGCACTTATGCCTAGTCATGCCTCTGAGGTGGGAGAGACTTCAAAGAAAAGTTTTGAAGTGCACATGGACCGTGCCCTTCTTGCCCTGGCACCAGACACACTACAGAGGGGTATCCAGCTCTTTGCACATGGGCAGGATAGCCCTTTCAGGTGCAAGTGTCAGCTCATTCCTCCTATCCAGCCCAGGAATACGTGATGGGTCATCAGGAAGTGAATGATCCATCAGCCACATCCAAGCTCCCTTTGTGTGGGCTGTCTAGAGGGAATGCATAAGGCCCAGCTAACACCCACCCCAGATGTGTACTGAAGATGGGCAAAAAAGCACAGAATAGTTTAGGGAAGGAAAATGCTCACGTTCTATAAGTGGCATTTTTAGACTTGCAAATTAAAATACAACCTTACCATAAGCTGTGATTTTCAAATGTGAGCCCAGGGATACCAAACTTGAAATATCTATCTTGTACCTATTGGAACCCACAGTTAAACAATGTAATATGGTAATCCCATTGTCAACCTATGGGAGGGATAGGCCTTGCAGTAATAAAAATAAATTGAAGAGTTTTTCATTACCAGGACATATAAAGCTTAAAAGTACATGCCCAACCTTTCAAGTACATTGCACCCTGCCTTCTTGTGGGCTATGTAGGACCTACCTTAGGGTGACTTATTTTAAAAAAGGGAAGATTTAGGCGAGGTCAACATGGCAGTTTAAAACTGTGAGCACAGGCACCTCAATGGCAGGCCTGAGACATGGGTAGGGGGCTACTTAGTTGGGTGGCACAATCAATGCTGCAGGCCCACTAGTAGCATTCAATTTACAGGCCCTAGGCACATGTAGTGCACTTTACTAGAGACTTATAAGTAAATTAAATATGCCAACTGGGTATGAGCCAATGTTACCTTGTTTTAGGGGAGAGAGAACAAGCACATCAGCACTGGTTAGCAGTGGCAAAGTGCACAGAGTCCTAAAGCCATTAAAACAAGATCACAAAATGAGGAGGAAGGCAAAAAGGTTGGAGTGACCCTTCAGAGAGGTCTATTTCCCAACATGACCCCCTTCCAGCTTAAAGCCAGGGTAGACTAAATAATACCTTGATGGACTTCCCTGCTTAGGGCGACAGAACATGGACAAATACCCACTACTGGAGGGGTACTTGCCAGTTCTATGCCTCTCTGAACCTAGTTGGTTCCCTCTGTCTTTACTCTCCGGGGCCACTTAAACTGACCCATAGGAAACATTTCTACTCACCTGGGACCCTATCTGTGCAGCACGTACATGTTTACTTGCTCACAGATGCATCCCAGTAGACAGACAGTACCACCAGGGCCATTAAAATGTGATGTGGGCAATTCCGCCCCATGGGTCTGACTTCTGTCCCCAACCCAGGGAAAACTCTGTCCACAGGGACAACAACCAACCGAGGCCACTGACAGCTTCATTGACAAGAGGCAGGCCCTGGCTCTTGGACCTCTGAAGTTGCTCAGAGTGGGGGGGCAGTCTCCCCAGGTGACTTGCACTCCTTTTCCACTCTACCTCCCACTAGTTCAAGAGTGGTAGCCTGAAACTGTTTTTCTTAACCCAGGGTCTATACCCTTAGGTGGAACAGGGGGTAGTGAGTGAGTCCTCCCTCACCCTGCCCCTACCTCTGGGCTCCTGTGCTCTCTGCTGTGGAGTGGCAGTCCAGAAAACTGAGCTATCAGGGTGCCAAGGGGGACACCCCTCCCAATTCTCCAGCCACCAGGGTTAAGTCATTCCCCAGAATGCAGTCTATGGGCATCTGGAGATTAACTATGACAATCCTCTCGCTCAGATCACTGCATTGCAGGGGTGTTCAAACTGGGAGCCCCCCCCATCGGGGGGCTCAAGTGAACCCAGGGGCTGGGCACCAGGCTCTGCCCAAAAGAAGCATTATACAGATAACAGTGCTTTGTTTTAAGCAAAAACATGTTATTGCATTTAAAAAAAGGTAAAAGTACTTACCTGCAATGTTTAAATAAGTCATAGACATATTTAAAAATTGCCATCTTTATAAAATAAGTGTGAAAAAGTCTGATTGGGGGGGGGCAAAGATTTTTATTTTTCAACTGGGAGTGGCACGGCATTTAAAAGTTGGAAGAACATTGCTCCAGGGAAACAAGGGCCATAGGGAGGAAAAAGTCCTGTTCATGGGCTGGAGTCACCCTACACACCTGGCCATTTAACTCCTCTAGGAAATTAGCTGTTCCACCATCATGGTATGACTAGCCTGGTGTCCCTCACAGCAGTGACTAGGAAGGCATTAAGGGGGTCATTCTGACCCTGGCGGTAAAATCCGCCAGGGCCAACGACCGCGGGAGCACCGCCAACAGGCTGGCGGTGCTCCCTTGGGCATTCTGACCGCCGCGGTCAGAAACGGAAAACCGGCGGTGTACCGCCGGTTTTCCGCTGCCCTGGGGAATCCTCCATGAAGGTGCAGCTTGCTGCGCCGCCATGGGGATTCCGACCCCCATACCGCCATCCTGTTCCTGGCGGTTTTGGCCGCCAGGCACAGGATGGCGGTATGGGGTGTTGTGGGGCCCCTGGGGGCCCCTGCAGTGCCCATGCCAGTGGCATGGGCACTGCAGGGGCCCCGTAACAGGGCCCCACCAAGATTTTCAGTGTCTGCCATGCAGACACTGAAAATCGCGACGGGTGCAACTGCACCCGTCGCACCCCTTCCACTCCGCCGGCTCCATTCGGAGCCGGCATCCTCATGGAAGGGTGTTTCCCGCTGGGCTGGCAGGCAGCCTTCTGGCGGTCGCCCGCCAGCCCAGCGGGAAACCCAGAATAACCGCGGCGGTCTTTTGACCGCGCAGCGGTATTCTGGCGGTCCCAGCCAGGCCGGCGGCTTCCGCCGCCGGCCGGGGTCAGAATGACCCCCTAAGTCTGGAGCGACCCTGCAGAGAAAGCCCTTTTCCAGCATTTTTTTTTTTTTCCAGGTATCCTGTTCCAGGGTATTCAACTGTGGATAGTTGGTGCCCATGATTAGAGGCTCCGGTAACTTGGGACTCAAGCCTACAGTAAGAGAATGGGAGCTGCCCCTTTCTTTCGACCTCCACCTGCACGATCAGATTTTATTTTTTTTATCTCCGTGAACACAATGTATAGTCACAGAGCCTTGTGGAGTTGGGGTTTCCTCTGCCAAAAGGTGTGGCCTCATAACTGTTTGCCAGCACCCCATATCTAATAGAGCTCTTACGGTTTTCCTGTTAACCTTCATAAAACAATGCTAGGGACTATTACTCTCTTGCTGCCCATACAGGATTGGTTTAGACACCCCAATCTCCATAGGTTTGGGTTTCTGTGGGCAATACCCCACTATATGGACCCATCCTCCACATTAATAACTGTGTCTCAGGAATAGTACGCGTGATAGTCCCGCTATTAGAGGGTACCAAATTCCCTATCTTTATATTTATGTGTTTTCTCCCTCTATTGGACGATGGCCCTAAGGTCACGGGGTTGGGCTCCTCTCAGATACTCCTCGGGCCAGATGCACAACTGTTTTAGCAGACAGAAATGGAGATTCAGCATGTTTGCGACTGCCAAAATGGCATCTTGTATGTACAAACCATATTTTGCGAGTCAGTAACCTATTACCGACTTGCAAAACAGGGTTTAGGAGTCGCTATTACGAAGTATTGTGCCAAGGGCGTCCCTTCCTAATAGCGAGTCACAGAGTCACCGGGGAATGTAAGATTGTTTTGAGACCAGAATGCGGTCGCAAAACAATTGCAGTTTACCACCTACTTCTAGGTGGTAAGCCATTCGCAAATGGAAAGTGGTCCCCAGGGGCCCCTTCCCCTTTGTGATTGGTAGCGAAAATGTTTCATAAGAGCTGGCAGTGGTCCCACGGAACCGAAACTTTTCATTTTTCATTTTGAAACGCATCCCGTTTTCCTTTATGGAAAATGGGACGCACTTGAAAAAAAAGTTGCTTTATTTAAAAGCTTTCCCCAGCAGGCCACCATCTCTGTGTTACTGCCATTCCCGATGGGTCACAAATTGCGATCTGCCTCATGAATATTGATGAGGCAGGTCAATTGAGACCCCATTGGGAATCGTTAAATGTGTCTGTGACAATAATCCATTTCCTTTTGCCACTCACAAACTGAGTCGCAAAAGGAAATGGTTGAACATCTGGCCCCTCGACTCTTGGGCCCTTCTACATGCTCCGGCTATAGCAGTTTCTAGGGTAAGATTACTGTGTTGTTTCGTGTGGCGGCTTGCATCTACGGAGAGGGGTGGGGTGGGGTGGGTAAATGGGTGGTGGATGGGTGCATGCCCCAAATACACTAAATAAAAATTCACTTACTTTACATGCTGCATGGATGACATGTCCTCCTCCTCACTCTAGTCCTGTGTTCAGCGTGGGCCCACCAACTCCCTTAAACAATCCAGGCCTGCCAGGATTGGAGGGAGCGGCCTCTCGCCGCTCCTGAGGCAGTGAGGCATGTGTTAGAGAGTTTTAAAGTGTGCATGTCTGACTTACCATCACAAGACAGTCGGCCAAAGGGAAATGCGCACTTTAAATTTTAGGGCACAGGCAGCCCATCACTCCTCCCTGCTGCTGCTACTCAGCAGGCCCCACCCCATCCCGACACTGGGTACAATTTGATGAAAAATAAAATTATAATAAATGAACTTTATTCCCATTTTGTTTTTCATCTCAGGGCTTTTGGGCTTTTTCCATGGCATGTGACGCTTCTCTGCTCTAACTGAGGAGCCACCCCCAGTTGCTTCACCCTTTGCTGGAATAGTGGATGGAGGAAACTCAGAAAAGTTCCAGATATATTTTACAACATTTCCTCTTTCGTGGCTGTTTCAGGTTTCAGCCATATATTGGTTAAATCCTTTACTCTAAAGAACAAAGCCCAGGGCCCTTTTTTTAAATGGTGCGATTAGATCCTGTATGTTTCTTCATCCATTCCGAATCTTTCTAACACATTTGTCTTGATTTCAGCAAAAGGGGTGGTTCTCAAGCCATCACGCTGCAGACTGGGCAATTATTTCAAAATTACTAAGGAAAACAATTGGAGTCTTCACCTTCAGTATATTTCTGTAACAAAACAGAAGGTAATGCAATATGTCCTGGTCGTTGCCCCAAAACATTAGCCAATTTTTCTAAGGGGGAATCCTGCCCTTGTGCCATTGTACCTATTTGTTCCATTTGGGTTTGAGGATTTTTTTAAAATGACTCTGTCCTCAGTGGCCCTGGCCATGCATTTTCTGTTTTTTCCTGTCTGCTAGTTTGGTGACTAAATCGCCAAACTAGCCATTGCTTTAACAGACGTATATTACAGAACGAAAATCAAAATAGCACTGGAAAATACAACTGTGGGAAATTTCTGGCTTATACAAGCATTCCAGGGTTGGTCAACATATATATCTTCGGTTTGTTCAGCTTAAGGAGTTCCTTTCCTTCTTCTTCTCTCATGGTATTGTGGATTTGATGCCACCAACACCCTCGGGAGAAGACCTGAACACCCACGTAAGTATATACAATGAATACAAAAGCCTCCTTCCTTTACCTATATGTGTTTCTCTGTCACTTGAGTGGTTTCCATCCTTCATGCTTGTGTACTCATACACTCAATGGGAGTTGTGAAAATGGTGTCCACATATCCCTAGTTGGCCCAGGATTAGGATTCCCTCCTCATTTGATATAGTATTCCCACCGGCCCAAGGGAAGGTTTGCTAGGCATTAAAGGTGTGGAGGGGTGTTTCTTCCCCTCACTGTATTTTGTATTCCACCCTTCCTCATGTGCCTTCTTTCTACCTTATATGGACTGAAAGTTATATGAAAAAGGACCAACATTGTGCACACAGTTATCCTCCTTCCCTAGTCCTTTATCAGAGGCCCTGGTCACTCACTGAGTCTGCCACAACTCTCCTGAGTTGTGGTGGGGCTTTCTTGTGACCACCGGCAGCATCAACCAATTCTCACACCACTCATCCTCATCCTTCTCATTGGTTGTGGTGCCCACATCGTCCTTTTCTCGGTCAGAGCCCTGCGTAGTAATAGGTCTGCATCATTCCTCTGTGTGTAGTCTTATCCTCCATGCTCCATAGTATTTCTCTGGATTACCATCATTTCCATGATGTTCTCATCCCCACCTCCTCCTCCTCTTCAGCCTCCTGTGTCCTTTTAACCCCCTGAATTCTATCTCCTCTCTATACAATGTAATCCTTAGTCAGTTTGAATGTTTCTTCCTGTCTACCCGACCCTGTGTTTCCCTGTGCTCATTGTCCCTGTTTTCTTCTCTCTCTGCCCATTCTCTTATGATCTGTTTTGGTTTCTGTAATTGGGGCAGCACCTCGAGCAGCAAAGAAGAAGGATTCCCAACTGCAGGTAAGTCTCTCCCTGTTTTTGTCTTTTCCTCACAGTCTCACATTTAGGTCCTAATTTCTTTGAAATGGTTTACAGAGATGCTACACAGTATTCCAGGTGCTATGCAACAAGGCTAAAGAAGCTGCCAAAGTCTTTTTGTAGGCACACACATCACAGATCAGCATGCCTACAAAATGATGTGGGTGCTTTTTCATTGTTTTAAACAAAAAGGTGCAACAGTGTTTTTTATAGCTGGTGGAGTAAGCAACATGGGGGGGTGGAAGCAACATGGGGTACGCAACACAGTGGGCTGAAGGGGTGAAAGCAACAGAGGGAAGCACGAGTGGGAGGAAGTAACACTGGGAATATAGGTGTGGGAACCAACATGAAAGGCGTGAGTGGGGGAAGCAACACAGAGGGCATGGGCAGGGGTGAGGAGAAAAGCAAATGGAGAGAGAGAGCGAGAGAGATAGCAATGTGGAATGTAGGGGGGCAGAAGGGCAAACGGTCAGGAGACAGCAATGTGGACCTGAGGGGGTTGAAGCACACAGGAGAGAAAGCAACATGCTGGAGAAGCACACAAAACCGTGTGCACAGAGAGGGGCAGGGAGAAGCACATAGGCAACAGAGAGAAAAACAGAGCGTAAGGGAGGTAGGGAAGCAACCTTGGAGGGCAGCTAGGAAACACATGCATGTTTGTTAAATCCTTCAGACAAAAGAAAAGAATAGTGCCCTAAAAGTGAGCAATGGAAGGACACTAGTACATTGGCAAAATTTCAGGGGAGGACAGACACAAGATGGACAAGGAGACCCACTGAATAAGAAGCAGGCAAATGACAGTGGCAGTAAGACCAACCACTGGCAAGCAGTTGGCAGGCTTCAAGCCCCTCTTTGTTCTTGGTTAGCTCACAATGTTTCATTCATAACTAGATGGCTGTCCAGTAGGCTCCACCTAAAAAGACTCTCAGAAATCTGTGCAACTGCCTTTATGTCAACTCTGATACCGAAACACTGAATGTTTTGTGCTCTTTTTGCAAAGCGTGAATGTGAACATGAAAATTACATTTGACAAATAGCTGTAATAATTCCCTTATCACCAATCTGCACAATGTTTTCTTGGATCATACATAAGTGGTTAGAAAGATAAAGGGGGTCATTACAACCCTGGCGGACGGTGTTAAAGATGCGTTAATACCGCAAACAGTCAGACGGACAAAAAAAGGGAATTATGACCCTGGCGGAAACCGCCAACAAAGACAGCCACTTTAACACTTCGCCCGCCACGGCGGCACAGACAAGCAGCGCGGCGGTCACCGCCAACAGACAGGCGGGAGACAATGTACCGCCCACAGTATCACAACAGGCCAATCCGCCACCTTTTCCGGGGCGGATTCACCGTGGAAAAAAACATGGCGGAAACAGCTTTTGCTATGGGAAAACGCTCACCTTAACATATCCCACGAGGAACGACGACTCCATGGACCCAGAACTCCATATACTACCTGCCCT
The DNA here is from genome assembly GCF_031143425.1 of Pleurodeles waltl. NCBI lineage: Eukaryota > Metazoa > Chordata > Amphibia > Caudata > Salamandridae > Pleurodeles > Pleurodeles waltl. Next base: position 277,446,471 of record NC_090448.1, on the reverse strand, counting down.
TGTCTTTCTGCTCCTTCACGACCAACAGCGACGTAGGCGCAGAAGATACCGGTGAGTACAGCACCTACGACACAGGAGAGCGGGGAGGCAAAAGTTAGGGGGACACCCACCAAACACCCCCACCCTCGCATTTTACAACATACACACCAATGCAGTCACAAACATCACAGTAACAACCCACAATTCCCCCGGAATAATGCAAAGACAATGCGAATTTCGGACAAACTTTGTAATGTGCCAATATACATGTCATACAAAAATAAACAAATATATGTATTATAAAATCACTCTTATTTACATATATACAATCCGAGAATTAGTGCAGATATGTACACAACAATGTCCGTGCACAAACAGTCCAAAAATGCATGGGCGAGGCCCACAATAGATACCTGACCAAAATCGGAGAGAACACTGCCGGGGCATCAGATAGAAACACTACAGGCACCTCAGGGGGAAGGGAAGGGGGGACACCTCAGCCACATAAACGCAAAGCCAGATCCACGACGGGGCTCCATGCCCATTGATGTATCTTGGGGAGTGCAAAGCCACAGTCTCTCAAGTCTATACAGTGGGTGGGTTGCCCACTGTCACATCCTGGGGAGTACAAAGCCACAGTCTCTCAAGTCTATACAGTGGGTGGGTTGCCCACTGTTACATCCTGGGGAGTGCAACGCCACAGTCTCTCAAGTCTATACAGTGGGTGGGTTGGCCATTGTCACATCCTGGGGAGTACAAAGCCACAGTCTCTCAAGTCTATACAGTGGTTGGGTTGCCCACTGTTACATCCTGGGGAGTGCAAAGCCACAGTCTCTCAAGTCTATACAGTGGGTGGGTTGCCCACTGTCACATCCTGGGGAGTGCAAAGCCACAGTCTCTCAAGTTGATGCAGGTCCATACTGGTACTGGGGGGTGACTGGTGCCCAGACTGGATGAGTCTCCCCGTGAATGGTAGTGTCCTGTCACTGTCCCAGCTGCTCATGGGATAAGGATGCCTGATGTGGCGGGCCACTCATTCCTACCCGGTGCATTGCCCTCTTCAGCGGTGCTTTGACATGGCGGTGTTTGCCCTCTTCAGCGGTCCTATGACATGGCGGTCTTTGCCCTCTTAAGCGGTGCTTTGACATGGCGGTCTTTGCCCTCTTCAGCGGTGCTATGACATGGCGTTTCAGGACTGTTCAGCGGTGCTTTGACATGGCGGTCTTTGCCCTCTTCAGCGGTGCTATGACATGGCGTTTCAGGACTGTTCAGCGGTGCTTTGACATGGCGGTCTTTGCCCTCTTCAGCGGTGCTTTGACATGGCGGTCTTTGCCCTCTTCAGCGGTGCTATGACATGGCGTTTCAGGACTGTTCAGCGGTGCTTTGACATGGCGGTCTTTGCCCTCTTCAGTGGTGCTTTGACATAGCGGTCTTTGCCCTCTTCAGCGGTGCTATGACATGGCGTTTCAGGACTGTTCAGCGGTGCTTTGACATGGCGGTCTTTGCCCTCTTCAGCGGTGCTTTGACATGGCGGTCTTTGCTCTCTTCAGCGGTGCTATGACATGGCGTTTCAGGACTGTTCAGCGGTGCTTTGACATGGCGGTCTTTGCCCTCTTCAGCGGTGCTATGACATGGCGTTTCAGGACTGTTCAGCGGTGCTTTGACATGGCGGTCTTTGCCCTCTTCAGCGGTGCTTTGACATGGTGGTCTTTGCCCTCTTCAGCTGTGCTTTGACATGGCGGTTCTGATACGGACATTGGTGTGTGGCATGACGATTTCCACACTGGACATTGGTGTGTGGCATGACGTTCCATTATTGCCCAGCGGGCTGTGGCATCCTGGCCCCTCCTGGGCTGTGACTCCGGCGGTGGTCTCTGGACCAGTGATGATACTTGAGCCCTCCTGGGCTGTGACTCTAGCGGTGGTCTCTGGACCAGTGACGATACTTGAGCCCTCCTCGGCTGTGACTGTGGCGGTGTTCTCTGGATCAGTGACGATACCTGAGCCCTCCTGGGCTGTGACTCTGGCGGTGGTCTCTGGACCAGTGACGACGGTGCTGGCGGTTGTGTCTGGACCGCCGGAAATGATGGCGCACTTCTCCGCCGTGACACTCACAACAGGCTGGGCAGACTTCCTCTGGACCTTCCCCACCTTTTTTGGAGTTACAGCTGACTCACCAATCGCCTTCGATCCCATTTCACTTGTTGTCCCACCAGGAGTCTTGCCACGGTCCTGTCGTCCACTCTCCAATTTCGGAGCCTTTACAGGGGGTGGGCTGCCTGTGCCTTGGCTCCGGGTCCTACTGCCTGCCCTGGTGGACGGTGCACTCCAAAAACCTTGAACAGGCACCACTGGTCCTGGAGGCTTTTTGGCTGAGGCGCTACGACGGGACTGATGAATTGGAGGGGGGGCAAAAAGGTCAATTTGACAGTTTCTGACGAACACTGGGATGGGTAGCTGGAGGGGGTCTGGGAGTGGAGGAAGAGGAGGTGGTTGTAGGAGGTGTCACTTTAGGTGTTTTGGGTGCAGGTGCAGGTACTGGAGGCTGTCGTGAAGTGGATGGATGTTGGGTGAGTGATTGCCGGCGTTTGGGTACTTTGGGAGTAGGCGTCACAGACACACTGGGAGAGGACACAGGGGACGTGTAAATGGCAGTGGAGGTGGTGAGTGCAGGTGAGCGGCGTGTGGTGCTGGGTGTCCTGGTGCGAATCCTAGTGCCTGTAGATGTGGTGCATGCAGGTGTGTGTGTAGACGAGACTGGGAGGGAGGAGGGAGAAGAGGAGGAGGGGGACACAGTGGAGACAGTGGATGTTGCTGTGTCTGTAAGGGTGTGATGCTTGTGTGAGTGCTTGTGGTGTGTGTGGTGCCTATGTTTGCTTGAGCTACTTGGGTGTGTTGACTTGTCTGCATGCTGGTCTGTAGGTGTGCTTGGGATGGGCTGGGATACAGGGGATTGGGTCTGGGTGGAGGAAGTTGGAGGGGGGAGGCTGGACACAGGGACAATTGCTGCCATCAGTGCTGAGGACAGAGATTGCAGGGTTCGCTGAAGGGCAGCCTGACCAGAATGAATGCCCTCCAGGAATGCATTACCGTGTTGCAACTCCCTTTCTACACCCTGGATGGCATTCACAATGGTGGACTGCCCAACAGTGAGTGACCTGAGGAGGTCAATGGCCTCGTCACTAAGGGCAGCAGGGGTGACTGGGGCAGGGCCTGAGGTGCCAGAGGCGAAGGTTAAGCCCACCCTCCGGGGTGAGCGGGCACGGGGTGAACGCTGAGGGGCTGCTGGGAGGGCGGTGCTGGTAGGGGGGGTGGCGGCTGTACCTGTAGAAGTGGGGCGCACAGATGGTGCCGCCACCACAGGGGACCTCACATCAGCGGACGAGTCTGTGTCGCTGGTTGGTGATCCGGTGGCCGACGTGAATCTCCCCTCGCCCTCCGTCCCACTGGTGTATTCAGTGTCTGTGGTGTGGCCCTCCATGGCCATGTGGGATGCAGCTCCCTCGTGCTCTGGTGCCACTGTACCTCCGCCTGTTGATGCTGATGTACAAACGGACAGGGAGAGCAGGAAAAGGGGGGGGACAGAAGTAAGAGAGTTTTAGTACATGGCATACCGCTACCGTTGGCGGACAAGACAGACGCAGCAGCCCCATGCACAACGCCGCGCTCCTGCCCTCTGCACATGCAATTTCATGGATATGGGCTACATGGCAATGCTGGAAATCTGCGCACATGGATGCCACAGGGACAACTATACCTCAACTTGCTAGTTTTCTGAGGTGGGGTAGAGTGCCACATGGCCTACATTACGGAGGGGCCTTGCCTAACTAACTCGCCCTGGCCTACGGACACCCACAGCCCACCTCCCCCACCCAGACACCTCCACTGCACGCAAAGTCCGCAGAATGAGTTTGTACTCACCCCCTTGTGTCTGCAGTGATGTCCTTAAGCGCCCATCCAACTCCGGGTAGGCCACCGCCAGGATCCGGAACATCAGGGGGGTCATGTTACGACGGGCACCCCTCCCACGTTGGGAGGCCATCCCCGGCTGAGCCTCCGCCGTCTTCTTGCTGCAGCGGCGAATGTCCTCCCATCTCTTCCGGCAGTGGGTGTCCCGTCTCTGGTGGGCCCCCAGGGTCCGGACCTCCTTGGCGATGGCATGCCAAATGTCCCTCTTCTGGTGGGCGCTGACCTACATGACATGCACAAGGGAAGAGGAACAGTCATTACCAATTGCACCATCAATGTGTGTGGCCCCCTCCATACTCTGACCATGTGGCCCATATATTCCCATGCTTTACTGTAGTATGACTTCTGCCCCCTTCCCTCTTCCACCCAGCCCTCTCCACCCAGGCCTAGCCCCTACAACGTGCTCCCTGTGTACTAACCTGTTGGTCTGGAGGACCGTAGAGTACCGTGTACTGGGGGAGGACCCCATCCACAAGTTTCTCCAACTCCTACGATGTGAAGGCAGGGGCCCTTTCCCCAGACGCAGCAGCCATCGTCGCTTCCAGACCGAGGTCAAAGCAGCACTAGCAGTGTAGGTCCTCTCCTGTCGAAGGTCAGGTATCTAGTGATTGAAGAGATAGAAAATGGCAGTCACGTCCGTGGCGGTGACGTCCGCGGCGGGGCGCATCATCACCGCCGGCACACCTGTTCATTGGCTCCTGGGACCCATAGGGTCCATTGTTAACCAATGCAGCATTGCGCCGCGCTCTACGACCGCCTACCGCGACGGTGTGCAACGCCAGCGCTGTTACCCCACAATCCCATTGTCCCAGTTTAGAGGTTAGGCAGCCGCCATTTCAGGGGCCCACATGGATTCATTTTCAACTGCGTCACACATACTGAGGCCTACACTCAACACACATACAGGAAGGGTTTATTGTCTGGGGTAGTCTTGTGTGTGACTGTGGGTACATACCTGGAAGAATTGTAACTGTTTCTTCGCTGTTGACCTTCGTAGGCACCGTCAGCTGGGACATATGAGAAGATGGCGGAATCCGCCGGTGTACCGACCGCTGGTGGACCTGTTGACAATGGAGGAGCGACATTTAATCGTGAACTACAGGTTTGACCGTGCCACAATCCAAGAACTGTGTACCCAGTTGGAGCTAGAGCTGATTTCACCAATCCGCCATCTGACTGGAATCCCCCCTGACGTGCAGGGGCTGTCAGTGCTCCATTTCCTTGCAAGTGAGTCATTTCAAACAACAGTGGCCATGGCATCAGGGATGTCCCAGCCTATGTTTTCCAACATCTTGTCCAGAGTGTTGTCTGCCCTGCTGAAACACGTAAGGAGATACATCATTTTCCCTGAGGTGGAGGATTTGCCTACAGTGAAAGGTGACTTCTATGCCCTTGGACATATCCCCAACGTCATAGGTGCCATTGATGGGACCCATGTAGCTCTGGTCCCCCCCGCAGGAGTGAGCAGGTGTACAGGAACAGGAAGAGTTATCATTCTATGAATGTCCAGATGGTCTGTTTGGCAGACCAGTATATCTCCCAGGTAAATGCTATGTTCCCTGGCTCTGTGCATGACGCCTACATCCTGCGCAATAGCAGCATCCCCGATATGATGGGTGAACTCCAGAGGCACCGTGTATGGCTATTGGGGGACTCTGGTTACCCCAACCTTTCCTGGCTATTGACCCCAGTGAGGAATCCCAGGACCAGGGCAGAGGAACGGTACAATGATGCCCATGGGCAGACTAGGAGGGTTATCGAGCGCACCTTCGGCCTTCTTAAGGCCAGGTTCAGTTGCCTCCATATTACAGGTGTATCCCTATTCTACTCACCGAAGAAGGTGTGGACATCATCATCGCCTGCTCCATGCTCCATAACTTGGCTTTGCGACGCCAGGTGCCTTTTCTGCAGGAGGATGATCCAGATGACGGTGTTGTAGCAGCTGTGGAGCCTGTGGAGCCTGTGGACAGTGATGAGGATGAAGCTGAGGAAGACGAAAACGACAATAGGGAGTCAGTCATACAGCAATATTTCCAGTGACACACAGGTGAGCACATTTTCTATTTTACCTTTACATTCACTTTCACACATCTACCTCTATCCTGTACCTCAATTTCACTCACTATTTGTTAACTGAGTTGTCCCCTTCCATTTCAGTTACACAAGTGTGGTAACCTACGTGTCAACTGTTTGCATCCTTGAAGGGCTTGTGATGTGTGACATAGGTATGTTAGCCTTCCAATGGGTAACCCATTATGCAACTGTAATTGATTATACAGATTTACAAATCATTGACTGACTCCATTTTTTTGGGTGTTTGAAGGGTGTTTATTTAAGTGTACAAAAATGAAGGGGGGTTGTAAAATGGTGATGGGTGATGGTGGAGGAATGTCCATGGCAGAGTCCAGTCTATTAGTCTCACAGGTACATTGCACATCTGGGCATTGGAAGTGGAGCTGGCCCAGGTCCGATTTGGGCAGGGTAACAAAGTGGGACAGTGGGAGGACAATCAGGGTGGTCTTATTTCCTGGTGGGGGTCTTGCCATCTTGCTCTGTCCTGTTCCTGGATCTCAGTGCCCGCTTGCGTGGTGGTTGTCCGTCTGCAGGGGGTGGGGTGCTGGTGTGGTGGTCCTGTGGTGGGACGTCCTGTCCACTAGCGCCGGTGGAGGTGGTAGGCAGTTCGTCGTCCTGCCTAGTGTCAGGGGCCCCTTGGAGTGCCACGGTGTCCCTCAAGGTCTTTTGACTGTCCGTCAGCACCCCTACGATGGTGCCCAGGGCGGAGCCGATGGTCCTGAGCTCCTCCCTGAACCCCAAATATTGTTCCTCCTGCAGACGCAGGGTCTCCTGCAACTTGTCCAGGACCGTGGCCATCGTCTCCTGGGAGTGGTGGTAGGCTCCCATGATGGAGGAGAGGGCCTCGTTGAGAGTGGGTTCCCTTGGCCTGTCCTTCCTGTGTCGCACAGCAGCCCTCCCAGTTCCCCTATGTTCCTGTGCCTCCGTCCCCTGGACCGTGTGCCCACTACCACTGCCCCCAGGTCCCTGTTGTTGTTGGGGTGGTGGGTTACCCAGGGTGCCCTGTAGTGGTGATTTACCTGTCCTGGGTAGAGAGGTTTGGGCCCGCTGGGTGGGTGCTGTGCTGGTGTTACCAGAGGGTGGCAGCTCGGTGTTGGGCTGTGGCTGGGCAAGGGGAACCGACTGTCCCGAGGCCCACTATGGTCCGGGCTGGTCATCAAGATCCAGTGGGGCAGAGCTGCTACCGTCACTGTGGGCCTCTTCTGGGGGTGGAGTGGTGTTGTCTGGACCCTCAGGTGTGGTGACGTTCCTTCGGGTTCCTGCGGGGGTATAAGTACATGATTATTGCATGTGTGTGTTTCATGGTGTGCAATGGTTGGGTGTGCGTGAACCCCAGTGCAGGCATTCCTGTGGGGGGGCTTGTGTGTTGATGGTTGGGGGGTGTTCTGGGTCTGTGCAGTGGGCATGCTTTGGTGATGGGTGTTGATGCTTAGTTATGTCATGCAGGGCTTGGGTTTGGGATGGGTGGTTGGTGTAATGGGTAGATAGGTGAGGATTTGGGGTGATAGGGGAGGGTGTGATGGTGGGGGTGTGTGATATCATGCAGGTAGGGTGGGGGTTATGATAGTTAAGATTTGACTTACCAGTGTCCGTTCCTCCACCGACTCCTCCGAGGCCCTCAGGATGCAAGATGGACAAGACTTGCTCCTCCCATGTTGTTAGTTGAGGGGGAGGAGGTGGTGGTCTGCCGCCAGTCTGCTGTACCGCGATGTGGTGCCTGGATACCGTTGAACGCACCTTCCCCCGTAGGTCATTCCACCTCTTCCTGATGTCCTCCCTATTTCTTGGGTGCTGTCCCACAGCGTTGACCCTGTCGACTATTCTTTGCCATAGCTCCATCTTCCTGGCTATTGATGTGTGCTGTACCTGTGAGCCAAATAGCTGTGGCTCTACCCGGATGATTTCTTCCACCATGACCCTGAGCTCCTCCTCGGAGAAGCAGGGGTGTCTTTGGCGTGACATGGGGTGGTGTGTGTGATGTGTGGGGTGGTGTATGTGTTGATGAGTGTGGTGAGTGTAGTGGTATGTGGTGTTTCGTGCGTGGATGTTGTGTGGGTGATGGTGTCGTGTGCCTCTGTGTGGTGGGGTTGTCTATTGCTGTGCTCTCTCTGTCGCCTTCAACTCAAATTTTTGGTCGTAGGGGTTTGTGGGTGATGTAGGTGTGTGTTTTATATTGTGTTGGGTGTGTGGGAGTGTTGTTTGTATGTGTATCAGGTGTGTGTATTTTGAATTGTCCAATGTGGCGGTGTTTTGGAGATATGTGTGTATTTTGAGCGCGGCAGTGTGTACCGCCAATGGATAACCACAGTTGAAAGACCGCCGCGTGGATTCGTGGGTCATAATAGCATGGGCGTTTTTCTGTTGGCGTGGAGGTGCAGGATTTGTTTCCGCATGTTTATCGCTGACCTTTGGTGTGGCGGTATTGTGTGGGTGTCTGAATTTCGGCGGATTCTGTGATGTGTGTCATAATAGCTGTGGCGGTCTACCGCGGACGCGGCGGTGTATTGGCGGTCTTCTGCACGGCGGTAAGCACCTTATACCGCCAATGTTGTAATGACCCCCAAAGTCTGCATTTTCTTTTTTAATAAACATTGCCCTACAAAATTATACAGGAGGAAGGCATAAAGATTTTCATGTCCAAAACAAGAGCAAAAACATAAAATAGGAAATCACACCATGACAGGCTACTCCCAGCACCTTATATAGGAAAACCTGGTCAACAGTTAACATTACATGAACAAAGAGCAGGCTGTGAGTTCGCCCCTTGCTCATGATTGGATGGCCCTGTTGTTTGTGTCAGATGTCTTCTCCTAATTTAATGGCTTTCCTTTCTATTCTATTAATTGGAGCATTTTGATCAAAGTGTTTTGAATGGATGACTTACATCCTTCCACTACATCCTTCAGGGACTCCATTTTTGCTTTCTGGTACTGGCTTGGAGATAATCTCATTAGACAACTGTTTCCAAACGCATTCAGCCATAATATAGATACCAAGAGGAGCTTTGACTTTACTCCATTGGTCTATTAAACCATCATTCACATTTTGCTCCCACCCAACATAGCAAACATCATGGTTCAAGAGCTTGCCTGGTTCCCCGATTTTTCTCCCCAGTGGTCCCTGCTTCCCATTCGTTCCTGTGATTTTGTGTTATCCCTTCTCCGCAGTGCACTCCTATGATTTTATTCTGCCCTCTTTCCCCCATTTCCCAGCATTCTAGCTCCCAACCATAAGGCCTTATTTAAAATGGCCCGGGAGCACACATGCAGCGCCTACGTAGGGTGCCTGTTGTCGCTCTGCATTTTATCTGTGACCTCTCTTTGCTGCTCATTTTTGAGTGTTGATTTTTTATCGTGCTTTTAACAATTTTGGTTTGGTGGAATTGGGGCTCTCATAATTTTATTGATGTTTCATCGGGTGGAGTGCATTGAGACACTTTGTACCACTGACCTCTTTTTTACTGGTACCACGTAGTATAGCATGTATGAAGTTGCTTCTCTGTGTCCCTGTAGCGGCAGCCATCTTTGAATTGCATTCGAGGGTTGGCGTTCTACCTCCCAACCACAAGGCCTTACTTAAGATGACCCGGGAGCAGAAGCGTCGATGGCGTGCCAAAGGCAAGCCTGTCTGCGAACGTCCACGTCCGGCCTAGTCCTGGGGCCAGAAATGGTCCCCTACAGTCAAAAAGTATATCTTATACTGCAACTGACCTAAAATAATGCAGCCAGCCCCCAGTGGAAGCTGCCAGGAAATTAATCCCTGGGATAGCTCCCTGAGCTGCAGCTGGTATAATTTTGTCTGCTCCACTGCCAATAAACTGGAAGTTAAATCTACAGTACAACACTCTGTGGGTAGCTTGGTTTGTATCCCTAATCCTGATAGAAGATCTAACATTTGTCAAGATAAGACTTTGGAGAGAACATTTCATTTTTGTAGTCTTAACTGTTGCTCTCTCCCTAGCAGCGAAAGCATCTCTTTAGCTTTTTCTGTAATTTTAATCCAGATTATGGGGGTTATTACAACTTTGGAGGAGGTGTTAATCCGTCCCAAAAGTGACGGTAAAGTGACGGATATACCACCAGCCGTATTACGAGTTCCATAGTATATAATGGACTCGTAATGCGGCTGGTGGTATATCCGCCACTTTACCGTCACTTTTGGGATGGATTAATACCTCCTGCAAAGTTGTAATAACCCCCTAAGTCTTTTTAACAGAAACATTGCTACATCCTGTGTCCATGCCTGATATAACTGCATCTCTACTGACTAAATTTGTTCTTGTGAAGTTAGATAGACATGGCAGAACAGGCTGCGGTGTTGTCGTTGTTTTTCAAAAAGTATTTTCTTGTAAAATCGAAGAAATCTCTATTTTTGATTGGAAGCCCTGATTTTTACTCTCTCCCTTACCCATCAAATTACGCTCTCTGGAGCCTTGATCTACTATTCCCCCTGGCAATGCAGGAAAGTGGTGCACCTCTTTACCTGATTTATTGGCTCCTTATATTTTAAAATCTGCCAACTTCATTCTACTTGGGGATCTTAATCTCCATTTAGAAGATGCTCAAAATAAGATGTGTACCTCTTTTTTTGAGGACCTATACACACTCAGTCTTGGACCTTTAAATTCTGTGCCTACTCATGAGGCAGCATATCTCCTTGACCCTGTTTTTTCTAATATAAAGGAGCTGCTAACCAGCCCTCCGCTCACACTTTGCTGGTCAGATCATTACACTGTGCCTTTTAAATTAGTGGCCCGGTCTCCACTGTTAACAATTCACCCTAATCCTAAAGTGAAATATAGGAATTAGTCTAAATTTAATATCTCAACTTTGAATGAACAGTTAGTTATTAGTCAACCTCTATTAGCAGATCAGGCTGAGCTATACCAGGACACAATTCCTTTGTGGCTCACTGAGCCCATCAATGTCTCTCTACCCATGACTACCAAACACATTGATAGAATTCATCCTCTGGCGCCTTGGTTCCCTGATGCTTTTAAAGGTGAAAAGAAACACTGCAAAGCATTTGAAAGACAATGGAGGATATCCTACACGGAGGAGGATAAGAGTAAATACAGAGAGTCCATGAAGGCTTACCATGCCCAGTATAAACATGCTTGTGCATCCTTCTATTAGGGAAAAATTAATAATACCCCAAACTGTTCGCGCACTCTCTTCAAAGTGATGAAAGAACTAGCCGATGTCAGTAACGTATCCTCTGCCCCTGCACTTTCAAAAAGTCAATGTGATGATTTAGCTGACTTTTTCATTTACAAGATTGAAAAAATTCATGCACAGCTAACAAATGCAACTCGGAAACTTGATCCTGACCTGACTATGGACACAGAGAATTTAATTTTTGAATGGTTCAGCCATGCCATCTTGGATAGAAATTTGGATATCAACTTAAAACAATGGCCTCTCTTTGATTATACTTCTTTTCTAAATACTTTTCAATCCATTAAATCTAGATCTTCATTGGATCCTTTACCTCCCAACAAACTTAACCTGCTGGTTCTGAAGTGCTTAACTTTGACAACGGAGCTTCTTAACTCCTTTCTATGGGATGGGGTGATACCGTTGAGATGGAAACATGCCATGGTCCTGCCTTTATTGAAAGAAGCGAACATAGATTCTTCTAATTTAGCAAATTATTGACCCATTTCTTTGCTACCGGTCTTCTCTAAAGTACTAGAAAAACATGTTAACGCCCAACTCACTACCTTTATTGAGGCTAACAACTTCTTTCATCTCAGTTTGGCTTTACGGCTGGTCACAGCACAAAATCTGCTTTGCTGCACATCATGGAACATCTAAGACAACACTTGGATGGTGGTGGTACTGCTGCACTCATTCTGTTAGATTTGAGTGAAGGCATCGACACTCTGTCCCACTTCATCTTACAAGACAGCCTGAAGGCCCTTGGTCTCGAAAGTTCAGCTCTGAGATAACTAAATACTTTTTGACAGACTGAACGTTCCAAGTCTTTTTTAGCAGATACCAAATCCATGCCTTGGGCTTTGACTCATGGAGTCCCTCAATGTTCGGTTTTAAGCCCACTTCTATTAAATATTTATGTTCATCCTCTAGCAAGTCAGATACTGAGCTCTGGGTTTAAGTCTCTTCTCTTACAGGGATGATACACAGATTGTCTTCTCTCTTTCTTCTGATCAATGCCAATGTTCCTCTGTTCTGAATCGTGGTTTGAGCATTATTTCAAGTTGGATGAGGAATAATTCTCTTAAGCTTAATGGGGATAAAACTGAGGTTATGATCCTGGGCAAGAATCCTTATCTTTGAGGTCCTAGACATTGACCGTCTGACTAAGGAGCTATAACCAACCCATTTAGGTAGGTAAAAAAAAAAAATTGGGATTGACGATACGCTGCCTATGAAACAGCAGATTACCAAGATCATGGCCATTTGTTTTGCCACTCTCAGATGGTTGAGAAAAAATATCTGGTTAATTGCTCCTGAAGCTCAGAGGACCGTAGTTCAGGCCTTGATTTTATCTAGACTAGATTCCGGCAATATACTTTATTTAGGCGCTGACAAGGCAACCATTCATCACCTTCAAATAGTCCAAAATGCTCCTGCTAGATTGCTCTTCCATCTGCCTAAATCTGTGTCAGTTTCCCTCCTTCTTCGGCTTAAGGTCTTGAAACGTATCAGGTTTTAGGCATCATGCTACATATTTAAAATCAAACAAAGCGTAAGACCACGTTATATCCAGGACTTGATGAGCCCGTATCAGCCTACATGCTCTCTTCTTTCCACCAACCTTTCTTTATTCATGGTACCGAGATTTCACCTCTTTCACATGTAAGGACGCTCCTTCTCTCACCTCAGCCCCAAGTTTTGGAATGCTCTGCTAGAAGCTCTAAAGAATTGTAGCATGTTACTGGCTTCTGCAACGGCCTGAAAACTTGGCTGTTCTGAACTTCTATCTTTTGCCACCCTACCTGATTTGTGCCATGCGCTGGGAAACCCCTTGAGGTAGCTGTACACATTACAAAACTAAAACTAACTAACTTCCATGCCCTGTTCTACTTTATTTATTTATTTATTTATTTATGTATTTATTGATCTTGCATGAGGGCCCAACAGCTTCAATATGCTGCTGATCCTCTCACTCCCCATTTTTGTGGGTACTTACGCAAATGTTTCTTCTTTTTTACTTTTATTTATTTATCATGGTAACATGGATGTTAGCCATGCTGGAAAGGTAAATAAAAATGGCCACCATGTTATGATCAAGACTTCCAGTTTTCCGTTTTTACTGGTTTTTACAGATAAGTACATACAAAAAAACAATATATTTCCTGTCTGTATTTATTTTAAAAAGTGAAACAATTCCAAAATGGTTGCTTCTTTTGGCTCTTGGGGATTTGCACATTTAAGGGGTAGGAAGCAGCAGGAAACTATTAACATGACAATAGATTTCAGCAAGGAATCATTACAATGTAAGGGGAAATAAGAGGCCATGTGGTAAGAGAAAAGGGAGGGGAGGGTAGAGTAGGGGAGAGGGAGAGGGAGGTATGATAGGATAACTCGATGTATAGTGAGGTTTTAGTTTTGTGAGGCGTTTAGGCCAAGGGTTTCTTATCGTTGTAAGTGCACCTGTTTCCAATAAAGCGGCCTTTTACACACAATAAGGCGATGTGGCGTCCTTCTTCCCCAATACAGTGTATGAATGTACGTCGGTGACCGTCTTAGAATGAGTTTGTATTAATGAAAAATTAATTGCAACATTGCTGACTGGGTTTGTGGGCATCTTCATGCATGTATTCACATGCGATTCGCAAAGTTGGCAAACCAATAGGTTGACAGAGCCAAAACCTACTGGCTTTACCAATGCATGTTTAAAGAGAAGTGAAAATGTGTCAGCTTAGCGTCCACTCACAACTTAGGAGATCAACTCCCAGTTTTATGATATTTAATTTTTAACTGTTTTAGGTTTAAGCAACATTTTACTATTTATGCATGTTAATTTTATGATAAGTTGAAAAATTAGGATGCAAAACATAGGTTTAGACATTCATTTAACTGAAACCTGCCCACTGGTTCTATCGGATTTGAATGCACTCTTCCATCTATAACAAAAAATCTGACCCGTAAACATTAGCACTGCAGTACAAATGAAGGCTCCTCTGCAGCTATTTAAGCTGTATTACAAATTCTGATCTCTTTTTTCAACTGCCCATGCTGTCAAATCTGCACAACTGCTGACTTGAGATTTATGACTGACAGTATTAAGAGTTTCTGGAAAGAAGGCCCTAACCATCATAACAAATTGCTCAGGAAATGGGCTAGTATTTTCCCATCAACAGAGTCATAAATACTCGGGGTACGGGTACGCTGAGGACTGGGAAAATCCAGCTCACTATGTGCTGTACCCTGAGGGCCCACTGACGAATGAGGGCTTACCAGAGGAGCGTGAAATCTTGGGTCTGATACCCAGTAATTCCTCATTTTAGCCCAGAGTTTCGCTGGATATTTTGTCTACTTTCAGAAGTCAAAATGTCTGGTTGAGAGTAAACAGATCTGCATCATTTCCACAGATATTTTAATTCTGATGGAACTTAAAGCTGCCTTTACTGGCCTCTTTGAAATTAAGGGCCCACTCATAGTGAGAAGGCAAAAATCTACTTTTGTGCTACTTAAAAATAAATTCTGAAAGGAATGTCTATAATATTGTAAAAATCATGAATATCTGTGCATAATGACATTTTGAATTTCTAGGAACTTAGATGGAAACTCATGTGCAAGGTAAAAGGAAAATTACTATTGATCATAAAAACATTCTAACCAGGTAGCTACTTGTATTTTTCTTAACTGGCATTGAAGAAAAATAAGCAGGGCGGTCCTAAAATATGTTGTGTTCTTACAAAACCAGTTTTTAACATTGGTATACACGTTTTATCTAACTACAAGGAGGATTGGCAAAGATCTTAACCCAGATTTACTCAAATGAAGAACAGGGACAAGGATATGACACATCAGGATCAATTAAAATCTTGACCACACACCATAAAAATATATAAACACCCTCCCCTATCTGAATGTTGTGTAGCACACAACCCCCACTTACATTCTGACTCCTATTTCACCTATTCACTGTTACTACCATTAGTGTTGCTGGGTGCTGATCTTCCCACCCCATTGACTTTTATGCTGATCAATGTATGAAGTCCATTAGTTCTTGAAGTATACCCTTGAAGTTCCTTGAGTCTAACGAATGTCAAATAAATTTCCCTGGCTCATTCTTCCCTCAAAGGTAATCTTCTCACTAAGGTGATTAATCAGTTGCCACATACCATTGACAATTTCAACATTGACTACCTATTCAAACACTGCCAAAAATCTCCCTGCATTTGAAGGACAGCTACATGTAGTCCAGGAGACCTATGAACAGATAATCAACACTCTCATCATCTCAGAATGATGTCTCTCACTGATGTTGAAATTCAAGACATTTTGGAGAGTTACAACGCCAATCCACTCATCCCAGTCTTTACAATGACCAGGCTGATCCTACCTTACCCATTTGGCTAATACTTACCATAGGCCTTATTGCACAATCTAATTGTCAAAGGATGTTGAGCCCAACAATTGTATTTAGATTCTTCATGCACTATTAGTTACTCTCTCTCTGAAATTGACAGCTCCTCATTGCAGAGTATGCCACACAAATTCTGTACGGCTACAAAGCACACATTGGAGGTGGCTGATAACAGTTACTTTTCATTTAGCTCTCGCTGTTTTGACTGAAATCTGCATAAACAAGACAACATAACATAACATAACATGGGCCTCCTTCTTCCCTCACAATACTCTATTTGTTACATGTGATCAAGAGGAAAGCCATGGTGTGGAAGTTGCAATACTACATAATTATAAAGAACTCTATTTGGTTCACAATGATTCATGTTGTAGTCCACATTAATTGCAGCTAGAAGACTCCTCGCCAACTGTCTTAACCATGTTTAATGTTTTGCTTTGATATTATAATCCTTAACTGGGGACTACAATGATACAACAACTACTTTGCTCTGTTCCTTCCTGAAGATTAGCAATCTTCTGCAACATTAATCTAAACCTACCCATACTGAAGAAGCCATTCTTGATCTAACAATATCCAAGGATTCCTTAATGTCTAAAAACAACCGCATCCCTATGATTCCTTCTGATTTGATGTTACACATCACACATTGCAAAACGTTTTTCAGGCAAAAAAGAGTTAAAGACATTTCTTGACATAAAAAACACACTGAAATTAATTACATGGTTTCTATGACACTGAATATCCTTCATGCTGTCTGCTCTAGTCAAGATGGCAATATTTCTGCATGGTAATTACAACAACTGCATGAGAGACCTTCTAGAACAGTTACCACCATCCAAAATGTATAAAGAAGAAAGTGAAGCCCTCAGTCATCTTTGAAGCCTATGTTGAGGAAAGTAAATCACTCAGAGAGATTAAGAAAAAATTGAGACAATCCCTCTAACCATCTTCCCTGACACGGAGTAGGGCATGTACGATTGACTACAAAATTCACATTACTAAATAAATAAGTAAATAGTGAAAGCCACTTCACTTGATGAGGTTCCTGGTAACACTAATAAAGAACCGACCTGTCAATTTTCACCCTAATGGACTATTTTCCTTACGTATCTTTCACAAGCCAAGTTCCCAGACTTTCTTAACCAAGTCTCACACTTTGGGAATCATCTGTCAGTAGATGCAAGTAGTCTTAATAACTTCTGTGATGTGCTAGTACTTTCTTTGCTCAGGAACATCATTGAAAGCTGCATCTACTCTCAGCTATCACACCATATTGTGTAAAATGGATACCTGGATAATTTTCATTTGGGTTACTGGCAGGGTTATAGCACTGAGATGGCTCCTCAACAGGTTGTTGATGAAGAACTAGACTGTCCTGACTCAGGAAATTCTAACCTCCTTCTAGGCTTATTTACAGTGTTGGACACTGTTAATCACTCTTATCAGATTAACATCCTAACATACTGAATAGTCACCGGGTTAGTTTTAAATTGGTTCACCTCCTAGTTGTCAAACCGGTCCCAGTCAGTAAATACTGGGAAATCTCTCTATTTAGTCTTGTTAGTTTACAAGAAGATGTTCCTCAAGGTTACATTTTGTCACCTACATTGTTCATTCCTTTCATGCAATCACTTGGGTTCATCCCTATTAAAGCAGTTATACTGTATCATGAATATGCTACTGACTTACAGCTATACCTAAACATTTCCTCTCCAGAATGGGATCTCTCTATTCTCTAAAACTGTGGAAACCATAAAAAGATGAACGGCTACCCTGTATATGAAACGTAACCCACATAACTAAGAGTGCCTCCTCATTTTACCTAAGAAGTCCAAGCTACCAGAGTAATTGTTAACCAGCTCATTTATTATCTTGGTTGGCACCCCTACTGTTATTGGCAATACAAACTCTTTGAATGTTATCCTTGATAACTGACTTAACCTTCAATCACAAATCCTAAGCTATGACCACATGCTATTAACATAGGTTGAAAGGGGTTTCAGGCAGTTTATTTCAGAACAAGATCTGAAGACATTAGTGAAAGTCCTTGTTCTCTCAAGACATAACTCACAAGCATACAATTTTGCTCCCCTTAGAACTGTATTTTATGCAACAGCTAGCTTCATCTCTGGATGCAAAAAAGGCCACATCCTGAACATGTTTTTTAATACTCCAGTGTCTTCCCCACTGAAGCTAGAGCACAATTGAAGATGGCTTGTGGCACTCACAAAGCCATACATACAGCTTCTGCCACATATCTAGCAGCAAAGCTGAAGATCTCTGGTGGCCAACATCTCCTGTGCAGTACAGATTATATTGTTCTGGAGTCTATGATGTTAAAAAAATAGTGGCCCTCTCTCAATATTTCTCTGGTAGTATGACAAGACTTTGCAGTTCTGTTCTAACTACCTTGCTTATCACTTCCTGTCTGTCAACATTTCAGAAAGGAACATTCTTTCTGTTTAAAAGACACTGTCTGGTCCTTATGTACATTCTCAATCAGTTGTTGCCTCCATCTTCTTTAGATTGCTGAGACCTATTCTTGTGTCTCTCTCTCACCTCTCTCAAAATGTTCGGTTTTCTACCTTCTGTTCTTCAATTTACCTATTAAAAATGCTTCTAAATCTACTTAACTTCCCTGCTGCTTTTTCTATCCACTTTCTATCGACTTTCTATTCACTTGTTCAGAACTTAATCTGACTCAAATCTCATATTGTTTCCTTTTAATTTTCCCCATCCAAATTTATATAAAAAATACTGCACGCGTTGCCATCCTTTATAAGTTATGTTCAGACTGGCAAAGAGTTATTTTTTGCTTCTGTATTGATGGTTGCCTAAATGTCACATACTTGTACCCTGACTGCACTTTAATTAAGTGTTTAACCATGTTCTGACTTGTAAGCTAATTGTTCTATGGTAAAGCCATCTAGCAGCCTTCGGCCATTCTCTTGTTGTATAAAACTGCATTCTGTCAAAAAGTGAGCCTCAGACTTTAATTACGGAGGTACAGTTTGCATCAGGGTAAATTCGTAGAATCATATAGGGTCACCACGGGTAGCATCTGCAACCCGTAGCATGCACTTTGGTAGCCTTGGCACTATATCTGTGACCCTGGCATATTGGTCACAGAGCCATCCTGAGGAAAAGTAACCAAACAACATTTTTCACATTCTGCCTTTATTCAGGTACATCATGTGTCCACGAAGATGTGTGCTGGGAAAACCTTTATCAGTCAATCAGGGAAAGCCTAATAAAAGTCAGCAAACTGTGAGTGGAGAAGGAAGAGTGACTTTGTGGGACAGATAGAGGAAAGCATGATGGACAGCAGTGGGAGCCTAACTAGTTATACTGTGCATTTCATACAATAATCATCCGTAGATAGCAGTACGAGAAGGCTGAATTAATCTTTTCTTTATTCCACAATTTTACTACAACATTTTGGAAGTTTTGGAACATAAACCTCGAAGGCTATATTTAGAAAGCGTTCAGACACCTCAGTGGGCTTAACACCTGCTTGCACTCACAGATTAAGTCCCAGCATTTCCTCGGTTAATGTTATGTGATACGGTGCAAAGTTCCAATGACCTACATTTCTGTAAATCCAACAAGCTGAGAGGTCATGGATTTGTCACTGCCCAGTGATGTCATCGCATGGTCTAACAGCAAGACATGCATTTCCACTACCCCAGGCATTTTGGTGATTCGACCTACATTCCCAAACTGCAATGCCGTTTGCCAAATATGGGTAGCTACAATTTGATGGGACAACATACGGAATAGCAAAGTTACAAACAATTGTACACAGCAGAAAAATAAAACCAAATCCGGAAAAATATAACTTTATGGTAAATGCAGCACAATGCATAGCTTATGTACTTGAAACCAGGAAAAATAATTAGAAAGCTGTATGAAAACGAACTGTTACAGAAAAAGTCACTTGTGTAAGAGACTAACACTAGCAGACTTTTTAATACAAGCAATGTGCTGACTGTTTCATCTGATATAATGATTTTCTAAGAAAGTGCCCATTCATCTGAAATTTGATACTTTTCTATTGTGTGTCTTTATCTTCAGTGTGATTGGCAGTCAAACATAAGGTGTCATACTTTGTAATGAAGATGCCATCCGATTTCACATAAATGCAGTTTACAAATGGACCACCTTTAGTTTAGATTAGGTGGTCTTGCAACAATTTTCAGAGTGGGTGCACTGCCATCAATGTAACATCAATGAAGTCATAAGAATAGTGAAAGATCCAAGTGTCAAACTAGGAACAAGTGTAGTAAATGAGCCAAGCACACTCATCCAGTGTGGTAAGGGTGTAGTATTTAGACTGTGGTGCATTTTGGATCACACAGTCACACATATATTACTAAACCATGGAGTTGCAGCACACTGTCATTTACAGACAGCACATTTTCCATTGAGATGGCCGCTAAATTTGCTCAGACATGCAGCTTTATTGATTAAACTAAACAGCACATAAACAATATTGTGTGGAAGTCAGGTTTCACAAATATTTATCATTTGTGTATCACCAAGTAAAGTTCCTTAATTTGTTTTGATCACATTAAAACCTTTATCTCCATCATACTTAAGAGCTACAAATATTACTTAATTTGTGCTTTACTAGCTGCTGATAAATTTTGAATAATTTATACAGTTTATTTACAGGTTCTTCAATTTTATTGTGTATTAGAACAAAATTACATTACAAACTTTCCTTTCACAATGCCTGTACCCCGCAAGATTGCTCATAGTTCACTTTACAAAATCCTCTAACTTTATAGTCAGAGGAAGAAAAGTAAACACCAATCCACGTGTTAAAAGAAAAAGCAGCTATTTGAAAGAAGGCATAGCCTGACATTTGACCGCTATCTTTGAACACACAGCAAATATGACAAATTAAAACAAAGATTTCAAGACATTTTTATTCATCATTCACCTTCTGAACACCATCATGGTTATTTTGAAGGTACTGCAGCACACCAGAGCCTCTATGTCCAGAACACATGATTAGACTAAAGGCAAAACTACTGAAAAGGAATGATTTAACTATAGTGTTGTCCTCACTGGCTATTCTTTTCAAAGCCTACATATCTGAAATGTACAGGATATAATCATGACTTCAATTAGACTTTTCATATTTAGGGGGTCATTCCGACCCTGGCGGGCCGGGGACCGTGGAAGCACCACCAACAGGCTGGCGGTGCTTCCTGGACAATTCTGACCGCGGCAGTAAAGCCGCGGTCAGAAAAGGGGAACCGGCGGTTTCCCGCCGGTTTTCCCCTGGCCAAAGGAATCCTCCATGGCGGCGCTGGAAGCAGCGCCGCCATGGGGATTCCGACCCCCTTCCCGCCAGCCTATTCCTGGCGGTTTACACTGCCAGGAAGAGGCTGGCGGGAACGGGTGTCGTGGGGCCCCTGAGGGCCCCATAAAGATTTTCAGTGTCTGCTTGGCAGACACTGAAAATAGCGACGGGTGCCACTGCACCTGTCGCACCGCAGCAAATCCGCCGGCTCCATTCGGAGCCGGCTTCATCTTTGCTGGGGCTTTCCCGCTGGGCCGGCGGGCGATCTTTTGCAGATCGCCCGCCGGCCCAGCAGGAAAGTCAGAATGTCCCCCGCGGTCATCTGACCGCGGGGCGGTGTTTGGGCGGTTTCCGCCCGGCGGGCGGCGCCCGGCGGGCGGCGCCCGCCGCCCGCCGGGGTCGGAATGACCCCCTTAGTCTCTAATATGCAAAATCAAAACGTGTAGAAAACACAGGAAAAGCAATACTAATTACTAAAACCATAAATCTCCTAAAACCATGTAAATGTACACTGGAAAAGTCAGTATGCTAAGCTATTTTATAAGTGAAAGTGTTTCTTCATTATTTGGTAAATTTGTGTGTGGTTCTGCGACAGGGTGAGTGAGGGAGTGAAAGAATGAGTCAATAAATGAATGATTGAGAGACTGAGTGCATGCAAAATTAATGGGTGAGTGCAGAATTCTTGTAATTCAGCAATGACACTTGACTGCAGAGCAATCTTGCAGGCACTTAATAAGAACAAATAAAAAACCACCATACATAGACAAATACTGCCTGAATACAAAATTGGTAGTAACGCTATTAAAAGAGGTAGACCAGTAAAACTCGGTAATCAGGAATGTAAGCAATATAAAATTGTTCTAAAAGGTGCTAAACATGAAACAATGAGTAAACACCCCATCAGAGACTTTGCAAAGAAAATAATAGACTTCTAAAAACTAAGTGATGGACAAAATGGACTAATCCTGAAATTAACAGATGGTTGACAAAGCTACGAAATACTGAGCTACCTGTGACAATAGAGGGCACTAAAAGCCCAGATATATTCAAGATATCTGGATACCGGTAAGCCTAATGAGAACATATACAAAATATATAGACAGTACACAGTACAAAGCCAGTTTAATTCCTTATGTAGAGTTTATTGTATAAATATTATCTAGAAATATTATCTAGAAAATATAAAAAATAATGTCTCTATACAAATGTTGATAACACTTACATTTTTGACAAGCCCATAAAGCATTATTGTTTTGTATAATAATCTATATTTGGTGATAGACTGCAGGACACTATATAAGAGCAGGCATCTGGTACTACCATCACTATAATTGCACACTGGTTCCAGGATGGAAAACATCATCTAGAAATGGCATATACTACTGCACCTTTGACATTTAGGCATACAGCTTTACTAACCTCCACTGATTAAGCATCTGCCGTACAACTTCTTTGTAATCCATCAGAACTGTAGACTACCACAGAGTACCAGTTTCCTATAATGCGCCATATGAATTCAGCAGCGGCGGCAAGCCACAAAACAAAACCTAGCACTGGCTTTAGGCACTGTGCAACTGATTATGCCTATACTAAACTGAAAAACTGCCCAGCATACTCTGGCCCAGTAGTGCAACTACTGTAGAAGTATTTAAAAAACTATGAGATGATAAAAGACAAATGAATACACAATAATGTGCAACGAAATAAGACTCACAAAAACTTTGAGACATATAAGAAGACCAGATAATACTTGGACAAAAAAAATATCTTTATACATTCTATGGACACTGCACAATGATAAACTAGGCCCATTCCTTCTATAATGTTAAAGTACAAACAATATTTCAAATATATATAACATATACTGTGAGCAACCAAGACTTCCCAAATACTTGCATGTTTTGCCATGCTAACAAAGGCTGTTGGTGCGGTAACCCAGAAATTGTGCCACGCTAAAGAAAAAGAACTTCTAACAGGTTTGCAGTACTATCATCAGATTGGTGCAACAATTATTTCAGGTTGTAAAGCATCACTCAGTAACAATGTGTGGTACTACATTATTGAAATTCAGTGATGTTACCAGCCCCAAAACTACACAGACTAATGACCTCTTTTACTGCATCTTTGTAGTCCAGCTGTAATGTTGAATAACAAGACCACTTGACAATGTTTTGTGATACTGCGCCTTGAATATCTAATTATGGGGTTGGAAATAGAATATGCAAATCTAGCTCTTGCAAACTGTTACAGTAATGTTTATGATTTTGTTAGGGCTGAAGAATTTTAGCAGAAGTGTCTTTTGAAATACTGAATCGAGAGGAGAGTAGCAATGGGTCTCAGAACTTAGACATTTGGCCTTTGAATCATTGTTGATTCTCTAGTGGGCAGCAGCCAGCTTGTTCTAGCCAGTTTCTAAGTGTGGAAAAAGCTGCACTGGGACTAATGATTGGTGTGAAAGTGCAGAGATGGGTGAGAGAATCAAGAACTACAGGAGAATTTGTTCTTAAGACAATCTAGCCCGACGGTGTTATATACATCATCGCATTGCCTGGAAATGGGTAAACTGAGTAGGATCAGTTCAGTTAAACAACTCTATTCGGCAAATGCTAGGTGGTGAGATTATTAATACTTTTACTAAATTTTTTTTTTACTTAGCTTTTTTTTCAATAAGCTTTGTTTTATCTGAACGTACCTATCCGCTAGCTGAAGCTATGCAAGGAGTTCAAATGTACACCCTTATTAATGATTGGATCCTTGTTGTCATCCGTTTCTTTCCTCGTTTCCCTAAATATTATTTTTTTAATGATAATTAGTATGAAGCCTGTTGTGCTAGTATCACAGTAATGGGGTAATGATTCTGGGCTAAAAAATGTTACCCACTTAAGAGCCGTGGTGCTAAATAAATTTCTATCCATCACTGCTGAACACCACCTAGGAGAGTCCTTTTGTAAAGAACCCATGTAATTCTATAATGGTGGCAGGGTGCAAAATTCCACTTGACCTTGTAATGGTTTTTGGTACTGCATCTCTGTTCATCCATTAATGGTTGGGTGATCCATTATGCTTTCGCAAAGCTCTTTCAAGTTGTTCAAATGAAAGATGTAGTGGAACTAATGAGGCCCACATTGAGTGGGCAAAGAAGGGGGATGCTAGGAGATAAAAAGTAGTGTTCCGTAGAGACAGAATATAACTCTTGCTGTAATGTGGAGATGGAGAGACTGCTGGGAAGTGGTACTCAGCACTTGATCAGTTCAGCAGCAAAATAGTGTTCTGCATGTCTGGACAAGAAGTGGACAAAGATTGCGGTGAACTTGGCTGACATTTCAGAGTCAAACACTATTTCTGTCTGTTACTGCTCTTTACCTAGAGTCCATTCCTCCATCTAGTGCACCCATGGCATAACATCTAGGATATAAAACCCCTCTCTGCATACTTGTTGTTGTGGATCATATGAGCTCTG
Source organism: Pleurodeles waltl (assembly GCF_031143425.1). Classification (NCBI taxonomy): domain Eukaryota; kingdom Metazoa; phylum Chordata; class Amphibia; order Caudata; family Salamandridae; genus Pleurodeles; species Pleurodeles waltl. The sequence continues at coordinate 277,422,115 of NC_090448.1, read as the reverse complement.
GCAGACAGCTGAACCTGTCTTGAACCAAACATAAAAATACAGGTATGCTACAAAGCAAAAATACAACAACTATGACTTTATTTTTTCATAGCTGTATGGGGTGGCTGACTTTGAATGTTATTTTAATGCAAAAATGGAGAAAGGGTGTTCTAGTATTGTCTCTTTGTGTAAAGTTCTCTAGGTCATAAGGAGTGAAGGGTGGTTCTATGCACCACTTCATTGAGATCACACTTTTGTTAACCATTGCCTTATATTCCATTCCATTTTAATTTTTAGGTAAGATTTCGGAGTCAAAATGTGTTGTCTCTGTTTTCATGCTATATTAAATCGACAAGCCTCATGAATGATACTCGGTCTTACATCCTGTGCATAGGCCAAAAGGTATTTTGGTAAGCAAAGCTGATTATTTCCTACTGTTGACATTCAAAGGAAAAATATCTGCCTATTTCATGTAGAAAGCATTTCTTAAACAATGTGGATTACAGGATGGTTTCTCTAGTATCCTCTAGACTTCTCAAAGACTTGAAGGGGACACTGTATAGTAAGTCACTCTTGTTTATAGGAAGGTTCCCTTTGGGCCATCTGTGGGCTCATCCCTCTTTGTGGAGGTTGAAGGATCATATAGATCCCTTATATCTTCTGCAATACCATGGATTATCATAAAAATAATCATGCCTCAAGATGTTATAAGCATCTTGAAATTTGCAACGCAGCATTTCTTGCCCTATGTGTTTTGTGTGTCTTCTGCACCACAGTGTAAATGTGTTTGGTAATTCCCCTCTTAGAATATTTCCACGTGCCAGCTGACACATCTTGCTGTCCTCCTGCCATAGCACTCAGTTCTAGGTAAGTGTCTACTATGTGATCGTAAATGATATTAGAGGCACATAGATGCTAAAAGAAAATTACTTCAACATGTCCATACAGAATGTACAGTTTCTATCTACAGTTCAGAATCAAGCATATTACCTCCGTGGTACCTGGCAAAATTGGATACTTTTGAACATGATTTCGCTTATTTTTTCAAACTCACACTGGGACCCATTTTGCTCAGAGTTCCCTCTGCCCAAAATGTTTTTCATCAAATGATGTTTGACCTGCTGTGAGTTAAATCATATATCTATAGGAAAGCTTTTATTATAAATGTAGTGATCCATTCACATGGGTCAATCTATTGCATCCATGAACATCTGACATATAGTAAATACATAATAAACGTATTACTATCCATTGTGACAAAGTCCATAAGTTACATCAAAGAAATTATCAATAGAGGAACAGACAACATTATTTAATGTTTTGCTTACTTCCTAATCCCTTAATCAATTTAAGCGTTAGAAAATTTATGCTTACTGTTCTACCTTTATTCTGGTCAAAGTAACTTCTCCAATGGAAAACTTTTAATTCATTTCCTATTCCCCTAACTGCATTTGGTGATTTTCTCTGCCAGAGGTCAGACAGATAGATTTCTGGTTGTTTTACAAAAGTATTTGTTTCTCCTTTCGTCACAAAGCTCTCCACAAGGTTGTTTTTTCAAAATATTGATTTTTAAACAACATAGTCCGCTTGATAATGCAGGTTGTCCTAAATAGAAAAAAAAACTTTTTAAAATAGCGAAAAAAGCCAGTCAATTGACAGGATCAAAAATTCAACAATTTTCTTTTCAGTGTAGAAAAGCGACCTCGAGCAGTCCTGGCCTTTGAATAGAAAGTCAGTGTTATCTTTACAAAACAGTATAAAATCAATCTTCCTTCTGTAAAATAACCATTCAAATTATTGACAAATGTGTCTTTCACAAGAACACAAGCATTATTGCTGAAAATAAGTACAATATGTTTGTAAAATCATATGAAGCTCAGTATGTGTTACTTAGGTGTGCTGTAGGAGGTACACCGACTAATGACAACTGTTTGTACATGGCAGTCTGTGGCAGTAGGGAAATTATGGTTTTAATTACGTAGTAATTACGTAGTAATGTTGACTTTAATGACCTTGATGACATATGCCAATATCTTGATACTATCTTAGATGGTCTCTATATTGTTTTTATCTCCTATAGTTCAGAGCAGGGTGGAGGGGCTGGGGAACAACATGTTCCCTCCTTCATTGAAAGGAATGAAGCGCATCTGAGTGCTTCCATCTACCTCAGGTTTATCTTACAGTGAAGGCTAGCCAAATACATATAAAATGTTTGAGAATTTGCAGTCTTAGCAAATGTTTGTGAATCAATAAATAGTGATTTGCTAAGCCCATTTGTGAATTTTAGCAAATTACTAATGTGCAACTTACGTCTTAGTATGCATGTCAGAAAGGGAATGTGTGTGAGATTCCATAAATTTGCTATTTTTGCTAATTTGCATTTATTTTGGTACATTATGACCCAAGATTCAGGAAGGATAACAGTCTAACTTTCCCAATAGTTTCTTCTCTCCTGATCAGCATTTGTGTTCCTACTTTATATACATCTATGACATTTAAGCCCTAGGACAGTTAGCTTTTTCACTATGGAATATACAATCCTCCCTGGACTACAACAGCGGAGGCCCCATATACTACTTCCTGTCCCAGAGATCGGACAAATGAGGTGAGAAGCTGGGCACACTAGTGAGAGGAGCATAGGGACAACACGTCAATTTGTTGGGAGACAGTTTTCTTCAGAAGTAGATGAATGATGTAACAGGCAGGGAATAAATATTGAAAAGGCTGGCACATTTCCACTTCTGTGTCATCTATTTTTCTGTACTATCAACATAACAATAACAACAAACAAATGTGAATTGTGACAAATGCCTGATGCAGCTACACTATCATTCTAGCAAGTGGGTATGCGGCAACTGGTGTACAGTTTACACAGAATGGGTTAATTACATGGCCCTAGGGTGAGCTGCGAGCAAAAGTCTTGAGGTCGAGCGAATGCCCAGGTGAATAGTGCTGGCAGAGATGTTGCTGCAGACCAAACGGGGAATGACCTTGTTTAGAAGCATGTGTAAACAATAGGCAACTAAACCTAAGATGACATTTTCAGCATACCGGCAACTCCAGAATGGATGCAATCACACACGGTTCATAGGTTTTAGTGACCAATACAATGCCAAGCAGCTATACATGCAGGCTGGTGCAGGGTCTTGAGGCACACGGTCATCCATCTTTGCTGGACACCTGATTGTGTCAGGTCTTACAAGCATACATAGGCCATTTTAAGGTGAGGCAGTCATATACACATGAAGGTAACCATGTACGTAGAGACTGTTGTCCCTGAAGCCAGGTGGAGAAAGCAATTTTTAAGTGGCTGCACAGTTGTGGTGGCCAGCACTAGAGGATTAAAATAAAACGTCAAAGTGCATAACGAGTTATAAACAGCCAGAGAACCAAGTTTGCAATAACAAACAAGAAATTACACAGCCAATAGTCCTGGCTTTGGTAAGCTGGCTTTGCCAAGCTGGTGAAGTTGCAATTTTTAAAAGTTTTTTTTCATTGCAAGCATAAGTCATAAAAATAAATACAGAAAGAAAACATGCTGCTGCCTAAATGTGGCTGCCATATGCTTGCCAATACAAACATGTAAATTAAAAATATTAACTACTGCATTGAAGTTTAATAGAAGAGCACATGTGATAAGATAGTTATTGGCACAAAAAAAAGTTAATATTGGCTTTAAATCACTGTAAGCAGAAGACATAGTTTAAATACAAAAGAGAATGACTAAAAAAATAAGAAGCTAAAGACTGGAAAGATAAAGAATAATTACTAAAGTATTGGCCCACTAGGTCTGGCTCTGAAGTGCATTTATTTTTAGGCAGATGTGCTTATGTGATGAGGTAAAATTCTGTGACTCTCAGTGAAAGGAAGATGATAGCTGACGCGGGCTAATCAATTGCTCTATACCAGTGGTTCCCAACCTTTTCACTTCTGTGGACCCCCACTTTATCATTATTGGAACCTAGGGACCCTCACTTTGTCATTATTGAAATCCGGTGATATCCCTGCCCCACTGAGTCATTACTGGAAGGAAGGGACCTTGGGCTAAACATTGTTGATGATTCGAACTGCAAAACAATACACCTAAAATACAGAACCAAACATTCATCAAACACATGCACAAATAACAACACATTTTATTTAATTTGCAAAGAAATATAAATTAATAAAAATAGAAATTATTAATTTTCTTAGGAAAGTTGGAACTTTTCTAAGTTCAATAGAAGCCACACATTGTCCATACTATGTTCTGTTTGATACCCCTGCACTGCTCACACAAATCAATCTGAGGATACCAATTTCTTGACATTTACAGTATATTGTTGTTAGACCTGACAGCCCTAGGGTGCTCACCCCTAATTTTTTGCAGGCCTCCCTCCACTTTTGAGATACTGTTTTTGCTGTTTTTTAGACTCTGCGCACTTTACAACTGCTAACCAGTGCTAAAGTGCATATGCTGTCTCCCTTTAAACATGGTAACCTTGGATCATACCCAATTGGGCTATTTAATTTACTTATAAGTCCATAGTAGAGTGCACTATATGTGCCCAGGGCCTGTAGATTAAAAGCTACTAGTGGGCCTGCATCACTGATTGTGTCACCCACTTAAGTAGCCCCTTAACCTTCTCTCAGGCCTGCCATTGCAAGGCCTGTGTGTGCAGTTTCACTGCCAATTCGACTTGGCATTTAAACGTACTTGCCAAGCCTAAAACTCCCCTTTTTCTACATATAAGACACCCCTAAGGTGTGGCCTAAGTAACCCCTAGGGCAGGGTGCAGTGTAGGTAAAAGGCAGGACATGTACCTGTGTAGTTTACATGTCCTGGTAGTGTAAAACTCCTAAATTTGTTTTTACACTGCTATGAGGCCTTCTCCCTTCATAGGCTAACATTGGGGTTGCCCTCATATATTGTTTGAGTGGTAGCTGCTGATCTGAAAGGAATAGGAAGGTCATATTTAGTATGGCCAGAATGATGATGCAAAATCCTGCTGACTGGTGAAGTTGGATTTAATATTACTATTTTAGAAATGCCACTTTTAGAAAGTGAGCATTTCTCTGCACTTCCTGGAGAAGAAACATGAACCAGAATCTGCATCCTGCCAAGAAGAACTGCCTGGTGCCCAAAAGACTCACCTGACTGCTTTCTGAGAAGGACTGCTGCCTTGCTGTTGCCCTGCTGCCTTGCTGCTCTCTTGCTGTGTTGCAGAAATGCTCTCCAAGGGCTTGGATAGAGCTTTCCTCCTGTTCCCTGAAGTCTCAGGACCAAAAAGACTTCTCTCCTGCAGCTGAAATCCCCGTGTGGCGAAAATTCAATGCAACGCCTTCCAAAAATGACGCACAGCCTGCTCGCAGTGAAAAATTCACCACACTTCGAGACCAGAACGGCGCAGCCCGACTTCGCGGCAGAAGATCGACGCAGCGCTAGCGACGCAACCGGAACTACGACGCACTGCCCTACGGGATCGACGCACGCCGACTCAGAACGACGCAGCCCGACTTCCTGAGAGGAATCGACACAGCGTCTGCCGTGCGGGAGAAAATTCCACGCATCGCCCACCGGAATCGACGCAGTAACTGTGGCTTCGCTCCGCAAGCCCAGGATTCCACGCATCGTCCACGGGACATCCAAAAACCCTGCAACCTTAAGAGGATCCAAGTCCGCGTGCCAGAAACCGACGCAACGTCTTCCCCACGTGGAAAATAATGACGCAAGTCCGTGTGCGAAGGGGCGAAACTGACGCACACCTACCATTTTACACGCATCTCCTCCTCTGTGGCCCCTTGCAAGGATTTTTTAACGCAAACCAGGTACTTTGCCCTGCAAGAGACACTTGTTGTTTCTAGGAAAACTTAAGACACTTTTTATTGCTTTTACAGTAATATTTCAATTCTAAGACACTTTATATCACTTTCAGTGATATCCCTACATTTGCTTATTTCATCTTTAATCGTTTTGACCTGGATTTATTCAGATAAATATTATATATTTTTCTAAACACTGTGTGATGTATTTTTGTGGTGCTATATTGTGTTATTGTATGATTTATTGAACAAATACTTTACAAATTGCCTTCTAAGTTAAGCCTGACTGCTCAGTGCCAAGCTACCAGATGGTGGGCACAGGATAATTTGGATTATGTGTGACTTACCCTCACTAGAGTGAGGGCCCTTGCTTGGACAGGGGGTAACCTGACTACCAACCAAAGACCCCATTTCTAACAATTGTACATTTAGCCACTTTATTTATACACACTTTACTAAATTGTTATTATTTAATTTTCTAAGCAGTCGCGGACCCCCGGAAGAGGCTTTGTGAACTCGCAGGGGTCCCCCGACCACAGGCTGGGAACCACTGCCCTATACTGTAGTGAGAAGAAGTAAAATGTGAATATCTGCTTACCAAACCAAAAGAAAAAGAGGGCTTACCAAATGCCCCTTTATGTATAAATAAATGTACTTTTTTTATTACATGAGGCTGGAGAGACAACTAAAGCTGCTTCTACGACAGACCTAAGAAACGTAGTTTGCATGAGTCACATACAAACCTCAGTGCCACGTTAGCAGAGTATCCCTTAAAAGCCCCTGGCATCTATAGTCATAGAGTGTTCAATGCAAACAAAAGAAGCACAGCCATAAAACAAGCGACTGATACTAGAAATTATACCGAATGATACTGCTTAAATGCAAAGGCATACTCATGTTTAATAGAAAGTTTTTTCCAGGTTAAAATAAAACCATATCATCTAAATTGTAATATTAATTAACCAACTAATGCCAGTGGCAAATGTATCATCCATTCTAGGGCAGAAGTGGGGCACTGCCTGCCGTGTGGATTGTGAAAGACATTCTTATTGCAGCTGACACTAAAACACACATATGAAGCTGGTTTCATGGGAAAAGCTGCCTGCGTGTACATGCATAATGGCACAAGTAACCTACTTTAAACACATGTAAAGAGACAAATAGGGCACATTATAAAGACCAATACAGATAAAGAATCTCAGTTCTGCATGGAGTGAATTTAAGACATGGATATCTTAACTTCAAACTGATTAAAATGTGGCATCCAAGACAACAGAACATGCAACAAAGTTGCCCGATAATCAAGTAAGCAAGAAAGAGGACACAGAACAAACCACCCACTAGTAAGGGGCACCAGCCCATACAGGAGTCAGCGGAGTGAAGCCCATAATAAAGGAGACGTCAAAATTTGGAGCAGGGTGCATATATTTCCACAATCTCATGAAAACCAAGAATGAATGGTCAGAACAGACCACAGTAGCCACTTTTATGTTATGTCTTCAGTCGTGACCCCCACGAAGTGCAAATGCATGTATTTATTTTAATCTGGTGCAGGATTTATGCATGAACCATTGCATAGCTACTACTGACATGAAATCAGAGACCAACAACAGGAAAAATGTCATCATAAATGTAGAACAATTCAAAATAAGAACAGCAATGCCTACTTACAGGACACAAATTATGGTCATCTCAGAAAGAAAGGTCTGACAAACTATAATGTATACCAAAAACAACAACACTAACATTTCGAGACAAAGAGACTGTTCTTTTCTGAATTACTGAAATGATGAGGCAGTTCTGAGGTGCAGGGGAAGGTTGTCCAAGCTTTGGCTGCCAGGTGTGAGAAGAAGCATCCTCCGCTGTTGCTTGGGGGTTTCTGTAAGGAAGAAGGAGGCGGATTGTAGGTGTCTGGTTGGTTGCTGGAAAGTCATGAGTTTGTTGATGTATGCTGGTCCTTCGTTGTACAGTGCTTTGCATGTGTGGGTCAACATCTTGAACTGGTATCTCTTCTGGATCAGGAGCAAATGTAGCTTCTACAGGTGGGGTATGATGTGAGCCCCTCTGGGGAGGTCTAGGACGATTCTTGCAGCTGAGTCTTCTATTGTCTGTAGTCTCTTCAGGAGGCATGCAATGATTTCTACAAAGAGGGTGGTCCAGCCTGTTGGTGATGAGGGCCTATGCGGTGGTCCTCCTGCAGTTGACTGGGAGCCACCTGAAGATCTTGTGGAGCATGCATAGAGTGTGGAAGCAGGCAGATGAGACTGCGTTTACCTGCTTCTTCATGGATAGCTTGTTGTCCAAGATGATGCCAAAGTTGCAGGTGTGGACTGTCGAGGCGAGGGATGGGCCGAGTTCCGCAGCCCACCATGCGTCATTCCATGGTAAGGTGTTGTTCCCAAAGATGAGGACTTTTCTCTTGTACGAGCTGAGCTTGAGACAATTGTCCTTCATCTGGTCAGTGACATACATCATACGGTTGTGGAAGTTGGTTCTGGTGATGGAGAGATCTTCTGACAGCATGAGGATGAGCTGGATGTCATCGGCATAGGAGGTGATTTTGAGTCCATGTGATCTGACTGTGTCAGTTAAGGGGGTCATGTAGATGTTGAAGAGGGTGGGGCTAAGGGTTGATCCTTGGGGGATGCCACAGATGATCTTGGGTTTCGAGAAGAATGGTGAGAGACAGATTCTCTGGGTTCCTCCGGTGAGATAAGGGGAGATCCATTTGAGGGTGTCTCCCTGAATTCCCGTGTGATGGAGTCTGTTGATAAAGATGTAATGGCGGATGGTGTTGAAAGCGGCTGACAGGTCCAGAAGGATGAGGACTGCTGTTTTGCTGTGGTCCATGAGGGCCCTGGTGTTGTAGATTGCTGGTTAGCTCAAAATATGTATTGGGAGGGGTCCAAGAGGTTGTTGTGTTAGTGGACCTATGGTGGGTGACAGAAAGAGACTAAGAAGACAGAGTGTCACAGAGATCTTCAGAACTCACTCACCCAATGCAGCACCAACAGGAAAGAGCAATGATACTGATAGCACCATGCAAACTGGGAAGGAGAGGAGCACCATAAAACAAAAGAGAGTACATGTGATTGAGAAGGCAAGCAAAGATGAACCTCAGCTGTGGGGAAAGTCCAGTGCTAAAAACCACTTTGAATGCAGCAGACCAAAAGCTAACTGCACCACATCCAACTGGTTCAATAAAATCACCACATCAGTGTAGGTCCTATGAAAGATTAAACTGTATTTAATCTCCAGTGAATGGTGTAGACCAACTCACACAACGTTCCCAGTATTCATAAGATCAGATACCGCAACAAAACAGACAAAACAAAACAAAAATGGTTTTCAATTTCAAATGGCTGGAGCATGTCTCATTTATCTGTAGGTGGGGAGGATAATGTTTTGCTGTGCCAATGGTACTAGGACCTAAGAGGCCACTGTGAAATCTGCCACTTCCCACTGGCAAGATCTATCAAAACTGTGCCCAATAACAACTGAAAACCAAAAAATACCAACATGGGCATAGAAGTGTCAAGACTACAATACTGGATTGCTGCTTGTTTAAGTCTTCCCAAAAAACCTGTTCAGAAAAAGCAATTCACACAAAACAGAGCCGTTTGGATAATGTATGATCTGAGGACAAACTATCATGGATCTGTATTGAAAGCTTGACTGATGTGATTACCCATAGATCACTAGATTCAAAACAAAGTTCTATGCTTGGCTTGGAAAGTAATCAAAAGGAAATCCCCAAAATACCTGTCAGGTCTATTCCATTTCCAGTATCCGCGCGCTCCTGCTGGAAATTGTTCATCCCAAAATAACACTTGTGCAATTACAGGAGCAGATCTTTAAAAGTGGCAGGAGTAAAATGCACATTCTTGTTCCGCACATTTTTACAACAATATCACGGGCATGTGAAAGCAGTGAGAAGTGAGTACCGACAATAAGATTTATATAAACACTCTAGACCATGTGTGCCTAATGTAGGTGGACACTGGCCGCGTGGTATTTAGACAGAATATCGGAAACAAAAATATCATGAGACAAATATTGCGTCAAGAATATAGAGGACAAAAATATTGTGAAGATAAGTTTCTATACATAAGCAACGTTCTGCTACATATATATCCAAATATATGTATCTTAATATATCTATCTTCAAGCTACGTAGACGTGGAGTTAAGAATAGTAAATCCATACTTACCTATTTGCACTTACCTTCTTCATTCTTTGGTTCTCAATATTTTTGACTCCATATTCGGTCCACGCTATATTTCCGTTTACGATATTCTGTCAGTGATCTTACTATGTAAATGAGTTTCATATAGGTTTGTTGTATGGAAGCGCATCTTACTTGGATATCACAAAATTGTGGCATAGATCCCATCATCCTGCACCAAAATTTGGCAGCCCAGGTCTGGAACATGAAACTCAAAAGTGAAAGTCTGTACCATACTCCATTTACAAACGTTCTGTGCATTTCTTGCATTCAAACGGTGTGTGGACTACTCAACAAACATCCTTATCCTTGCTGCTCAGTCTTTAGCACTTTGGATGAGGAATATGTTTTTATAATCAAATCCACCTCGGTCCCCACAAATAATAAAGGAAATGCAAATAGCTATTGTTATGTAAAGTTAAAGCACCTGCCTGTGTTTCTAAGTAAAATCTGCCTTCTACATCAATCAAAAATTAAAAGCACAAAAGCCCCGTCACATAAAGTACTTTGACCGAGTTATTTCTTGTACAAAGAATGTTCTTTTGTATGCTAAAAAATATACACGCGTAGAAACATAAAGTGTTAGTAATTAGACGACATATTTGTAAATTGCTATTTCAAAACTAGAAAGCTGACTAGTGACTTCCTTGTTACCAAGTTCTGCGAATCCTGTACACCGATTTGCCCCCAGCAGACCAATGAGATGGCATATGCTAATAAGGTTGCAGCAATTCAGCAAGATCTGATACCCCACACCAGTGGTTTTCAAACACTTTAATGTCACAATCCCAACACCTCCCCCCCCCCATTACCCCCCTACCCCTGCCCCAGTGGGGGGAAAACTCGTCAGACCCCCCCCCCGCAGACTTTTTCACAATTATTCTATCAAGTTAGCAATGTTCAAATATGTCTAGACTTATTTAAACACTGTAGTTAGGTTCTGTTACCTTTTTGAGAATGCAATCAATATTTTTTCTGCTAAAAAAACCATTGTTATCTGCATAATGCATCTTTTGGCCAGGGCCTGTGGCCCCCCGCCCCCGGGATTACTTGAGCCTGCCCTAGTGGAGCACGCCCCCCAGTTTGATGATCCCTGCACTACACTCTTACAGAGGCAAGGAAAGGCAAAGTGAGTGACATATGCAGCTCACACTCTGTGAACACACCACCGTACTATCGCACAATTATTATTATCCTCTTGCTACCTTTTCTTACTCCATTAGAAAAATGTGAACGCAGGGGTTGTTCATCTATTCATTTTGAAATAATTTGCTCACTTCCGTTTGAAGCGTAATATCAGCGTCATCTGCGGCAATAACTACCCGCACATTAAAGCCACCGCGACGGCCAGGGAGTGACAGAGCCCGGCATGCAGACTCCACAAGGCTCTCCCACTCACAGGAGGCGTAAGGCTGTCCTCTCTCCTGCAGGATCAAGTTTCCCACTATGCGGCAATGCTGCTCTCTGCGCCGGGGCGAACATCTCTAGTGTGCTGTTAATACCGATGCGGAGACGATTCATTCTCTCAGTAGAGAAAACACAGCCTTCCTATCACAGAGCACACGTCCTAAGAGGGCGGCCCTTTCTTAACTCAACTTCTCAACTGGCGTAACTGTCCTCTATTCGGCTGTCTCTTGTACAGTATTTAGAGACTTTTATGAAACAATGAGTGCATTATATATAACATTACACTCGCAAAAGACGATTCAACAAGCACTAACAACGTTGGCTATACAATTATTTTTCAAAACCAACGACTGTTTTGCAAGCGCAACCTAACTTTTTCGCTGTATCTTGTCAGGATGAAAGGCTACCCGACCATTCATGCACGCTGCACTTCAATAGAACTAGAACGACTGTGACATATGATTTCAAACACGAATGTTGCTCTAAAGCATTTATCATGAGCACTGGTCGAATGATATAAAAAGACAATGAGGAAAAACTGCGAACGCTATATTATTGTCAACATACCTGTGAACGTGACGTCGCAAAGCGCGGGAGCTGCAGAGCGGCGAAACTGTACAGTTGTATTTCCTCGAGAAGAACAGGCCGCCGGGAGTTCGAAAACAGTGAGGCACTTTGTTTGACTATCCCAGCCTGCAGAGCACATCCAGCGTAAAAGAGGACCCGATGTATGCTGTCTCAGCGCAGCAAAAGCCACTGCCTCACGGTAGACTAAATGTTCAGGAAGAGGCCCCTTTGTATAAACCCACCGAAAAGGAGTGACCGGCTCAACTCAAACCCAAGTTGTGCATTTCACCTGCCATCTCACTCACAGGGTGAATGGTCTGTGTTGTGAGTGAAAGTAAACTGTGATCATAGCTCACAATGCTCTTCGTGGTTATATAACAGTCTTCTTCAGAAAAAAAACACGTGTCTCGCCTTTAATAAAAAAAGAACACTGAAATAATTAAGACCGCGATAAATAAAATTCACACGTTCAGATGTACTCATGCTAATCAGCACCCTTTAGAAAAAAAAAGGTGGGAAACATATTTTTTGTTAAAAGACAGGTAACAATGAACACTAGTTTCAAAAGATTTGCTTCAATGTTCCAGTAATCAGGCAGTATTATTTTTAAACTATTTATGTTTATTTACAGTACATTGAATATTTAATTCTTTCTCAAATTCAAGTTGAGAACATTCACAGTCCAAGGCTTTTAAATGCGCTTACTAAAACCTCTGCAAGGATGACTTAGCATATCACATGCAGAATAAGAGGTTCCCCTGCCACTAGGTTTTAGAGAGTCGAGTAGAAGAGAGAGCAGTTTCTCTCTTCCCTTCCCTTACCAGACTAAGCTGCACACACTAATCCTGCCTCCTATGGACCACAACTATCCCTCGGTCTATACACATTCTAGACTATACCCCATCAATGGAATGAGTCTGTGTTGGTGTGCTGTTTGACAATGGCAGGTTGAGAACGTATACACTCCCAAAGACAACATTTTGCAAAGTCCAAGTCCTGATTGAAAACACGCTCAGATGTAGTGTTTATGTGCATACAAAACATACAATGGATCGTGATAATTTTTGAGGGTTTGAATTACAGTAATAATTGGGGGATATATAGTTATGTGCTGTGGACACATCATTCTATTTTTTGGAGGTTGCCACACAACATGTATATATTTATATGTGATATTTGTATAACATGAATCTAGCCATAAGAGAGTAGAATCCTTTACAGGATTCAAGGCAGGCATGAATAAATGAGTGATAGGAGAGGAGGTTAGGCTGATGATGGTTAATGCATTGTAATACAAGGTTCTTTAAAGAGGTGTGTCAAACTCATTCCTAAATTAAAGCAGCATTGGGGCAGGCTTGATGGGTGCAGGATGTTGTTCCTGATCCTAAGTGCACAGATGGAAAGGACCTGGGCCAGAAGTAGCAAATTCCGATTTTGCGAATCGGAAATTGCGAGTCGGTGCAACTCGCAATTTCTGAATCGCAAAATCAAATGCAGAACGGTGTCTCAGACACCGTCTGCGAATCTCAATGGGGTCGTAAAGACCCACCTCATTAATATTAATGAGGTGGGTTGCATTTTGCGACCCCATTGAGATTCCCTGCACTCACAGGGATGAGTTGCAATACGAACAAAAAAACGAAACCATTTGGTTTCGGTTTTTCAGAGTAGGCAGTGGTCCATTGGACCACTGCCTGCTCTGAAAAAACATTAATGGCAACATTCACAAAGGGGAAAGGGTCCCATGGGGACCCCTTCCCTTTTGCGAATGGGTTACCACCAGTGACACTGGTGGTAACTGCGAATTGCTTTGCGACCGCGGTCACAAAGCAATTCTGCATCGCGGTGCGAGTCGCAAATAGGAAGGAAACGCCCCTTCCTATTTGCGACGTGCATCGCGATGCGCGTTTTGCATGGTGCAAACTGCGATTTTCGCAGTTTCCGCCATGCAAAACGCTTACTACATCTGGCCCCTGCTGTCTTAGTTATTTTTGTTACATTTCCTAGTCTGCACTCTGATAGTGTCCTGTCTGTAGGTGTGAAAAGGATCACCAGAGATGAAGCCAACGGAGTTCCATCTGGATAGGGTGGTAATATATTTCTTCAGGCCCTGGATGTGACATGCTGCAGCATGTAGGACAGTGGCAGTCTGGTAGATCATGGAGCAGGGTTACCAGCATCCAGATACAAGAGTACAAAGGCTACAAAATCAATTCTGAAGTTGGGGAACCAGGTTTGATTCACTGCGTCTGCTCAACATCCTGTGATTCTGGGCAAATCACTTAATCTTCCTGTGCCTACAATTCAGGGCCTTGAGACCCTCACAGATGATTTGCCACCCTTTACAAATCCTGGATTTATTTACTCTCTAGAAGAAACAGTTTCGGGTTCTTTAAAAGAGAGAGATAGTACCAATCATTTTGTTTTTTGTCACTCTGTCCTTAAGGGGAAGGTTGATGTGAGCTAGGGTAACTAGGGTGAGCCCTAGTGACCTGACATCCAATGAAAGTTGTTTTTCAAAGCTGTCAATGTTTACATCATTGAGCCAGATTTGTTGTTTCTTGTTTGTTGTTCTTGGCAAATAGAAATTTTGTCTTGTGTGGGTTGAACTTCAGGTAGGTAGTGGGCATCCAGGTATGGATGATGTGCAGGCCACTATACCGCAGTGATAGTCTCACTCCTCGAAAAGAGTAATCCAGATCTGAATCACATAAAAGGCTATAGGGCCTATTCACAAACTGCATTTAAATTACTTTTAATGAATTCTAAACATCATTTTTAATAAATATAAACGCCTCGTTAGTTTTTTTGTTACTCAAAAAAGGGGGGTTGTTAGTGGAGATAGAAAAGTTTCCAAAATAGAAGAAATCTTATCAGCAATGTATCCGTAGTACAGGCACCACTTCACATGGAGGTCTAAAATGGACCAAAGTCTGTGTAAATAAACGTCCCACAGTCAGGGACTGAAAGCTCCGAAAAGTCCGGACATGCGCAGCGCATGATAACGCTGCTGTGGTTATTGTGATACATTACGTACGAACATATTGGATTTCCCCTCATTTCGGCTATAGGAATACTTTGTGAGATCCAACAGAAGTATCTTCCTTACAGTTATCTTTCTCAAACTTCAGCCTTTTGAGCCTTGAAAAAGTCAGAGAGGACGAAACACGTGTTGGCTGGTTTCTGTTTTCCCTTATACCCATTTTTGCTACATGGACAAAAATACCTTTTGATCATTATTTTCGCTTCTGACCCTATAGAGGATTAAAACATCTTCTGCAACTTGACTTTCATGGACTGATTACTTTTGTTTTGAGGAGTGCCCTGGTTTTGCTCTTTTCTTTGCATTTAGTTTTTTTGTTACTTTAGTTCATAATTGATTTTTTAATTGAAATTTCAGAAAATAGTTGTATTTTATTTAATATATTTAAATAATCAGACATGTTATTAATTCAAAAATTCTATAGTTAAAATAAATATATACAAATAACTTAAATTAATATTTAACATAACATATTTTTACTGCTTTTTTGTTTTAAACATTTTTACTTTTCTCTATACTTTACCATAGGACACTCCAGAGCCTATATAGAAATCTCCCCATGGCAAGGTATATGGCAAACTTTCCCAGACTTTGCCATGTGGGGACCTTCAGCACAGTGGATGAGGAAGAGGAGGAGAAGGGAGAGGGTTTACAGGCAAAGAATCAACACCTTTGGCATGATCAAGGAAGCAGTCATTACCAGATACCAGTTCTCACCTAAAGTGTCATAATACAGACATTAGGTACCCAAATTATTTGTATTACTTTTTATTAGCCACTTTGCTACATGCAGAACTCTCCCTCCTGCATGTGGTGGTACTTCCTCCCAATACAATGTGTTCCCTCCCACCTAAGGAGTCTCCACTCTGAGTGCAGAGAGTGCCTTCCGGCATGCAGAGATCTCCACACATGTGCAGCATCTCTGCCCTGCACGCGGGACAGAGACTCTGCACTCAGGGCAAATACCTCCGCCTAGCGCAGTAGACAGGAAGTGACATGCAGGAAGAAGTCAGCCATTTTGAAATCATTCTAAGACATCCTTTCTTGCGATAACAGCACACTACTCCACCCTAATGCTTCCTGCATTATTGTTGCCTCCGACATGGCTGTGAGGGCTTGATAAAAAGCCCCCCTTTTTCTGAGTCTTAATTAGAGATCATCTGCCAGGGAGTGGTTGACAAGTACCCTCAGCTTTATGAGGGTCAAAAGACCAAGCTGCGCAGTGCCATGCAGTCCCAAATCTGGAAGGACACTGTATAACCTTCCATATCACATTTAACAAGATTATATTGTGGTATGAAAGGTTTGAAAGTTAACTATTGTTAACACGCATTGTTTTGGTTACGTTTGGCTTGACAAATCAACTGACCTTGGCATAATGGAAATGCATTTTAAAAACTCTGATTTTCAATTCAGTGCTATTTCCATTTTTCCAACCTTTATTTATGTGATGCTGACATTGTGTAAATGTATTTACCTCCTGACCAACATATTCTTTTTACTTTTGTCCTTCCCATTGAACACAATTGTTAAAGTGTGAATTTTTTAATATATATTGTTAGAAATTGGGTTTTTGGTTGGCAGTCCGAGCAAAGGAGAAACACACCTGGTTAACCACCTCTCACCCCCTTGGTAGCTTGACACGAGCAGAAAGTCTTACCCCAGAAGCAATGTGTAAAGTATTTATACCACCACAAACAGTAATACAGTGAAACACTACAAAATGGACACCACACAGGTTTAGAAAAATAGTAAATATTTATCTTAGTAAACAAGACCAAATATGATAAAAAATATGATTTTAGCAATGAAAAACACAAAAATAGTGCCTAGAAGAACCAATGCTGCAATTTGATGTCAAGCGTTGTCGTGACTGAGTTGTTTCCCACACGGCGACGCTACTGGCGCCATTTATGGAATCACACGGACCCTCAGGTACAGTACCTTAGCAAAAGTGTGGAAAACAGCCAGTGCATGGAGTCGGGGATAGCAGTGTTGCTGGATCCAATGGGGTATCAGTTCCAATGCTGTGGAGCGGAGGCATCACAAAGAAGCGTCGGGTCCTTGCTGTGGAGCGGTAGAGGTGAGGCAGTGCCGGTGTGAAGCGCTGTATCCACGCACTTCTGGCGGGGTCGATATCCGGTGTTCACAGTGTGGTGCAGTGAAGTTGGGTGTCACGGACGTTTGTGACATGGCACTTTGGGACTCATGAAGTCGCGGACTTTGGCGGGGCTGCTGCGGCGTCGGGCCTGCGGAGTCAACGCCCACCAGCGAGGACTATGGCTTCAGGTGCAGGCATCGTCGCAGAATCCGGCAGTGGCGTCAGTCCAGGGCCGTCCGAAGTCAGAACACTTGTTTTTTCTTGATTTTCCACCAGCTTCTCTTTTTAAGGACCCAGGGACTGGATTAGGTACCACTTGGCAGGGCAGGAGTCTCAGCAGAGAGTCCAGGTGCTGGCAGAGGGAGTCTTTGATGGCCCTGAGTCTTCAGAAGAGGGGGTAAGCTCAGTCCAAGCCCTTGGAGATTCTTCTCAAGCAGGAATATACCACAAAGTCCTGTCTTTGTCTCTTTTCACAGGCAGAAGCAGCAACTGCAGGATAGCCCAACAAAGCACAGTCACAGCAGGGGCAGCACTTCTCCTCAGCTCTTCAGCGCTTCTCCTTGGCTGAGGTTCCTCTTGAATCCAGAAGTGATCTAAAGTCTGGGGTTTTGGGTCCAATACTTATACCCCTTTCTGCCTTTGAAGTTGCACAACTTCAAAGAAAAGTCTCTGTTGTTTACAGGATCCTGCCTTGCCCAGGCCAGGCCACAGACACACACCGGGGGGTTGGAGACTGCATTGTGTGAGGGAAGGCACAGCCCATTCAGGTGTAAGTGACCACTCCTCCCGCCCCTCTAGCCCGGATGGCTCATCAGGATATGCAGGCTACACCCGATCTCCCCTTTGTCTCACTGTCTAGAGGAGATTCACAAATGGCCCAACTGTCAGTTTGACCCAGACAGGGAATCCACAAACAGACAGAGTCACAGAATGGTTTAAGCACAAAAATGCCCACTTTCTGAGTTCAGAGGTCCCAAACTCCATATTTCTATCTGCTGTCAAAGGGAATCTTCACTTTCAGGATATTTAAAGGCAGCCCCCATGTTAACCTATGAGAGAGATAGGCCTTGCAACAGTGAACATCGAATTTGACAGTATTTCCCTGTTAGGACACGTAAAAACACACAAGTACATGTCCTTCCTTTAACATACACTGCACCATGCCCATAGGGCTACCTAGGGCCTACCTTAGAGATGACCTACATGTATAAAAAGGGAAGGTTTGGGCCTTACAAGTGGGTACACTTGTCAAGTCGAATTGGCAGTTTAAAACTGCACACACAGATACTGTAGTGGCAGGTCTGAGCCATGTTTACAGGGCTACTCATGTGGGTGGCACAGCCAGTGCTGCAGGCCCACTAGTAGCATTTGGTTTATAGACCCTAGGCATCTCTAGTACACTTTACTAGGGACTTACTAGTAAATCAAATATGCCAATAATGGAAAAGCCAATTACACATATAATTTCACGTAGGGAGCACTTGCACTTTAGCACTGGTCAGCAGTGGTAAAGTGCCCAGAGTAACAAAAGCAGCAAAAACAGATTCCAGTACACAACAGCAAACTGGGAAGTAGAGGCAAAACGTTAGGGGAGACCACACCAAGGACTCCAGGTCTAACATATGTATATATATATATATATATATATATATATATATATATATATATAGCAGTTATATAACATTTTTAGTGTTTTGTTTCAAAAGTCTCTCCTCTCAAATTAGAAACATGCGTAGCATTTTGAAAGGCAACATTTTGAACAATGTAAAGTGAATTATTCACATAGATCAGCTCTTAATACAACTCTTAATACAACTCTTTCTCCTTTAGATTATTGATTCCACAGATATGATGCATTATTCTTATTTAACTATTTGTAATTACAGAAATATGAAAGTAGAGGATAGTGGGTCATTTGATAAACACTCCACAGTGTCAGCACATTATGAGAAAACAAATCGCTTTTAGCAGATGTTTTGCAGATATACATTATTGACCCTCTGCATTCAAAATCACCTTCTTTTTTCACATTACTTTTCAGCTGAGCAGGCTGGAAAACATCACAGAAGGAACTGGGCACAGAAGTGCCTTGGCTGGGAGGCAGGCACAAAGACTTGCTACCTCCAGTGAGGAGGAGGAATCAACAACTAGCAGAGGTAGTGTGCCTGCTCAGAGAGCATATAGATCTGTCACCAAAAGATTCCGGGTGGAAGCTGAAGAGCAACTTGGGGTGTTGAGGGATGTGAACACCACCAATCAGAAGGAGGAAGTTATTGGGTCTCTTCCTTGCCGTGGGCAAGACTAACCTGTGATGTTCCAAGACCAGGCCCCCACACTATTTGGGCCTGTACCCAGCCCATTGGTAACATACGAGATCCCCATTCTATTTGGCCTCCCACTGCACTTCCTCTTCAGTCATCATCTCTTTCTTCCACTTCCCACCCCAAAAATTACAGTCAAAGGACACTTCTGCTGCAGACATCCCAAAACCCACAAGACACAAGACCATGGGTAGGGGTTTGAATGTTGTGAACGCTGTCAGGCAAAAACAAATCATGGCCATTCTGAATGGTCCTGCATCTCCATCTGGAGTAAACAGGTTGGTGAATCTGTTCCGTACACTCACGGAGTGGTGGGGGTTGTGTCATTCAGTACTTTTTTGGGAAAAACAAGCGTTATATCAATCATGGGAGGAAAAGGGAGAAATAACTACAGGCAAAATCTGGAAAGCTGATTGGCCGCATGGTGTTTAAACTGGAAGTAGTATAAGTAGCACTTCCCCAAGAATGTCAGGGCAGATTATTCATCATGTGTAACCTGTCCAGTTTGCAGCGGGAGGTTCTGTTCCGCTGCTTGGTGTGGTAAGGGTACTCTGCACCAACTGTGTGTTTTCCTCCTTCAAGCTCCTGACTGTCGCTGTATGTTTATCAGGAGTTGTGTTACTGCTGCTGCACGTTCTTTAAACGGCCATTTGGAAACCTTTGTTTGTAGTAACAGCGTTCTACGCCAGTGTCTCCCAACCTTTTGACTTCTGTGGATCCCCACTTTATCATTACTGGAAACCAGGGACCCCCCACTGAAGCAATACTGGAATCACTGAATCATTATTGGAATCTGGGGTCCCCCCATTGACTGATTAAGCATTGGCAATGATTTCAGCCGCAAAACAGTATACCCAAAATACAGAAACAAGCATTCCATCAACCACATACACAAAAAACACATTCTATTTAATGTGCAAACAAATATATTTAAAAATAACAATTTAAATGGGAAGGTTGGAGCTTTTCTAAATTCATTTGAAGCCACACATTGTCCATACTATATTCTGCACCTGCACTGCTCGCACAAATCAATCTGAGGATACTAATTTAATTTTTAGCCTTCAATTTCAAATTCTTTGTCATTTACAGTACATTTTAAAAATGTCAATATTAACCACTTTATATACACTTTATTAATCTGTTAATATTAGTTAATTTTCTAAGCAGTCACGGACCCCCTGAGAAGGCTTCGTAGATCCAGAGGGCTCACCGGACCACAGGTTGGAAACCACTGTGCTACGCCATCTTGTGATTTGCTGAAGCTCACTCTATGAGCTAGGATCAGACAAAATTACTTCATAGAATTCATAATCCATTATTCTGATGGATTGAACACTACTATGATTTACTGAAATGATGGCGATCATGTCAGCACCTTGATTTGTATTGTGTGAAAACAATACTTGTTTTACTGAAACTACTATAGACAGCGTATTGCATTACCATGCATGTTGGATGCAATTGGAAAAGAGGCATTGTGTACAATTCAAACAGTGGGTAATGGGGAATAACCACTGCTGTTTGTATAAGACAAAGTTAACGAAATGGCACTATGCTGAACAATATGCACACAGTTTATTTCATGAAGTTTATTATGTTATTCCTTTGCCATCTTTTACAGGGGTTCTGTAGAGACCTTGGAGCTGGTTCTCCCTGTGAGGCAAGGCACCTTATTATTTTTGGTAGTCTTTTATCATCTCACTACAAGGGGAAACCAAGGTGGAAAATACATTGTCGGACATGAGTAATGCTATCTTAATATTACAGCTTCATTGAAGAGGAGCGTAGAAGCATATGAGCGGACATGGCATCTATATCCCTTCTCTGAATAAAAGCTAAAGATTATTTTCAGTACAGGTAAAGAATTTTGTTTTCAGAGTAAGCGACGTTTCTTTTTACAATTACAGGTCTCCATCCCAGCTGATCCCGTCTCTTCCTTACCTTGCTTGATCACCTTAATGTTCTGTGCTGTAATAGCAATCAGAATTGAGGCTCTCAAGAGGTGGACTTTTTGAGCATCGAGCCGACCATGAGGGATTTGATTACGACAGCAAAACAGAATAATCTGCCCAAGTATTATTTACCTCCTGGTCGGTTGATAATATGGCCAGACTAGAAGATGTGTTAGCAGCATTAGCTGTGGTACAAGAGGTGACTGCATCTAGAGTTGAGACAGCTGCCGTGCAGGATAGAATTTATAGAATGCAACATAATCCATTTGACATAAATAATGGGAGAACTACTGGCGGGGCTTCCTGGGTATCAAATGGAAGCACGTCACAGAACCACCCTTTCACAGTTGAAGTAGCCACTTCTCATACCCCTAGCAGTACCAGAACACTTTTGTGGGGACATTACTAAGGTACAGGTATTCGTAATGGAAAAACCTTTACATTTCACTTGTCGTCCTGAGGCCTTTACTACCAATCAAGCCAGAGTGGCATTCATGATCTCCTCTTTAGCAGGGGATGCTGCACAATGGGCAGTACCATTAGTAAGAAGAGGATGATCAGCTCATATATGATTGGGTAACATTTCATACAGAATTTGAGATTTTTTGATCGTAGGGCCACCACCTTTTTCACAGATAGAGTGATGTTGGAATTAAAGTCAGGGAATGAAGGATTTAGTGATATATTTAAATACCTTCTAAAGGTTGGTGTTGGAAACACAGTTGTTGTAATGGAAAAAAGGGGCCGTGTTCAATCAAGGGTTGCGAGATGAGCTTAAAGATGTCATAGCGCAGATCGACCCTCAACCCACTGCGTGCACTGATTTGATAAATATGATCAAGTGTTTAGATTATCGCTTGAATGAATGCAAAGGGGACAAAAGAAGAATCAAAAGGCCACCATATATGTTCGATAGAAGTAGAAACCTGGGGATATGGGTGTTGGCTAATTCTGTTGAACCCATTGAAATACGTACAGTTAGAACCTCACTTACCCAAGAAAAACAAGATTAGCAAAGAAGGAATGACCTTTGTCTGTATTGTGGCAAGTAGGGCAATTACCTAAAATATTGTTTGAAAAAAACTGAGAATGGGATAGGGTGATTTAAAGTGCCAGTCGCCAGTACTGAGAAATAATCATAAAACTAATTAGCTCAAGGGTGGTGGAAGGGGAACACCTTAAGCTCCATTGTTATCCCTTCATTGACTGAATCGGCGCACAACTCAGAGAACATTTTTTTTTTATCCATTCAAGTAAAGACATCAAAGGGATGGCAACAAATCCAGGCCATGATAGATTCAGGGGCTACAGGGATCTTTATGGACAAGATGGTAGCTCAAGGATTTCCAGTGACGTTTTTGGAAAGAAAAATCCTGAAATTCTGTTAGCGGTAGACGGGAGGGCTCTTACATCTGGCCCCATCAGATTTAATACTGAACACCTCCCAGTTACATTTATGGCTTGTTATTATAAAGGCCCCACAATATGGTGTAGTACTGGGATTACTGTGGTTAAACAGCATAATCCTACTATTGATTGGGGTAACAGTTCTCTCATTTTTGAGTCTCAGTTTTGTAGAGAACAATGTTGTATGGCTATGGTTCATCCAGTGAAGGTGTTGTAGGTCCATTTTAATTAGTGGCTTAGGCACAGTGATAGCTTAGCCTAGGCTGGTGGCCTATGCCCTTTTACCCAATTATTATGCTCTGTTGTTTTTATTCATTTTATTTTCTTAAAACGTTTAGCAGTATTGTTTTAATTCCAATATCAGCTGCTATTCTGCGAAAGCGTCATTATCAGTGCGAGGGATGACATGCTTTGCATCATGTTCTTTTCCTCAGAATCACAAGAACAGAATGTGAGGCACACAGAATTATATTTTGTATTGCCGACCCCAAGCCTGGGTAAACATCCAGCGCTTAGGTACATACATGCATCAGGCTTCTGTGCATGACCAGAAACATGTCCCCAATAAAAACATCTTGCAGGGCAAAGGGTATTAGAAGGGGTCCATCCATGCTGCATGCTAGTTCTTGGTTGACTGCAGCCTTTGTGTCTCAACGGATCCTGATCTGGAGACTGGTGGCCTGACCTTGTACCAAGGTAATGGGGGTGGGGTGTGCTTCTCATGGACACTGTCTGGACTGATTTGGCTTACATTGCCGTGCTCTTGTTTAGGGGCTAGAGATTAGGCTTTTAGGTAAGAATTGTATAACAGCGAAAAATAACAAAATCAGGATTCTGAAAATTGGAGATTTGAATATAAACAACCCCATCATGATGGGGTTGTTTATATTCAAATCTCCAATTTTCAGAATCCTGATTTTGTTATTTTTCGCTATGCTAATCATTGCAGCTCATGCATTTTATCCAAGACTGCATTCTTTTCAATGAATGTATTGAATCTTGTCCTGCATCTCTTTTCTTGCCTATGTGTATGTGTGCCTTGTATGCAGAAAGAAAACTTGTTTCCACCACGATTTCCCTGAGGGGTTTTCAGTGTCCATGCAAGGCTGTCATAAATCACTTTTACTGGTTGGCTTTTGATAAGGTACTGCTAGTGAGCCAGGAGGGTTGGGTCGACAGCTGCCAACTGGTGTGCGAGTTACTCAGTCACCTACGGCGCAGAGGTGCTGCCGCTCCAAATCCAGCAGTCTTGTTACTATGCAAGAGTCCTTATGACAAAGGCATTAGCCCCTGAATAGCCACTGCAGCGGAGAAGGACTTTGCTCATCGCAAGTAATATTGCAAATATCATGATGTATTTAGTGAGAAAAAATATGATATCTTGCCCCCGCATGAACAATATGACTGCCAAATTGATTAGATTTCTGGAGCACCTTGTACCATGTGGTAGAATCTCTGTGCTCACTGAACCAGAAAATAAACATATGAAACTATACACTGACAAATACTTAGCCAACATGTTTATACACCCCTCCAAATCACCGGCCTCTTCGCCTCTGTCCTCTATACCCAAAGCAAAAGGCAAGAAGAGAACTTGCATAGACTTCAGAGCCCTAAACAACATAACAGTCAAAACCGGTATTCTTTACTCCTAATTCTGGTTGTCTTGGATCAGGTAAAGAAGGCAACTATATTTAGTAAGTTGGATTTAATGGCGGCTTATCACTTGGTACGAATGAGGAAAGGAGATGAATGGAAGACGGCCTTTAATATACGTTATGGTCTCTGAGTCTACAGTGATGCCTTTAGGCTCTGTAATGTGCCAGCGGCTTTTCAACATTTCTTGAATTATATGTTAAGAGAGTACCTGGATGTATTTGTGGTGGTATACTCACATGATACAGATGATTATGGGCAGCATGTGTATTTAGTGTTGCAAGCAATTAAAGAGAATGGGTTTGTATTGTAAGCTCAGTAAGTGTGAATTTTCATGTACCAAAAGTTGAATTCCTAGGAGTAATGCTGTCTTCCAAGGGTCAAGAACTGGCTGATTGAAAGATTCAAGCAGTTGAAGAGTGTCCTATCCCTGTAAATGTGAGGGACATTCAATGTTTCCTGGGTTTCGCTAATTTCTACAAAAGGTTCATTAATACGTTTGTTAAACTGGTGGCTCCCATAACTAGACTTATATTTAAAAATACACCTTTTGTATGGTCAGAGGAGGCAGAACCATCATTCAGACAGTTGAAACATGCATTCATTACAGCCCCTATCTTACTGCATCCCACTCCTGAGAATCCATACATAGTGGAAGCTGATGCTTCAGAAGTAGCCATAGGAGCTATTTTATCAGAATAACATGAAATATCTGCACACATGCATCCGGTTGCATATATGTCACAGATATTAAAAGAGGCAGAATCGCACTATACTATTGCAGAGAAGGAATTGTTGGCCATAAAAGATGCTTTCAGTGAGTGGAGACATTATTTCATGGGATCCAAACATCTCATAACAGTGCATATGGATCACTGTAACTGACACTGTATGAAATCTGCTAGAATGTTATCACCCAGGCAATTAAGGTGGATGTTTTTGTTTCTGAGTACAACTTTACAGTTACCTACAGACCAGGCACTGAGAATCATAAGTTAGGGGCATTTACAAGACAAGAATCAATTCACATGCCCACAGCACAGAAAGCTCAGTCACTTTTTAACTCAACTCAAGTTGTTTGTGCTTTACAAACAGAACAATTCTTACAAAAAATAGCGCAAACAACACAAACATCTCTTTGGGCAAACTGGCTTAAAAATTATCCAAAGTGGGAGTTGTATTATGGTCGTCCTATATGTGGTAAACAATTGCTGGTTCCGTCTAAACAGCAGCAAAAAGAAGTACTCCAATCATGTCACAATGTGCCTGTCAAACTGATGGCCAGACAGAACGGTTGAACCAAACCTTGAAACAGCACTTGTGCTGTTATATAGAAGAAAACACTGATTCTTGGCTGAATTTACTATGGGTGGCAGAAATAGCTTATAACAGCGCAAAGCACAGTTCAACTAAGTTGACTCCATTCTATAGCGCGTATGGGTTTCATCCAAGTTTCATTGATCTGATACACCCTTCAGAGATCTCTAATTTACCAGAAGCCCAGATTCAACAGACTTATTTGAACAGCCAGGTCTTGAGGGCCGTTCGGAATTCTGGAAGTGAGGTGATGGTCCAGAGGTGTGAGGCTGTTCAAGGTTTTTGCTGTGACATGAGAGAAGGAGCGTCTTCCACTTCTGCTTTGGTAGATGTGGGGAGTATGAGCAAGCGAAAGGGAGGCAGGGCGTAATATTCTCGATTGTTGATGGAAGTTCAGGCTGTGGTTACTGTACACGTTTCCTTGGTTGCATAGAACCTTGTGTGCGGGTGTCAGCAGCTTGAATTAGCATCTCTTCTGTAGGAGGAGCCAGTGGAGTGGCCTGAGGTGGGGTGTAATGTGGGTTCATTGGGGAAGGCCGAGGATGAGTCTAGCTGCAGCATTGTGTATACTCTGAAGTCTCTGTAAGAGGTTTGCGCTGATTCTGACATTAAGGGCATTGCCGTAGTCGAGTCGGCTGGTGATGAGGGCCTGTGTCACGGTGCGTGTCGGGTGTGGAGGTAACAACTTGAAGATCTTACATAGCATGCACAAAGTGAGGAAGCAGGCGGGGGAGACGGCATTGATCTGTAATTTCATGGTGAGCTTGTTGTAAATGAAGATTCTGAGGTTTCAGGTGTGGTCGTAGGGAGTGGGTGTTGGTCCTAGGTCTAAGGCCACTAGGAGTTGTTCTATGTGTTGTTGATGTTCCCAAAGATCAGTACTTCTGTCTTGTCTGTGCATCTGTGAAAGCTGGTTCTGGTGGTATAGAGGTCATTGGTGAGTAAGAGGATGAGTTGGATGTCATCTGTGTAGAAAATTATGTTGACACCGTGGGATCTGTTGATGTTTGCCAGCCTGATTATATATACATTGAAGAACGTGGGGCTAAGGGATGAGCCCTGGGGAGACATCGCAGATGATCTCCTTGGGTTTGTAGATGAAAGGTGGGAAGTAGATCATCTAGGTTCTTACAGTGAGGAAGGAGGTGATCCATCTGAGCATGTCCCCTTGGATGGCAATGTGGTGGAGTCTTACAATCAGCATGTGGTGGGATATGTTGTCAAAGGTCGCTGAGAGGTCAAGGAGGATCAAAGCTGTTTGTCCTCAGTCAAGGAGGGTTCGGATGTCATTGGTGACTGCGATAAGAGCAGTTTCAGTGCTGTGATTGCTGCAGAAGCTGGATTGGGAGGCATTGGGCATTTGGTTCTGCTCCAGGTAGGTCATGAGTTGCTTGTTGATGATCTTTTCCAGTACCTTCACTAGAAATAGGAGCAGGGAGTTTGGCTGGTAGTTTCTGGGTTCACTGGGGTCGGTGGAGGGTTTTTTGAGTAGTGGTCTTACATCGGCATGTTTCCAGGCATAGAGGTGTTGAGCAGGGTGGTGAGTTCCTGGCTGATCCTTTGGTTTCCAAGGTTGAAGATGTAGTGCAGGAATGGGACTGTGGGAGCTCCGATAGGAATGATTTCATAGTGGAGGTGTTGTCCTGGGGGGAGAGGATGTTCTAGGTGGTCAGTATGTGGTTCGTGTCAATGACAGTGGTGGCATATTTGTAAAGGAAGTCCATAAATGTAGGTTGGGGTTTAAGGTTTCTGTATATGGTCGCTATCTGGTCATGGAAGAAGTGGGCAAGGTTGTCACACAGCTCCTGTGAGGGTGTGATGATTTTTTCACTGGCAGCTGGTTAGACAATTCCTTAATGATGTCAAAATTCCTTGGTGGTGTTGGTGTTGGTTTTGATGAATGTGGCAAGGGCTGTCTTCTTTGTTGCCCTCAGCAGGCGGTGGTAAAGGTTCAGCGAGGTCTTGAAGACTGCTGTGTCAGAGGTGTCCTTGCTGGCGCACCATCTCCACCCCAGCTGTTTGCTGTCTCGTTTCTCTGTTTTGAGTTTTCGTGTTCACCAGCTGTCGCTTTTAGAGGATTTTCTCTGGATGTTGCACTTGATGCTGTTGGTGCAATTGGTGATCCAAGTGTTGAAGTTTTTAACTCTCTGTTCGAGGTTGGTGGTGGTTGTGGGGTTGGAGGTGTTTAGGGCGTCCACCCAGTTGGTCTCTGAGATTTTGTCCCACCTCTCGTGGGTGTTGCTGGTTGGCTTGGGGGTGGAGATACTGGGGCTGGAGATGCTGAAGTGTACGTTAGAGTCATCGGTCCACGTAAGTTCTGGAACATGGCTATATTTGACACGGTTGTTGTAGATGAAAATGGGGTCCAGCGTGTGTCCTGCAATGTGTGTAGGGCTGTAGACAATCTCGTCAATCCAAGGCTGCTCACACTGTTGAGGAGGTGTGCAGTGTTGTTGTCGTTGAGGTTGTCGATGTGGAAATTTAGGTCACCAAGCAAGATGTAGTCATTGGAGTCTAAAGCTATGGGTGCAATTAAGTCTGTGATGGTGTTGCAGAAGCTGGAGCATAGGCCTGGGGCTCGGTATGCAAGGGTGTCTCTGATGGTTGTTTTGTCATCCATGTGAAGCTTAAAGTTGAGATGTTCCATGGGGGTGGTGGTGCACTATATGGTCTCTTTGTGGATGATGGCTGTACCTCCTCCCAGCTTGTTGGTGAGTGATTTTATATACACCAGGGATTGCTGTGGCAATGTCTGGGACAGATGTGGGGTTGAGCCAAGTCTCAGTGAGGAAGACGATGTCAGGTTCATGCAAGGGAGGTGATGAGGTCCCATAATTCAGTGGAATGCTTGCAAATTAAGCATGTGTTGAGAAGGGCACATGCGAGTTGGTGTTCTTGTTCAGGTGGTGTTCGGGGTGGTTCTGGTCATAGGCTGGTATCTGTCCTGTGGCAGGTGAATGGCAGTGGGTGCAGGTGAAGGGTCATAATGTGGAGCATGGGTCAGCACAGTGGCAGGGTCGAGAGAGTAGATCTCAGCAATGGTGTATCTTCAGGGGGAGGGAGGGACAGGGGTTGTGGCGCTGGGCATGGTCCAAGCACAGAAGGGCACTGATGGACTTGTCTTTGGTGCACTTTTGGAGCACCACTGGTACATCCGCTGCGTAGTCATGCTGTTGCCTGCATTAAGGAGGTTCTGGGGTAGGCGGAGGTTCTGTTGGTGGGAAGAATAGTGAGTGGGAAAAATCCAGTCAGGAAAACCATGACAGGAAAACCCAGAAGGCTGCGGTGTCACTGGATCAGTCTGGAAAAGCAGGAACTGGAAGCCACAGGCAAGTGGCAGGGTAGGTGTCCAGGTGCCTACATAAGTGAATCTAATTGAGGCCCATGTACCCTAAGAGAAGACAGCTAAAAAAGGTCGTAGAGCAGAGCCAGTATATCACAAAGGAGATGCAGTATGGTTGTCCACCAGAAATCCTAGTTTTTGGGCATACAGTATTTTTACCTTTAAAATATTCACGATTCAAATATAAAATAGAAAGTAAGAATAAAAAGGCACAAATTTGTGTTCCCTTCCTATTTGCGAGTCGCATTGGGATGCAATACCATTTGCGACCGCGTACGCGGTCGCAAATGGCATCGCAGTTACCATCCACTTCAAGTGGATGGTAACCCACTCACAAATTGGAAGGGGTCCCCATGGGACCCCTTCCAGTTTGTGACTGGACCCCAAAATATTTTTTCAGGGCAGGGAGTGGTCCAAGGGACCACTCCCTGCCCTGAAAAAATACCGAAACAAAAGGTTTCGTTTTTTTTTTAAGTGCAGCTCGTTTTCCTGTTAGGAAAACGGGCTACACTTAAAAAAAAAAAAACTGCTTTATTGAAAAGCAGGTCACGAACATGGAGGTCTGCTGACGTCAGCAGGCCTCCATGTTAGCGAGTGCCTATACTCGCAATGGGGCCGCAAATTGCGACCCACCTCATGAATATTGATGAGGTGGGTCATTGCGACCCCATTGCGAGTCGCAGTCGGTGTCTGAGACACCGTACTGCATAGCAAATTGCGACTTGCAATTTGCGAGTCGGATGGACTCACAAATTGCAAGTCGCAATTTTGCATTTTGCTACATCTGGCCCTTGGTTCCTTTAATCCTCTTTAAGAATAAAACAGAGTTGCTGGATGGTGGGGTTCTGGTGTGTACTGTTCCAGAGGATCAAGTGACATTTTTACAGATTTAGAAGCCCAAAAAGGATTCTCCTTCTGAACAGTACTCAGCAAAATGACTACCATGAATGAGTTATGTAAAGTATTGGAAAACATAAAACAGTAATCATCAGTCTCTCAGGGTGAGATGGCAGTCTTACCCTCAAAGGTAGCACAAAAACAACCTGTAAGAGCCCTGCTCTGGCACCACACAGTTTCTTGACTCTGAAGTGTTAAGTCCAGGATGTGGAAAATGTTATTTTTCAATTACATTTGGAGTTATCATACCTACAGCTGATCCACTGGCCCAACTTTCAACATCCTAGAGATCCAAATAAAGTACAAATGTTTCTCACCCATGTGAAATTTCATTTCATGGTCAAACTAGCGGTATTTCTTAATGTTCAATTACAGTGGCATTTTTGATATTCCATCTGAGAGGAGGTGTTTTTTTTCTGGGCAACCACATTAGCACACAAAGGCCCTCATTACAACCCTGGCGGTTAGTGATAAAGCAGCGGTAACAGACAGCCACTTTAACACACCGACCGCCCCGGCGGAATCAACAAGCACCAAGGCGGTAACCGCCAACAGCCAGGCGGAAGACAATGTACCACCCACTGTATGAAGACAGTCCAATCCGCCACCTTTTCTGGGGCAGTACCAACGACATCAAAAGCATGGCGGAAACAGAGCCCAGAAGTCAAAGGACTCACCTGTGAAGACTCAGGTAACATCCACGACGCCATGGAGCCAGAGCTGCACATATTTCCGATGCCCTTCTACCTTCTGCTGCATTATAAACAGCAACGCCGGCGAAGACAACCACGGTGAGTACTGCCATCTAGCACACAAGGGAGGGGGGAGGAAAAAGAGAGTAACACACACACGCAACACGCAACAACCCCACCCCCAACACCATACACACAACCAGATGCAGTAACATTACATATTCCCCCATACCCCTCGGGAATAATGCAAGGACAAAATGATTTGAAGAAAGTGAGTGTAATACGATAAAATACTAGGAATAAGTGCATCAAAATACAAACGTATATACATATTTACAAATGGAGAGACACTGCCCAGTCCTCAATGTCCGTGGGCCACAGGGCCACAACACATAGGCCAATGCCCCACCTCACTCCTGCAACAACACGGAAAGAACACTGCAGGGGGATCAGGTTGAAAATACACAGGCACCTCAGAGGGACGGGGAATGGGGGGTACCTCAGCCAGAAGATGGTACAACACCACTGGTCCTAAAGGGGGATACATGCCCTGT
Organism: Pleurodeles waltl; assembly: GCF_031143425.1. NCBI lineage: Eukaryota > Metazoa > Chordata > Amphibia > Caudata > Salamandridae > Pleurodeles > Pleurodeles waltl. The sequence continues at coordinate 277,390,849 of NC_090448.1, read as the reverse complement.
GCGATGTCTTGGGGAGTGCAAGGCCACAGTCTCTCAAGTGGGTGGTTTGCCCACTGCTTGGTCCTAGGAAGTGCAAGGCCACAGTCTCTCTAGTGGGTGGTTTGCCCACTGCTTGGTCCTGTGGAGTGCAAGGCCACAGTCTCTCAAGTGGGTGGTTTGCCCACTGCTTGGTCCTGGGGAGTGCAAGGCCACAGTCTCTCTAGTGGGTGGTTTGCCAACAGCTTGGTACCGGGGGAGTGCAAAGCCACAGTCTCTCAAGTGGGTGGTTTCCCACTGCTTGGTCCTGGGGAGTGCAAGCCCACAGTCTCTCAAGTGAATGGCTTCTCCACTGGTTCTGGAGGGGGGTTGTGCCCAGTTATCTTCATCCTGGGGAGGATTGGGTGAGTGGATGGCTTCTTCCAGTGGTTCTGGAGGGGGCAATGTGCCCAGTGTGCTTCATCTTGGGAAGGATGGGGTGAGTGGATGGCTTCTTCCACTGGTTCTGGAGGGGGCATTATGCCCAGTGTGCTTCATCCTGGGAAGGATGGGGTGAGTGGATGGCTTCTTCCACTGGTTCTGGAGGAGCCATTGTGCCGAGGGCTTCATCCTGGGAAGGATGGGTGAGTGGATGGCTTCTTCCACTGGTACTGGAGAGGGCATTGTGCCCTGTGATGCAGATCTTGGGGAGTGCAAGGTCACAGTCTCTCCCCTGGGTGTCAGACCCACAGGATGTGCAGGGGCAAGGACGCACAACAGCCCATGGATGCAGGACTATACACTGTCCACTGGCAGTGACAGCTGCTCAGTGGTGGCAGAGGCGGTGCTGCTGTTGGGGCTGGCAGTGGTGGGGGAAGGCTCCAGTCCATTCCCTGCAGTCTTGGTCGGCTGCCCACTGGGGCTGCTGCTGGTAGTGGTGCTGGTGGCGGTGCTGGCGGCAGTGCTGGCACTGGTGGGGGAGGCTCGAGCCCATCCCCTGCAGCCTCGGACTGCTGCCCACTGGGGCTGCTGCTGCTGGCAGTGGTGTTTTTGGTGGTGCTGGCGGGGGTGGGGGGAGGCTACAGCCCATGCCCTACAGCCTCGGACAGCTGCCCACTGGGGCTGCTGCTGCTGGCAGTGGTGCTGGTGGCGGTGCTGGCAGTGGTGGGGGGAGGCTCCAGCCCATCCCCTGCAGCCTTGGACGGCTGTCCACTGGGGCTTCTGTTGCTGGCAGTGGTGCTGGTGGCGGTGCTGGCGGCGGTGCTAGTGGCGGTGCTGGCAGTGGTGGGGGGAGGCTCCAGCTCTTTCCTTGCAGCCTTGGATGGCTGAACCACCATGGTTGATGGTGGGGGCTCCGAATGAGTCCCAGCACCAGACCTCCTGTCCTTCCTGCCTGCTGGTGCAGGCCCCTTGCTCTTTCTGTCAGCAGCTGGGGATTTCTCCTTGCCCTTCCCTGTTGCAGCTGGTGGCGCCTCCTTGCCCTTCCTAGATGCTGGTGGTGGTGCCTCCTTGCCCTTCCCTGTTGCAGCTGGTGGTGACTCCTTGCCCTTCCCTGTTGCAGCTGGTGGTGCCTCCTTGTCCTTCCCTGTTGCAGCTGGTGGTGCTTCCTTGCCCTTCCTAGACGCTGCTGGTGCAGGCACCCTTTCAGTTTTGCTGACTGGTGCCCGGGATCCTCTCCCACCTGCAGTAGCTGTTGACTCTACTGTGGCCGTGGACTGGGTGGCTGAGGTGCTTGCCTGGGTTCTGACCACCCTGGCCCGACGTAAAGGACGGGGGTGGGGGGAGTGGCAGGGAAGAGGTCAACGGTGGAGCGGAAAAGCTTCTTAGGGACATTGGGGTGGGAAGAGGGTGAAGGTTTGGGAGTGGAGGAAGTGGTTGTAGGAGGTGTCTGCTGAATTTGGGTGCAGGTGCATGGGCTGGATGCTGTTGTGAGGTGGATGGCTGTTGAGTGTCTGAGTGCTTTCGTTTGTGTACTGTGGGAAGAGGGGGCACAGACACAGTGGGAGTGGACACAGGGGACGTGTGCATGGATGTGGGGGTGCTGACTGCCAGTGAGGGGCGTGTAGTGATAGGCGTGATGGTGATGGTGGTAGTGGATGAGGATGTAGTGCATGCTGGTGTGAGTGGAGATGCAACTGGGAGGGAGGTGGACGAGGAGTAGGAGGGGGACACAGTGGAGGCAGTGGATGTTGGTATGTCTGCATCTGGATAGTGTTTGTGTGAGTGCCTGTGGGATGCTGTGTGGTGCTTGTGTTTGCCTGAACCACTCCTGTGTGTTGTCTTGTGTGCATGCTGGTCTGCATGTGTGCTTGGGATAGGTTGGGGTTGAGGGGAATGGGATTGGGTAGAGGAAGTTGGAGGGGGGAGGCTAGAAATAGGGACAATGGCTGTCATCAGGGAGGAAGCCAGAGCCTGGATTGATTTCTGTTCGGCCGCCATGAACGAGTGAATGCCTTCCAGGAATGCATATGTTTGTTGCAAATGGGATGCCAGCCCCTGGATGGCATTCACAATGGTTGACTGCCCAACAGAGATGGATCGCAGGAGGTCAATAGCCTCCTCACTCAGGGAAGCAGGGCTAACTAGGGCAGGGCCTGAGGTGCCTGGGGCAAAGGAGATGCCCACCCTCCGGGGTGAGTGGGCACAGGAAAGATGCTGAGGGGCTGCTGGGAGGGCGGTGCTGGTACGGGGTGGTGGCTGTACCTGTAGTTGGGGTGGGCACAGAGGTGTCCGCCACCACCAGGGAGCTTCCATTGGAGGAGGTATCACTGTCAGAACTGTCCCCTCCAGTTTCTGCCGTGATGCTCCCCTCGCCCCCCATCCCACTGGTGCCCTCAACATCGGTGGATTCGGCCTCCTGGGCCCTGTGGGATGCGGCCCTCGCCGTTGCTGATGCCTCTGCTCCTCCGCCAGATGATGCTAATGCACATAAGGACAGGGTGACAAAACCAAAAGGGGGGGAGAGACAAAGGATACCCTTTGTCAATGGCGGCAACAACACCACCGTTGGCATACACGACACACACACAAAGGGAACAGCCCGACGCACTAGGCAATGCACTAACAGTCACAATGCTAGTCACCAGCCCATGGACAGGGATACCTAACGCCAATTGCAGCATACCTGAGACCCACAGACCCCTGCCCAGTAGTGGATGCCTACTACCTTGGTTGGAGAAGGCTTACATCAGACCCTGCCCAACATTGGACCTACCCTGCAATGTCCATCCTGGCCTAGGGGCACCAACAGGCCCACATCCCCCACCCGGATGCCACCCCACCACGCACAAGTAGTATATTGGGGCACTGTACTCATCCCCTTGTGGCTGCTGTGATGCCCCCAAGCGCCCATCCAGCTCCGGATAGGCCACTGCCAGTATGCGGCCCATCAGGGGGTCAGGGTCAGGGTCAGGACGGGCACCCCTTCCTCGTTGGGAGGCCATCCCCAGCTGGGCCTCTGCAGTCTTCCATGCCCACCATCCCTGGTCCTCCCACCGTTTCCGACAGTTGGTGCTCCGCCTGCTGTAGACCCCCAGGGTCTGCACGTCCTTGGCGAGGGCACGCCATATACCCTTTTTTTGATGGCCGCTGACCTGCAGAGGAATACACTTTGGAAAAGGTATCAGTCAGACCGTCCTGCTTGTTACACTCATGGGCCACCATAGCCCTCACATCCCCTTACTCACAGACATTGCCCACCAAACATGCAGCACGTTGCCCAGGGCCCTTCCACCAACCCCCCCACACGAGGCCCTCACACACATCACTGCATGCATTCATGCCCCATGTATTGTGCTCACAGTTTTATTTACCTGTTGGTCTGGAGGGCCATACAGCATTCAGACCCCATCCACCAGTCTCTCCAACTCCGCAGCTCTGGGCCCTTTCCCCAGTGACACAAGCCATGGTCAGTTCCAGACACAGGTCACAGCAGCACTTACAGTGTAGGTCCTCTCCTGTTGAAGGTCAGGTAGCAAGTGAGTGATAGAAAATGGTGGTCATGTCCACGGCGGTGCGTACCATCACCGCCGGCGTACATCACCATTGGCCACTGTAACCTATAGGGCCCAATGGTATCCAATGAGGAGTTGCACGGCGGTTCTCGACCGCCTACCGCAACGGAGCACAACGTCAGCAGAATTACCTCATTTCCACATGTCCCTCCATACAGGACAGGCGGACGCCATTTCGGGGGTGGGAGAGGGGCAGGCCATGGCACCTAACTGCGTCACAGTACACATGGGCACTATTTGGGCCTATCCAACAATATACTGTTACAGTCACAACATGCAATGCAGTGTAGTGTTTGTAAATATGGAATACTGACCAGCTGCTCACTGTTTTGCCCCCTAGATTGCAACTGCTGCGGATGAATAGGAGATGGAGACATCCCCCCATGTACAGCCCCCTGGTGGGCTTGGCAACAATGGAGGACAGGCGCATTATCCTCACCTATAGACTGGACAGGGCCACAATCACAGAGCTGTGTGCCCAATTGGAGCCTGACCTAATCCGTCAGCCCACCGGGATCCCCCCTCTTCTGCAAGTCCTATCTGTGCTCCATTTCCTGGCAACTGGCTCCTTCCAAGTGACAGTGGGCTTGGCAGCAGGAGTGTCTCAGCCAATGCTCTCAATAGTGCTGATCAGAGTGTTGTCTGCCCTGATTAAACACATGCGCAGCTACATCGTTTTCCCCCAGGTGGAGGATTTGGCCACAGTGAAAGCTGATTTCTATGCTATGGGACATATCCCCAACATTATTGTGGCTATTGGTAGTACACATATTGCATTTGTCCTCATCCCTGGAGAAATGAACAGGTGTTCAGAAATAGAAAGAGCTTTCACCCCATGAATGTGAAGATCCTGGCCGACTAGAACATCTCCCATGTGAATGCAAAGTATCTTGGGTCTGTGCATGATGCCTTTATCCTGAGGAATAGCAGCATCCCATATGTGATGGCTCAACTCCAGAAGCACAGGGCGTAGCTAATAGGTGATCCCTGGTTCACACCCAGTTGGTGTTGGTGTATGGGTATGGTGTGGGCCCTAAGGGTTGGTGTGTGTCTAACAGTTGTCCCTCGATATTTGCAGGTGACTCTGGATACCCCAACCTCTCATGGCTACTGACCCCTGTGAGGAATCCCAGGACAAGGGCAGAGGAACGTTACAATGAGGCACATGGGTAACCAAGAAGAATCATGGAGAGGACATTCGGCCTCCTGAAGGCCAGGTTTCATTGCCTCCATCTAACGTGGATCCCTGTAGTACTCACCCAAGAAGGTCTGCCAGATCATCGTGGCATGCTGTAAGTTGCACAACCTTGCCTTACGTCGCCAGATTCCTTTTCTGCACGAGGATGAGGCTGGAGATGGGCGTGTGGCAGCAGTGGACTCTGTGGACAGTGAAGATGAGGAGGCAGAGGATGAGGACAACAGAAGTGCAATAATACAACATTACTTCCAATGACACACAGGGAAGACACTGTAACCTCACTTTACATTGACAGTTTTGTGTTTGACAATGTCACTGGCAGGATGATTTTCCCACTTCTATGGCCACTTACTGTACCCTTTGGCATCTCTATTTTCAGATATTTGTGCCCCACTATTGCTCCTGGTGTGTTGACTGCAGCCAACTACAGGTCATTCCTATGCATGAATTACTGTACAGTTGTATTTCAGTGTTTAAAGATTCTTAAACGAATACATAGTTCAATCATTTGACAGAATCCATACTTGTATTTATTCAAATTGTGTTTATTTAAGTGCCAATAAGTAGAGGGGGAAGGGGAATGGGCTGGGGTGATGATGGAGGAAAGTCCAGGGTAGAGTCCAGTCTATTTGTATCACAGGTGTATTGTCCAAGAGGGCTTAGGAAGTGGAGCAATGGCAGTTCAAGGTGGACAGGGTGACTGAGTGGGACACAAGGGTGACAAACAGGAGAGTCTTATTTCCTGGCAGAGTCTTGGCAATAGTCTCTGGCCAGAAGCCTGGATTGCGGGGACCGTTTGCGGGGTGGTTCTCCTTCTACAGGGGGAGGGGTGCTGGTGGCCTGTTGGTCCTGTGGCGGGGCCTCCTGTCCACTAGCGGCAGCGGAGGTGGAAGGCTGTTCTGTGGTTTGGCTAGTGTCAGGGGCACGCTGGTTTGCCACTGCCTCCCTCATGGTGTTGGCCATGTCTACCAGCACCCCTGCAATGGTGACCAGGGTGGTGTTTATGTCCTTCAAGTCCTCCCTGAGCCCCAGGTACTGTCCCACCTGCAGCCGCTGGGTCTCCTGCAATTTCTCCAGTATCTGGCCCATCGTTTCCTGGGAATGGTGGTATGCTCCCAGGATCTTTGTGAGTGCCTCCTGGAGAGCAGGTTCCCTGGGCCTGTCCTCTCCCTGTCACACAGAAGTCCTCCCAGCTTCCCTGTTGTCCTGTGCCTCTGTTCCCTGAACCTTATGCCCACTGTCACTGACCCCAGGTCCCTGATTGTCCTGTGTTTGTGGGGTTGCCTGGGGTCCCTGTAGTAGTGGACACACTGCTGATTGACTTGTCCTGGGGACAGAGGTCTGGGCCCACTGGGTGGGTGTGGTGGTGGTGTTTCCTGAGGGGGAGGCTCTGTGGTGGTATGGGACTGTGCCTGGGTAACCAACTGTCCGGAGGTCCCTGATGGGCCAGGTTGGTCATCCAGATCCAGGCGTCCAGAGCTGCTGTCATCACTGTGGTCCTCTTCTGGGGGGGGGGGACTGGGTGTTGCTGGCACTTCCTCTCCAGTGATGTTGGGTGGGGGACCTGTGGGGATGTAAATGCAGTGTTATTGTTTCTGCGTATGACATCTTGTGCATGGGGGTGTTGCCCTCTATGCTTGTTATTGCCCTGGCAGCTTTGCCTTGTGTTAGTAGTTATTTGGTGGGCTAGGTGATTCTCTCTAGCGCGCATGCTTTAGTGATGGGTGTCTATACACGTCAGCGATGGGGGTCCGTGCATTGGTGTTACATGCAGGGCTTGGTATTGGGAGAGGTGGGTTGTGATGGTGGGGTGTGTTTGAGGTGCTGGAGTGAATGGAGTGAGGGTGGGGGTAAGTGATAGCATGCAGGTAGGGGGTGATAGTAATAGAGATTTGACTTATCAGAGTCCAGCCTTCCTACTCCTGCAAGGCCCTCAGGATGCATGATTGCCAAGACTTGCTCCTCCCATGTTGTTAGCTGTGGGGAGGAGGTGGGGGTCCGCTGCCAGTCCTCTGTACAGCTAGTTGGTGTCTTGTTGCTTTGGAACTCACCTTCCCCCGTAGGTTGTTCCACCTCTTCCTGATGTCATCCCTTGTTCTGGGGTGCTGTCCCACGGCGTTGACCCTGTCCACAATTCTTTGCCATAGCTCCATCTTCCTTGCAATGGATGTCTGCTGTACCTGTGATCCGAATAGCTGAGGCTCTACCCAGATGATTTCCTCCACCATAACCCTTAGCTTCTCCTCTGAGAACCTGGGGTGTCGTTGTGGTGCCATGGGTGTAGTGTGAGCGGTGTGGGTGAGGGTGAGTGGGGTGATGTGTTGGGGTGTGTTATATAAGTTGTGTGGATGGTGAATAGGTGATGGTGGTGTGTGGCTGTGGTCTTGTCTGTGGTCTTGCTATCTCCCTTGTGGCAATTGTTTTTAGTCATAAAGGGTTGTTGATAATGTGGGTGTGTTTTTTATAGTGGTGTGGGTGTGGTGTGTGTATAGGTGTCAGGTGTGTGTTATTCAAAATGTCCAATGTAGTGTTGTTTTGTTAGTGTGTGTGTATTTTGAGCACAGCGGTATGTAGCGCCAATGGTTTACCGCCATTGAATATCTGCTGTGGTGATTCGTGATTCGTGGGTCATAATGTTATGGGCGTAGTTCTGTTGGCGTAACGGTGTGGGTTTTGCTACCACCAGTTTATCACTGACCTTTGGGCTGGCGGACTTGTGTGTGTATGGCTGTATAGTGACGGATTGCTATGTGTGTGTCATAATATGGGTAGCGGTAATCCGTTGCGGCGGCGGTATATTGGCGGCAGTCAGCATGGCGGTAAGCAGTACTTACCGTCAATGTCATAATGAGGGCCAAAGTTACCCCATACTTTATAATTGGGCCAAATTTAGGTCCAAAGTCAATAGTTTTCAATTGCAGGCCTATTACTATGTCTGCAAACATAAGTTGTTATCGTTAAAACATGGAACCAAGGAGCGTTTACCATATCTTACACATTTTAATTGTTTGGCATCAAATGGTATGAAAAAGGTATTCTGCATTGTACAAGCAAGGGCTTATAGGTGACAAGACAAGTACATTTTAACTCAGATTCATCTTAACCCAAGATGTGTACACATTTAATCTTACAACAATGTTATACTGCAGAATTGCAGAAAGAGAAGGTGATACATCAAAATAAGATTTTCTTCTAATCGAAAGAGTAAAATGTATCTGTATCAGAAGGGATTAAACCTATGTAGATCAACTGGGCTAGAGGCCCTTTATCCTAAGTTGAGAGAGATCCTTGGTGAATAAACAGGTGATACCTCTATTTTGTTAAGAAGGGTCATTTTTATTAGAGACTGTCCAGTGCAGTCAATGCACCCTAAAGATGATCAGGCAGGAAACTAATTCACTCAAAGCAGAACCAGGAGAATAAGTTGAGCATGTCCCAAACCTCTCCTGGACATGAGTATTGCCAAAACTTTCCAGGGTTTCATGCCTCACTTAAAGTTAAAGGCAAGATTCAGATACCAAATCATTTTTCTGGTGAGGTAGTAGCAATGCTAGATTCAGGGACCTCAGGAAATTTTATTGTATTTAATAGAATTAAGCCTTCCTACTATCAAATACATCCAAACGAGAATTAGTTACACTAGTGGATGGAACTATGTTAACTTCAGGACCCATACTAATCAAACATGTCCTATTTTATTATTGTGAAGATATTCATAAATACCAATGGGAATGGAATAATTTTGATATAACAGATGCCTGCAGTTTGAACAGATTCTGTGAATGCCTTGGTTAACTCTACACAATCCATATATGTATAAATTTGACAATGCTAGGTATTCAATTCACTACTCCGATTTGTGAAGAATATACCAATCAGGCCTTTAAAATCTTTACCATAAATCACTTGTGTACCTGCCACTGTAGTAGAAAATAACACCATTTTGCAAAACAAATGAAGAATTTTTGAATGTAGTTAGTGAAGAAACTGCACAAACTTTCCCTCGTCATTGGAGTTTCAACTGGGAAACAAATTGGGTCTGTGTGCAAGGCTCTCCTGCAGTAGAATTATGCATGCCTAAAAGTAAAAATGTGCATGCGCAAGAATATTTATATACATATCTCCAAAATTTTATTTTTCAAATATCTAAATCTCCTGCTGCATCACTTCTATTGTATATCCCCAAAGCAAATTGTGAACTTGCTTTATTATCAAGTTTTAAACAGAGTCACTCTGAAAAACCGAAGCATCCCTTCCACTTTATCTGTAGCCTTAAGTGGATTTACAAGGCACATACTCTTTAGAGTGCGTCAGTGCTGGAAATGAGGGGAAAACAGAATTTTAGATTCCATTCAAACTTCAGGAACATTGTATAAAGCTTCAAGACTATGTAAAGCCCCAATAGTGTTTCAATTTGTTTCTTAAATGATGTACTACAATAATATTTATATTCGTTTTCCTTTGTCTTCACTGATGGTATTCTGATCTATTCTGATTCAGAAGGCAAACATGTTCAACCAGTTGAAACAATTTTGTATACTCTCCATCCACATGTATTATATTTTAAGTTACCCAAATGTGGATTTCATGTGACAAAACTGGATTGGTTGGGTTTGCTTTCAATCTACAAAAACAAAATGATGGCAGAGAGAAAGATCCGGTAAATGATTGGTCCACACCTACAAATTTGAAAGACGTTGAACATTTCTTAGATTTCCCTAAGTTTTAGCGCAGATTCATCAATCATTTTTCAGACACAATTACTTGTTTTACCAAACTCTTATAAAAGTAATAACTTTAACATTGTCTATTAAAGAGTATACATTTTTTAACAAATCAAAAGCTGCCTTCAGAACAGTCACTATGTTGGAGCATACTGACACTGAAAGACCTTTCATTGTGGAAGCCGCTGTGTCAGAGGACCCATTAGGAACTAACCTGTCACAATGACATTTGACGGCAGGTCAATCACATCCTGTGGGATATTTATCTAAAAAAGCTCCCCCAGCAGAACAAAACTGTAGAGTAGGAAAAGAAGACCTGTTAGCTATCTGTGCCATTATTAATGAATGAAAACACCAGCTTTTGAATGCAACGAATACAGGAAAAGTATGTACAGATCACAAAAACTTGCAATTCTTGAAATTGGCTAGAGCACCGAGGCAGTTAAGGCTGACTTTATTTTTTTGCTGACTACTATTTTGGATAAACCTTATGCCCCTGCATTGATAACTAGAAAGTGGATTCATTATCATGATTCTTAGATAGGAAAAACAAGGAAACAAGGCCTTATCCATCACTTGTCATTCCCAAGGGTCAAGTGATAGGTGCTAGTCCAATTCAAAGTTTTTTAGATTAACTTTAGGTGGCTTTACCATTGGTGGAAATGATTGAGTGGGCGGAAAAAGTACTAGGAAGAAAGATCAAAAACAACTAACTTCTCACAGTAAGAATTTGTACAAAAGAACACCATAAAGAAAGCAATCAAGTATGCCATGATATAACATTGTCAGGGCATCCAAGTAGAAGATGTCTTGACTGTTTGGCGGCCTAATCTAAGAAATGATGGGTGACATTTTACAAAAAGTAAGTGATATGTGTGACAGGGCCAAATCAGATTGATCATGAGGGTTACTCCACCTCAGGCTTCAGATACCAGTTCGTTTTTTTTTTTATAATGGATCATCTACCTAAAGCAGTACACAATTGTACCACAGTAATTGTAGATAAGGTCATTAAAATTGAGTACTTTTTAGCTCGCAAATGAATTATTTCAGCTACTAACTGAATACAGTTATTTTTAAATCAGGTAGTAAGTTTGCTTAGTTTGCAAAGATGCATTGTTTTAGATAGAGAAGCCCGATTTGTATACAGATTCGGGAAAGCCTGGTGCTTGACCCTTAACATAAAATTATGTTTGTCTGTAGTCTCCATCCTTCAACTGATAGAAAGGGTGAACCAGAGTTGAAAACTATACTTCTGTTGTTTTCTGTCATCTTTGTTCCTGAGTAAATATGCTTTGGCTTGTGGAATTTGTGTTCAACAATGTGATACATACTTTCTCTCAGCCTTCTCAATTCTGTGCAAATTAGGGCCCATATTTATACTCTGTTTGCGCTGAATTTGTGTCAAAAATTTTGACGCAAATTTGGTGCAAACCTAACACCATATTTAAACTTTGACTCCCGACCCCGTGAACGTCAAAATTCAGCAGTGTGCATCATTTTCTGGATGCGTGAAACTGGCTTGCATTAATGACATGCCCAAAAAATGACTTTAAGGCATGTGCGCCTTATTTATACTTCTGCGTCATTTTGACGCACAGGAGGGGGCGGCCTTAAAAAATGGCGCCCAGCCTGATTTGCACAGTTTTTTAATGCCTGGGTGGGGGCAGGCGTTAAGGGAAATGTGGTCTCTGACCATGAAAGCAGTCCTCAGGTGCCCGTGCCTGCCCCCAGGGACACCCCCTGCCACCTTCGCCCTCCCCTGGAGGACACCCATGGATGGGGGGACCCATCCCAGGTAAGTACAGGTAAGTAGAGCCCCCCTACATGCCACTGTGCCCAATGACCATGCCCAGGGGACAGAAGTCCCCTGGGCATGGCCATTGGGCAGGGGGGCATGACTCCTGTCTTTCCTAAGACAGGAGTCATTTCAATGGGAGTTGTGTGTCAAAAAATGGCGCAAGTCTGGTTAGAGCCACGAATTTTGACTCTAACCTGACTTGCACCATTTTTTGACGCACAACCCCCATTCTTCCCTACGCCTGCGTTGCACGGTTAGAGTAATTTTTTTTTTACACTAACCAGGCCACAGCGTTGCTAACGTCAATCCATAAATAAGGTGCCCACCTGGCGCGTTGGAATGGTGTTAGCCGGCGGTAACGTTTTTGACGCAAACCGGCGCTGGAGCTGGTTTGCGTCAAAAGTATAAATATGGGCCTATGTTTTTTAGTGAAGGTGTTTACAATTACTTTCCCTGGTACCTTTTGAATCAGTATCTACTGTAGTTGAAAAGAATACAAACTGTCATATTAGCCTAGCAAGTAGCCTAGCAAACCAAAGTCAATATCATTAAGGCACAAGGAATTTATAAACAGTTTACTGATAGCTCCAGATAAGAAGGCCCTAATTATTAACCAGAGGAAAGGTTTGACAAAAAAATTACTTTTAAACAATGTTACCAGTTCTGTCCTCATCTTCTATTTCATACATATTGTTAAAGCCAGCTACTGACAAGACACATTATAAGCCACTGGATATTTTCAATCAAGTTCTCCCAGAATATGAAATAAAAGACACAAAAGTTATTTTTGTTACTTTTGTCCACTTTCTTTTAGCATGTTTATCTATATTTCAAATATGACTATCTGTGTGTGATTAGTAGAGCTGTTTTCAAAAGGTTTGCTGCATTTCCTCTATTTATATGTATATATCTAACTTTAAATAATTAGCATTAACTATTTTGACAGTTCAAACAATTAGTTATGGTTCCTTTTGCAAGCGGGTGTGGCTGATGTGAAAAGATCACAACCTATTTGTAGCTTGTAATTTGCTGTTTGTTTGCAGTTTGTTGTTGTCCACCTAGTTAGTCTTGTTTCTCCTAGACTTAATTACCGTGCCTTCATCAACAAGCATACTTTTAAAACATTTTTTATTGATATCAGTTTGAAAATTTGAATCTAAAATATCAGTAAATTATTCTCTTAATGGGTCAGTTGTATGATCAATTTCAGCTACTGCCATTTCAATATATTTTTGATGTGTAACGTCAACCATGTAGAACATTAAGTGGGCCAAGGTTTCACTGGCCTACAACTTATGTTCATGGGAGGACACAAGTTTTAATAAACTGTTGATGTGCACAGAGGTCATCGACACACATAATCTGTATTAAGCAGAATAAAGCTGTGAGCACTTTATTAAGTGGTCAATCACCCAGGGTGTCATAGATCACGTTTAAAGGTATGCCAGTCCATCAAATCTTCATCAAAACTGGTTAACAGGCCTACATGCCTCAGATTCATTAAGAAAGTGTATAGATGGCACAAAGGGAGAAAAATTAACAAGAAATTGCAAAATGCCTTTTAAAATTTAACATGATTTATAACATTGTAAAGAGGAAGATAACTTTAAACATGCTAAAACCAGTGCTTAATTTCAGCCGATGACTACCAGTGGGGCCCACTTGCACTCATTTATGGGGACCAGCACTTATCTTTCTTCAACAGGCATTTACCAAGAGTAAGTAAAACACACAAAGGGGAAATAAGGAGGAGAGAAAGATGGAAAAACTATCACAAAGGGAGAAAACAGGGCAATAATAAATGGGCAGGGAGTGTCTGGTAGTGGATTAAAGAGGCATGAGGTGGATTTAAGGCTATGCAACCTTGATTTTTGGTGTCCAACATTTGGTGATGTTTGGTGTCCCAACATTTAATAGCACTAGCTGGGGGCTTCTTGGCTTCTGAGTCCTGGTACTCATTCTTCTACATACTAAGCACAAGCTGAAACATTTAAATAGTGGCACAGTACTATTACAGAACACCTATTCAAATGAGCAAAAGTCTCTAAAGCTTTAAAAAGAATGGTTAAGGTGTAGTGAATACTAGTTCGTTTAAATGGGATAGCAGGAGTTAGCTTAGCCTCTGGCTTGCAGACTTGTGACCCCGTCACCTTGTGACTTTTAACCTACTTAGCTTGCTCTGTCTTAGCCCATTTAATTATTTAATTCTTCTAAGATGGCTGCCTTGTTTATAGTTAGGCTACTTGTTATGATTTACATTATCAGTGTCACTGCGCTAAGGCGTCAAGATCAAGCAACAAAGACAAACAAACAGTAGGTGTTCACACTTAGGGATTTTCCCTCTCTATACTTTCGAGGGATTGTTTATATTAATTACCGTCCCAAGCATGTCTGTTATCTATTGTTTGGGAACACACCTACGTCAGGGGTCCTTCTAGATCTGTATAAATACATTGCTCTTTAGACAGATAATCAGAGGGATTCCGACCAGAGGGCATCGCCACCATTGCTGATATCGATGCTGCAGTCGTCTTGACGCTGACCCAGTCTTTGTGTCCCTGCAGAGTCAGAGATAGAGACCTCATTCCAAGGGTTGGGGGCTCCTCTCATGGACATTGCATTGGCAGATTAAGTCTAGCAAACACAGCTCTCCTTTAGGTAGGAGGTTAGGCCTCTCACATTAGGGTATTAGGGCATAGTACATCTCGTATGTCTTCCTTATGCATTGCAAGATGGTGGGGGTCTTTTTTAATAATGACTCTTGTATTCACAGTTCTGTTTCTTGCATTATTCATTATCCTAATCATTGCAGCCCATGCAACTTATCGCAAATTGCAGTTTTGTTAAATAAAAACTATTGAAACTTTACTGCATCTTTGTCATTGCCTGTGTTTGTATGAGACATGATATATCTGTGAGAAAGGGGTAATCTCCGTTTAACCACGACATTCCTTGAGATGTCTTATTCTTGAGTCCATGCATAAAGGCTGCCACAAATCACCTTTTACTATTGTGTTTCTGGTGAGGTGCTGCTAGTGAGCCGATAAGGTTGGGACAACAGTTGCGATTTGTTGTAGGATAGGCATAGTCGCCTACAAACAAAAGTACTGTCATCCCTTGAACCTGCAGTGTTGCCCAGAGCAAGAGTCCAAACTACGACAAAGGCACGAATATCATGACTCTTTTACAATTAAGCTGTGTACAGTAGGAATTCTCTACACATATCAAGTAACATGAAACTGATCACTCATGACTGCATTTTGACACACAGATTATTTGTCAAGTGCAAGAGAAAATTATAACCATAGCTAACATATACCTTCCATGTGCTGATCCCTCTTCTCTTCTGAATGAACAGAGGTTGATGCCATTATTACAATCAACCCCAAAAGTCCTTTAGTTGGGGGAGATTATATTTTGATACCTGGCCCAGTCTGAGAAACGAGCACAAATTACTCTGATAAAACCATGAAGCTCATTGAAGTTTCTGCACATCTGTAAAACATTTGGTATCACTGATTAATGGGATTTGCTAAATTCAATTGCAATTTATTACACCTACTACTTAAGTGTTCACAAATCCTGTTTAAGAACAGGCCTAGGTCATTCAAACAGTGAACAATATGTATTCAGTGCAACATTAAAAAGTATAGTAATTTGTGACCATGATCAACAGGCTGTTGCAACTACTGTATCATCATTTGATAAGAGGTACTTCATTTGGAGAATAAAAACAAAAATACTACCAAATAAAGAATCTGAAAGAATTATGAGGAAGTGATTCCCTCCCAGAAATCCAGAACGTGGACTTGAATACAATATCATTCTGGGTAAGTCATATGCTTCATGAGAGTTCTCTATATGGAAGAACTAAAAGGTCTAAAAAAGTACTTGTGAAAGGGAAGCATTGAGAACAATGGTTGAAGTGGCCAAGTATGAAATAAATTATGTACATACAAGAAAATCAGTAATTGTCCTACTCAAACCAAAACCAAAAATAAACAGAGGGAGAGCAAAGGAGGGAAAATGTATTATCTTACAACCTAAAGCAAATGGAAAATGACTCACTCATTCATTTTATAGTCAATGGCACAGTATTGGTTGTACTATAAAACAAAGAAATATGTAATGCGCTTAAAAACTATTGTGCCACCTTCTACAGGACTCCAAAGAATGGCAACTTGAGCACAATATAGTTCCAGGAAAGTCTCAAATGCTTTGTGAGAGGTCTCTACATGGAAAAATGTCAAGAGTTAAAAAGCCAGACACTAACAATTGAAGCCCTCAAAAACAGAACTACAGAGTCTACAAAAGAGTACATGAGAAAGGGGGTAAATCAATTGAGAACAATAGTGAAAATGACCAAATATGAAATAAATTAAATGCATACAAGAAAATCTAAAATTGTCCTACTGAAAACATAATCAAAACTATTTGGAAGGAAAGCAAATAGGTGGAAATTATCATTTTACAACATCAATCAAATGGAATGTGAGATAACATTTTTACATTCATTTTATAAGCAATGACAAAGGATTGGTTGTACTAGAAAACTAGAAAACAAAGAAACCTGATGCACTTGAAAATTATCATTACACAGCGGGACTACATGGGAAATAGATATGGGGTCCCCTCTCGCAGATGAACAGTGGCGCACCTGCTGTAACCAGACAGGTCAAATTGCCCAGAGCAGCAGATTACGTATAATACACTGTGTACATTTCTGCACAGAAGATATTACCACCCTGTTAGACTGCACCGATATGAGCTTTCGCCTGATGATAACTGCACCAAGTGCGGCCTCGCTGGAGCTGATTTTCTCCATCTGGCCAGGTCCTGAAGTTCAATACAAGCATATTGCTGATAAATATCGACTGCGCTTACTGAAATGGTGGGCCAACACATGGTGCTTACCCAACTCATGGCACTTTTGGGACATCCCGGGGAGGTTGAAGCGGGTTACAGAAAATATGTGGCACTAGGCCTTCTCCTAGCGAAACGCAGAATTGCATGTAGATGGGGACGCCGCAAAGCACCTACATTCAAGGAATGGATGTCAGACTTAATTTATTGTAAACAACAACTGACCACCTATGCCGAAGTACTACCCCCATGATCTCAATCCAGAGGTATATCGGATCCAATACATACCTGCTCAATTTGGAACAAGACACAGAAGGCACACAGGTAGCAGACACTTGATACTGCATATCACCTTCAAGGCCTTTAACACCTCTCCATACATATATGCGATGTTGTGACTAGTCATACTACACACCCTAAATATAACATACATTGACAAGCATCCTGCACATTCTTCATGGATTCTACTCCCTCACTATTGCAACGATGACACCCTAGATGTTGACATCCCTATTCTGAAATGACAAAGCTCTTGGGTAGCCTTGCGTTCTACCCACATATGAAAATGAAACTCTGATACAAACCGTTGGATACAGTATGAAAGTTATATATATTATTAACTTCTACCTATAATGTGGCACAGAGTTGGTTTTCCTTTTTCTTTTATGTTCCTGTTTTTCTCTGTTTTCAAATGATAAAAACCAGTAACGCAAAAACTATTTATAGAGAAAAATCTATCATGACACTTTCTACATGACTACAAAGAATGGGAGCTTGAGCAAAATTCAATCTGTATCAGTCTCAAATGCTTCATGAGAGGTCTGTATATGAAAGACACGTCAAGAATTAAGAAGCAAGAAATACAAACATTTGAGGCCCTTAATAATAAAGAACTACAGGATCTACAAAAAAGTACTTGGGAAAGGGTGTAAACATATTGAGAACTACAGTTGAAATGGCTAAATATTGAAATATATTGAATACTTAAAATAACTTTTCAAAGTGTCCTATTCAAAACAAATTCAAAAATATTTATAAGGAGAGTAAAGAAGTGTGAATTTATTATCTTACAACATACATCAAATGGAAAATCACAGAACAATTCAGTTTTCTAGTCATTGGCAAAGGGATTGGTTGTACTAGAAAATAAAGAAGCCTGTGATGCCCTGGAAAACTGCCATAACACCTTCTACAGGACTCCAAAAACGAACAGCAATCAAAAAAGAGAATGTTTAGACACTTTAGCTATGCCATCCTCGAAAAACAAGGAGAGAATTTCTGAATACTGAAACAGATTTATTTCAGCCTTTATCTACAAGTTAGGCATCGGACTTTGGCAGTTGAGTGCTGAATTCTACAGATATAACAGCAGGAATAAGCTTCATCTTGCGTTCGTTGAATAACAAAATAATGATTGAAAAAAACATTTCTGATTTCGATTATTATGATTGAGCTTTCGATGCTTTGATTTGTAGAATTCAAAATACTTTCTTTGAAGTGGGGTGTTGACTTTTTAACCTTTACACTGGCATGGAAGACAAAGTCTTGCATGTTCCTACTGACAGGGTTGTGTGTGACTCTTCTGACTGAGGACAGCCCCTACGGAATCCCAACCGACCTAAAGACTTTCATGTATTTAGATGACCATTTCCAAAGACACTGAGACCATGTCCATGTAGGAAACTTTGGTAAAACACTGATGTCCCTCCAGTCCTCGTCGGTCTTTTGGTGGAGACTACAGGGAGTGCAGAATTATTAGGCAAGTTGTATTTTTGAGGATTAATATTATTATTGAACAACAACCATGTTCTCAATGAACCCAAAAAACTCATTAATATCAAAGCTGAATATTTTTGGAAGTAGTTTTTAGTTTGTTTTTAGTTTTAGCTATGTTAGGGGGATATCTGTGTGTGCAGGTGACTATTACTGTGCATAATTATTAGGCAACTTAACAAAAAAAAATATATACCCATTTCAATTATTTATTATTACCAGTGAAACCAATATAACATCTCAACATTCACAAATATACATTTCTGACATTCAAAAACAAAACAAAAACAAATCAGTGACCAATATAGCCACCTTTCTTTGCAAGGACACTCAAAAGCCTGCCATCCATGGATTCTGTCAGTGTTTTGATCTGTTCACCATCAACATTGCGTGCAGCAGCAACCACAGCCTCCCAGACACTGTTCAGAGAGGTGTACTGTTTTCCCTCCTTGTAAATCTCACATTTGATGATGGACCACAGGTTCTCAATGGGGTTCAGATCAGGTGAACAAGGAGGCCATGTCATTAGATTTCCTTCTTTTATACCCTTTCTTGCCAGCCACGCTGTGGAGTACTTGGACGCGTGTGATGGAGCATTGCCCTGCATGAAAACCATGTTTTTCTTGAAGGATGCAGACTTCTTCCTGTACCACTGCTTGAAGAAGGTGTCTTCCAGGAACTGGCAGTAGGACTGGGAGTTGAGCTTGACTCCATCCTCAACCCGAAAAGGCCCCACAAGCTCATCTTTGATGATACCAGCCCAAACCAGTACTCCACCTCCACCTTGCTGGCGTCTGAGTCGGACTGGAGCTCTCTGCCCTTTACCAATCCAGTCACGGGCCCATCCATCTGGCCCATCAAGACTCACTCTCATTTCATCAGTCCATAAAACCTTAGAAAAATCAGTCTTGAGATATTTCTTGGCCCAGTCTTGACGTTTCAGCTTGTGTGTCTTGTTCAGTGGTGGTCGTCTTTCAGCCTTTCTTACCTTGGCCATGTCTCTGAGTATTGCACACCTTGTGCTTTTGGGCACTCCAGTGATGTTGCAGCTCTGAAATATGGCCAAACTGGTGGCAAGTGGCATCGTGGCAGCTGCACGCTTGACTTTTCTCAGTTCATGGGCAGTTATTTTGCGCCTTGGTTTTTCCACACGCTTCTTGCGACCCTGTTGACTATTTTGAATGAAACGCTTGATTGTTCGATGATCACGCTTCAGAAGCTTTGCAATTTTAAGAGTGCTGCATCCCTCTGCAAGATATCTCACTATTTTTGACTTTTCTGAGCCTGTCAAGTCCTTCTTTTGACCCATTTTGCCAAAGGAAAGGAAGTTGCCTAATAATTATGCACACCTGATATAGGGTGTTGATGTCATTAGACCACACCCCTTCTCATTACAGAGATGCACATCACCTAATATGCTTAATTGGTAGTAGGCTTTCGAGCCTATACAGCTTGGAGTAAGACAACATGCATAAAGAGGATGATGTGGTCAAAATACTCATTTGCCTAATAATTCTGCACTCCCTGTATAGCGCTCCCCGGTGGGATCTAAAGCACTGTACAAAAGGTGGCTCTGCTGCGCCTTCTGTCCCTGTTCACCAATATTCTCCGGCTATTGCAATAGCCAATGTTCCGTGACCTCAAGAGATAGCTCTCTGAATTGATATGGGTAACGAGCTGGCACCGAGTGGCTTTGTACAAATTGTTCCTCCCACTGGATACTGATGTCTTGGGAGCACAGGGCTATGAATCATTATTTGGTGGCACAATCACAGTGGCTTACGCTGGATAACTCGGGAGGCACTTCCAGAGGCAGGGTATCTTCGGCATCATGACCCTAGACTGTCTATTCTGAGAAGTGTTTCGTTGGAAACTCCCTGAAATACTTGGGCACCGCTTCTGAGCTGCACAGCATGCTACTCCTGGTTTCGACATCTTCACAGCATGCACTGCACAAATGCATGTTATATTCACCAGACCTTCCACTACTGTGTTTGCTAGGCTATACTAAGTTTGGATTACTGGCCAATAGGCCGCATTGGTTGCGGCCACTCATCGTGGCCTTGGGTCAACTTTTTGATTCGGTGGCTAACCTCACATTTGTGGATCTTCCTGAGGCATACAAGCTAATGTTGTGATAATTCTTAACACCTGCAGTGTTCTGCACGGCACTAGGAAGTACGTGAAGGGATCCTGTTCCGAACCTGACACAGACAGCAAGCTACACAAACTGTTGAAGTGGAGCGCCTAACAACACAAGATCATGAATATATATTATTCACTGAGAGGGGAGGGGAATGTCGCTGCCTGCCCAGGACTCATTGGAGTTAGGGCTTCCAGATTAACCTTTCTGATAAACAACTGGTTCACAGTCCTGGGATACATTCCCAAGGATCCCAGAAATGCAGCGTTGAAGCTGCTACAATTCAATTATGTTCGTAGTACCTACCTGACTCTGGCCAGACTACAGTGGGTATGTGGCACCTCCCCTTATAAATGCCTCAGCTACGAAAGAGAACACACATATTTGTACCATATGAGGTGGCTGTGCACTGAGCTTCAGCCCTTCTGGAATGAGATGTATGAATTCCTTACCCGAGTAACTGGTAGGTGACATGTAAACACATCAAAGTCATACCTGCTGGGGCTGATGCCCCACCCAAGGCTGGGAGTAAATTCATTGACTCGGCCTTTGAGCTTACAAAATGAGTGATAGTGATAAATTGGAAAGCTGCCTCCCCCTCTGCCCGTTCCCACCTGGAAAACTGAGCTCCATTGGTGGGTCCAGGCAGAGAATCCCGCCAGTGATATAGGGCAGGACGGCACACACATATTACTGGATGGGATAAAATGCTCCTAGCTCTGAAAATGGCTTGAACCTACAGCTATTATCATCATACCCTACACTCTCCTTAGTCAAATGTACTTATATCTCCATCACATTAGCCCACTACCAGAATCCCCAGTACAAGAAGGACTAGAATGCATGTCAGCATAATACAGTAAATTGTAGGCGTCAGATATGTAGTGGTTATTGTTTTTAGCGTTTTTCAGAGGACTAGATTACCTCTGCAGGGAGAATATTATTTCATTTGTATTTTAGATTATAAAGATTTGCTGTCATTGTCAGGCGAAAAACACCAGCCATTTCCAGGGTAGGAAGGGATTTGTAAACACCCATAAATTCTTGTGATGATATGAGTCCACCTAAATTTACACATTTGCCTTAGAAAGTTCACTCACCACTGCTTGATTGGGCTTTATTTCTGTGTTATATTACACCACTGTGCAGTAATATTGTGCTCGTTGCGAGATGGCCAGCAATCAAGGCTAAAGATACCAGGCCCAGTTGCAGTAGATTTTGTCTGCTATTACCAATCCAGTTGCCAGCTATTGCAAGCTTGGTTAATTCCAAGTTGTTGGTCTTGGAATAACCAGGCTCATAACAGCTTGACATGTTGCAGCAGGTGGAAGATGTGTGTAGAATGCGCTGTCGGTAAAACGTGTCATTGTGAAGTGTAATACTTTAGCAAAATATATGCAGGTTTGTCAATCTGTAACTTTCGACAAAAGGGTCAATCTGTGAGTAAAAGGGTAATGCTGACTGTTTCGGTGCTAATGCCAAAAGGAATGAGATTTGGTAAATGCAAGATACCTTCATTAAATTTATATTACATTTGGCAATTTACGTTTTCATTTTGGACAAATACAACGTCAATGACTTTGGCCTTTCTTGATTTCTGAGTCAGCTGGGTGCAATGTTGTGTGAGGTTGAAATTGCTCAACTTGGGAAAGCAGCTCGCAACAGAAGTATTGTCTCTGTGGAGTTTGAAACTGCTTACAAAGAAAGACAACGACCTCTTGTCAACCTCAATAAAATAATTTCTGATCTGACTTCCCTTTCTGGAATACTATAGATAATTGTTAGACACTGATTTGATGTGGTGGACTGGTCTATTGCACACTTTGTCACTGTTGAATGGGCTGGATCGAAACTTGTTTCTTTTTTTGGTCCCGTCATGGCTCACTTGATGAAACAAAATACCTCACACACTGGCCCCTTGAAGCTGCCCACCTGGCAAAGCCAGAGTGACTGACAAGCCAGTCCAACACCAATGGTTTGCATGTGGGTTGATTTCAAGTCCTGCTACCGGTCACATGTGTCATGTTTTAGTGCAATTTTTTTTTTTTTTACACAAAACGTTCCTCCTATGAATCATGTAAACTCTGCCAATGTCAACAAGATGCATACCGGCAATGGTTTAGTCCGGTGTTGGGAGGGGACCAAAGGATATTCGTGGAAAAAGTCTTGCAAGCATTTATATCATGATTAGTAGAAATTGGTCGTAGTCCTTGGTGGCCCTCCTGATTTTCATGAATTGCAGATCTACAGTTAATGAGTCTTCAAGGTGTGTTTGGCCAATTTGCTCATGACTACGGGTAACGGTAGTCTCTAATTTTCACTATGTGTCATCTTTATGGTGTGCTTTTGACATTGGTTATCTGTTGTGATTATTGAGAATTGAATGGTCAATTATGATTCCCTTGTCTCATACGGTTTATGCGCCTGCAGCATCAATCTGTGTGCAGCATGCAGCTCACGAGTTCTGCTTTGTCTTTTATTGCTCCTAGGTTGATGAAATGAGTAGTATTTAACTGGGTACCAACACCATTATTTCAGCACACTGTAAATCAGAAATCTGTACACCACCAAAATGCTGCATTTTGCTAGACTCTAGATCTAATGTCTGCCCTGGAAATTCATAGCCAGTACTAGGGAAACGCCTCATTACAGTGTCAACCCACATATCACTGGGTGTTCTGTGACGCACAAACTGGAGTATTCACCTTCCTCACAGAATGTGCATGAGCTGGGAGACATGCTGCTGTAGAAGACAGCCTTGGAATCTTTTATTTACTGTAAGAAGGCTGAAAATGTATGCAGTTCCGGACTGGGAATCCAAAGCAGTCCTGGCAAATTTTGTCAGACCAGCTCCCATACAGTGCATATTGATTGCAGTATGCAAGCCTGACCACTACAAGAATTGTTTGGAGGGGGGATGTTCTTGCCCCAAGAAAATTTGGGCAAAAATGGCATAATCTGCAACACATTTTACATTGTTTATTCAATTGCATTAGCTATTAAAGATTAGTAAATGATGACCTTACATTCCACCAGGATTCAAAAACATTTATTGGAACTCCTCACTATCACCTTCCAACAGTGCCCCTCATCTCTCCATACCTCCTCTCTCACATGTATTTCATATGCTTTATAGCACATCCTATACCAGTATAGGGTGTCAGAGCATTTTACATCACACACAAATACAGAGACAATGAATCATACTTGTGTACATCAGTGTATAGGAAATGTTACATAAGACAAAGGAGACTACAAGGTGTAGGATTCATGTCATGCCTACTGGTAGGCATTTGGTAAGAGTGCTTGGTCTAGAGAAGCAAAAGCCCTGGATTAGGAAAGTAACACAGAGGTTAGGGTTGGCTTTACTAATAAGAATTTATTTCTACCCAAACACACCCTCTTTAGCAACATTAATCACCAGAGTTACTTGATGCTTTTATTGTTGCCTGAAAACTACTGGATATACAAGGAACTCCGCAGTTGGTGTTTTCAAAACTCCACAAAAGTTACACTACAAAATCGGCCCGAATAACAAAACGGGCCCCCATTCCAGCCTCCCGGGGAAATGCCCGATGCCTAGTCGGACCAGTCCGATCTTAAATGTATGTAGTTCTCATCTATGGAACTACAGGTTCCTAAAATGAATGAGTCCCCAAAGCATTAATTTTCATCTATCTTCACTACATATTTAAAATGTACTTAGTCTAATGAAATCTCGGGAGTCCTCAAGGGTTTTCACAGTGTTTTAAAACTGCTGCTTCATTGTTCTGTCCAGGTTACAATGTCACATATTTTAAATATTATTTTTTTCGAACTTTCTCATTTATAAGGTGTATAGAGACCGTTTTATAAATCATAAATGCATATTTGTAACCATGTTTTATTATTTTTTATCTAATCATTAACAAACAATTACTTAAAAACCAGTGCACGTCCATGCAGGGTGATGGAACTACTGACAATAGGATGTCATGGTATAAAGAAAAAATAATTGTCCAAAAACAAGTGAAGGTGTCACTAACCATATTAAGGCAAATCCATTCATTTTAAATATAAGCTACGGTGCTGGAAGTAACTTTTTGCACTTCACAAAATCTATTCTAATGCATTTTATTCTATAATTTAAAAAAAAGCTGTTATATTTAGCAAAATGTTACTATTTTAAAATTAAGGAGCTATTTAGCAACATGACGGGTAGTCTGAGGAAATGTGGAAAGAGTTTACTGGACTTCCGTAGGAATTTCTTCAATTAATCATTTTTAACCCTTTAAAAGTATACTTTACCATAAATGATTAAAAACCCATACTTCACCACAGTTAGTTTCATATCTGCACTAACTCCTCAATGTTCATTTACTTCAGCCTGCCCCATAGGAAAGACTTTACATGCAACAGCTTCCACTCCAGGAACATGGCATTTAGGAATGGCTCACTTTTGTTATGAATGTGGATTTTTAGCACAATGGTTGTGTATTCAAATTCAGTGGTGAGGCTACAGTAGAGCACAATAGACTGCTCCTGCTGTGGCAGTCCATGTTTTATTCAGCATGTCGAGATGTTCTCTTATGTGGGTGGACATGATGCTTGTGAATTTTTAGAAAATGGCTGTCATTTTACTTTTTTAGTGCTGTCTATAATTTCCATCAGAAGATGACGGAGGGAAACCATTTGCTGTCAAAGATGGTTCATCAACCCCCAGCAGAGAATCAGTATTTTTCATAAAGTGAAATCCCATTAGAAGTCACAAAAATTCCAAAAATTAATTTACCATCAATATATGATTATATTGTAACTAAAGTCTTTTATCACCCTTTCTAAATTCTCTTTTTTGTGAACTTCAGAACCAATTATTCATCTCAATGCATTGAAATAGGATGGAAACAGCAGAGTGCTATCCCCAAAATGAAAAAAACAACAGAAATGTTTATCTTTCACCTATTTAGTACATTAAAAGCATGCAATCTTACAAACTATTTTGTGAATTTTACCCCAAATGTTAACGTCCTGATTTACAATATCTGTATTGTCTAATAGGGAGTGCACGCCCATGTACGACTGGGGTGATTTGTGCTCTCTGCTTTGTCATGGCCCTCTTAACTCCACCCTAGTCAATAACTAATTGGGTCCTTACCCATGGAAAAGCATGCTTCATTACACCCCATTGCTGTTGTACCAAAAACTATAAATGGAACAAGGTATTTATTGTAAAACATTTGTCAAGCATTGCTATGCAAAGGAAATCTAACTTTGGCAAACACATACCAGTGCAATGTTCTTTGTTGGTTTTCACAGTATGGGCATTTTTCCTTTTTGTGAGATCCTCTATTGTAGACCTAGCAAAAAGTTCTTAAACACATTCACTTTCTAAAATGCATAGACCTCTTGTTTTGGCTCTGTGCTAGCTGCTTTCTACTGGTACAAGGCTAGGGAAAGCATGGTCGCTTGGATGCAGAGAAGTAGATTGAAATTGGCAATTAACTATTTGGTAAGTGCAAGTCTATAGATTCTGAAGTCTTAGTGGTTTAGCAAGGACGGGGAATGCTTTACATTGAAACCTAAAGTCTGTTTCTTGGAAACTATGTTTCAAAGATAGTAGATGTGCTTTGATGGATGAAGATTTTCTGTGTATTCTGTGAAGGAAGAGTTATTTTGAAGGAGGTGTCACCACTAATTTTGCTCTAGGTATGAGGCTGTGCCTCCACCATTAGTGCTAAGATTTATTTAGTGAAGTTTGTATCAGGGTGGATAGAACATGTCTATTTAATGACATGAGTGATTGTGGAGCGTATCTGCAGTGATGCACATCAGTATTGAGTGCTGTAGGTTTGTGAGTAACATAACTGTCTGCACAGGATGAAAAAGAAACAAAGTAATGCAGTTGCTTCTGGAAACAATATACTTATAAAAGTGTGTGGTTTGACACATATTGAGAGAAAAGGTGGGAATGTTGGGAGAGGATGGAGAAAGTTTTTGGCATACCTATGGTATTCTTGGCATACAGGACATTAAGGCCCTCATTTAAACTTTGGCGGGCGGCAAGCGACGCCCGCCAAGTTGAATCCGCCGCGCGGCCGCCAATGCAGCCGCACTCCTGCGGTGGCCATTTGGAGATCCTCGCTGGGCCGGCGGGCGGCCCAGAGGGGATCTCGGCTGCAACACGGCGGTGTTGCGGCGGTGCGACAGGTGCCGTTGCACCCGTCGTGCTTTTCACTGTCTGCTATGCAGACAGTGAAAAGCTCCATTGGGCCGTGGCAGGGGGCCCCTGCACTGCCCATGCCAAAAGGCATGGGCAGTGCAGGGGCCCCCAGGGGCCCCGCGACTCCCCTTTCCGCCAGCCTTCTCATGTCAGTTCACACCGTCATGAAAATGCTGGCAGGAGGGGGACTCGTAATCCCCTGGGCAGCGCGGCAAGCAGCGCTGCCCTGGGGGGTTTACAACCGCCGCAGCGCTTCCGCTGCGGTCGTAATCCCATGGGAAGCACCGCCAGCCTGTTGGCTGTGCTTCCGTCGAAACAGCCCTGGCGGTCTTTGACCGCCAGGGTTGTAATGAGGGCCTAAATTCCTAATGCAGCAGACACACTATATGGAGATGAGCACCCAAGACAGAAAAGAGCACTTATAAGTGACGGGTAGACCAGTCAATTTCATGTATAGAAACCTGCTGATCTTCTAAAACTCTGATCTCCTCTATCTGATACAGTTCCAGCCTGCAACATTTCAGTGCACTACCATCTGACCTGACTGCACACATTCTCTTTCTTCATCCTGCTCTTTCATTTTCTTACATTTATTTAGCAATGAATTAGCTTCTAAAAGATGTGCTGTTCAAACTTCAAATGAGTAGCAGGTATCCTAAAGGATATGATGTAGCCTGTGTTTGCAGAGTGAGGCAAGGATGCGAACCTTACAATATAATTAATTCAGACACACTCCATAGAGAGAGAAAATCTACATGTATACACGTTTACACCTTCTAGGATGCTGGAGACATATAGGTCAGATATTTACGGCTAAGTAGTTAGTGTTTTTAAAGTTGGTGAAGGTAGGAAATGGCTTTGAGTTAGTAAATGAGTGTGGCGCAAAGAAGACAAACAAGTAGTTCAATTGATCTGAACTTTGATAGGGGCACACGGGGTCTAGGTACTGCCACCATAATAACATTCAAAGATTGAACAGAATGTGACAGAGTGTGGGAAGTGACCAACTGGGCGCGGTACGGAGAGGGAATGGTTTGTATGGTTTTATATGCTAGAGTGAGGAGCAGCTCTTTCTAGCAACAGTGGGTCCTGACTGGAATTTGTTAATAACCTCAGTCACTGTTTGAGGTTGTAACGCATTCTTCAAAAATAAAAAAACAAGAAATTTAGGAAAGCCTCTTTCCTCCAACGCCCTCCCTTGTCAGTCCATAAACCTTTCCCTGTGTAGTTAAAACAATGAGTAGGTAAAAGTAACAGTAGACCACTTCATTTAGTGGCCAATGGTAGTGCTGAAAATGAGGTGCCTATGTATGTGACTACATATTTAAGCATTTTGGAGCATACTCAGCAGTGTGGAACAAATCATAAAAAAGGAGTAATACCGAATTCCAGAAAAGAAAAAGTGAGCAGTACCAGCAAAACGTTGGTTGTAACTCGGTTCTCATGAATATGGTAAATTTGAAATTATAATAATAATGCACCATGCTCGACTTTCGGTCCTGTGGCAATAAGACAGGTCCGGATTGTTGCAACCCAATTACTGTATCAGCATGGGGGTCAATTGACCCACATGTTAGGGGTGGCGAAAGTGACATCACATGACATTTGACCTTTACTGCGACTCGCACACATACTTACACATGCACACACAGTCACACACTCTCTTTCACATAAAAACATACTCACCCACAAGCATGCATACCACATACATTCAAAAGCATTTTACTTACCTTACCTGCCAGATAGGGTCATATTCCAGCCAACTATACTCAATTTTTTATTACAAAGATAGTGAATAATAATATTCAAGATTTTTGTAATAAAAAATGACTGAAACTTGGATCCCCAACACATGTCCGCTAGGACGAGCTACCGCTGTGTTCCAGGCACTGATTTTGCCACCTCTAAGGCCAAGGGTCGCAAAGGCAGTGCCAGAGGTCGCAAGGGGTACACCAGGGGTCGCAGGTGCGACCCCTAAGTGACGTCCATGTGTATCAGGTAGTACCACTTGAGTTGACGTGGGTTCTAAATGAGCGCTACCGACGAGCATTCGAACAAATCCTTTTAAAAAAATGTATGGCAGGTGGCTAATATTGCAAAAAGTAAGAATGATTCAGGGTAGCTGCCGCATCAGTAAAGGAGCAAAATATATGGAGTAGCAAATGGCAGCCTGTTCAACCACCGTAAATCGTAATTCAAAGCACTGACTAGAAGTCAATAGGGTGAATGTGGATTCCACGAGGAAGAAGGAAGTGTAGATGGTAGAAGTATGATGAATATTATTGGTTAAACTTGTTCTTAATTTTTTAATAGAAATCACACAAAGGGAATTCGAAAAGAAATTTAGATGCAGAAATCAAACACCTTGATGAGTTTTTGTTAGATGCCAGAATTAGAAAAGCACATGTCTCACTTTCTATGTTCCAGAGAAGACGCAGAAGGTTCAACATCTTTGTAAGAACTGGAAATATTCTGAGTTGTTATTCGCTCCAGCTGTTAAATGTGATTATTAATCATGCAATGCAGAATTAAAAATTATCTATACAGCAATACGTTAACCCCGATTCATTCAATCGTGAAATACTTGTCAACGACAAAGTTTAGTGTGGGCATGCTAATGGAAATGTTTCCCCAAATAAACGAATATTTATAGACTGTTCATAAAGGTGTCTTAATAAGACCCTAATATAATGTCAC
Organism: Pleurodeles waltl; assembly: GCF_031143425.1. Lineage (NCBI taxonomy): Eukaryota > Metazoa > Chordata > Amphibia > Caudata > Salamandridae > Pleurodeles > Pleurodeles waltl. The sequence goes on along the minus strand of NC_090448.1, from coordinate 277,361,483 downwards.
CCATTCTCTCAGCCTACTACTCAACGAGGGAAAGTAAGAAAGTCGCTCCATTTTAATCAAATTATTTACTGTGTTTATGAACCAGTAAATTAGTCCAACTTTTCTAACACCCGTAATTACTGAATGCTTAGCTTTCACTGAAAACAAGAATAACTGCAAATGTTCCATAATTATGAATAAATGAGTTTCTAAGGCTCACGTTTGGACAAACGCTCTTATGAGCCTACACACCCGGCATGGTGGTCAACTATCAACTTTAAATAACAGATGTTTAGGTTCTATCACTTTGGTGCACAGGAGCTCTATATATTACAAACGAGTCATATGTTCTTCTTTCACTTACTTTCAGGAAAAAACAACTGGATGGCCTGTAGGGCTGTTTCCTGCTCCTGGCAGGGGTAGAAAAAGGGGTTGTACAAAGCATGAGCCATACCTCGCATGCTCTGTGCTTCTCCCCTTTGCTCCTGAATAGATTCTATCAAGACCTACTCAGTCCAGCACAGGAGTGAAATAATGTAAAGTGGATGTATTATATCTCTCACTCCCAGCAGTGGTGCCCCCACAAGAGCGGAGGAGCATTGCCCACCTTGCTGTCAGTGCAGCAAACTTGAAAAATAAAATGGTACTAAAATTATTTTATTACCATTTTATTTTTCAGTGCTACCAGGCAGCCCGAGCCAAGTGTTGGAAGCGGGGCATCACTGCTGACTGGCAGCAGGGGAGGAGGAATGGTGCACACCTAAAGTTTAAAGTGGGCATGCCACTTTGGCTGGCTATCTTGTGCCAGCCAGCCTGATATGCGTTCTTTAAATCTCTCCAACCCCAGCTATCTTAGACAGCTTGGTGGAGAGGTGGCACAGAACTGTAGGAGTGCTGAGCCAGCGCTGAGTTTGGATTGGTTAGGGGAAGTGTCTCAGACACCTCCTGCTGCCTTTTTGTGATGAACTGGAGAGGGGTAAGTAAGTACGCTTTTGTTATTTTATTTTATGTACTGTTACTGTGTTTATTTTTATTTACACACTGTCAGGCAGTGTGAGAAATTTGCCTTCAGCCTCAATGCCAGAGCTCTTAATCCTGGTCCGCTATGAACACTGTTTATAAAGAACCGTGATTGAGAGCTCTGGGGTTGCACCTAAGGGCATTCATGGAGTACCTGCCTGATTGCCACTTTATAAAGCAGTCAGCCACCACTGGTCACTCCTCATCATACCTTTATGTGTGGGTACATGAACAGCTGACAGAATATTGGACAGCCTTCACATCATCTCTTCTGCTTTGGCGATGTGAAATGGGGCTGACAGGATCTGCTCAGATTCATTTCCAGAGCTCTCTTAGACTTTCTAACTCCAAGTCTTAGTAGTAGTCATGTAGGAAGAGACATAGGGCCTGATGTAGGTCTTGGCGGAGGGAATACTCCATCACAAACGTGACAGATATCCCTTCTGCCATATTATGATCCATATAGGATATTATGGGATCGTGATATGGTGGACGGGATATCCATCCCATTTGTGTTGGAGTATGTCTCTCTGCCAAAACTTAGATCAGGCCCTTAGTCACCTCTGATTGAAAAAGAGGTTAGTAATTTTGGATTTGTGGCTTCTGGAAAAGTTTACTTTAAATTGAACGGAAAGTGCTGAAAAAGGTGTTCATTTGGGGAGGAAGTTGACAGGATTGGGAGAGATAAATTCTCAAATCACTGGCTAGTGCTTAGGATAATACTGACATCTCAACACCACCATCTCCTCAATCAATTCCTGGGCCTGGGAAGAACACAGAGCAGATTTATTAAAAGGTTATTCTACGTAACTAAAGTTGTAGTGCTGCGTTATGCATAGGTGAAAACACAGAACAGAGCCAAATCTTCAAATATATGATTCTGCAGCTGTCATCTTCTGTGCTGACACTCAAATAGGCTTCCAAGTGCCACACACACGTTTGCACCATATTTAAAATGTGTGTGCATGATGTTTAGCATTGGTTTGTATTGGAAAGATACACTTCCAGTGCAAAAACAATATTCTAAGACTCGTTCTAACTTTTAAAGCATTTTATGTGTCATACAGTCCATCACACATGGACAATTTGAAACATTTGAGAAATAAAAACATTTCCCCATGTTAGTGCCTTCCTCCAATAGGTATTATTATTTGGTAAACAGCCCTGTCAAAATATTTTAGTAGATAGGACTTTCCTTCAAAAAACATGGATGGTAGTTTTGGAATGTCCATGTACCACCCATGTGATGCTCCTTTAATGCAATGCAATGCTTAACAGTGGAATTTTCTACTTAGCATTTGTTTTTAGAACTTTCCAGTGTAATAAAAGCTTTGTGGTGGAAAGTAAATTAACAAATCAATACTTTGTGCTCAATTGTGTCACTTTTGATGGCTTTGTATCAGTGCAAATTGTTGATAAAGCTGCTCCCAAATCTGAAGAACAAGGTCAGACTGGAACAAAGTCTTGAAACTCCTGATTCCTTCTGTCACAAAGACTGGCATTACTCTCCAAGTGTTAGGTGGCTGACCTCCTGTTTGCATGCTTCATGGACACAAAAAAACAGAAGGCGTCCTAAATTCAAGAGGGCCCAGATGACCATAGAAGAAGGAGCCCCTGCTGGAGTGAGACCTGGTGCTTAAAAGCTTGCTCTGAGGACATAAGTCTTTCAGGAAGTACTAAGTAGAATTTTATCCTTTAGTGCAAATAGACTGTGCTGTCTTTGCAGTTTTACTAAGGGAGAGTGGAAGTTATGGAACCAATCCACCAGAGCATGTAGGCGTGAGTAAATACTCTTTTAGTACTTCTACTACTTATAGTACTCATTGTGAGTGGTAGGAAACACTATATGAATACAATTTGCAATCACAATTGTAATTACCTCCCAATCTCATAAATGTTTTTCTGAATTTTTTCCTAATGACTTTCTTTAGAACCTTAGGAATCAGGGCATTTTAAAATATGATATGATAATTCTGGGGCCATGAACCACAAGGAGTGTAATGCCATTAAAAAAGTCGAATGAGTAAGAACAATCTACTATGTCACCTATTCCTAATGAACAAAAGAAAATCAGACCCTCAGACACAGATCCAAAAAATAATTAAACCCTATTTCACTAAGAAGGTGGGAGAATGGCAGAAGCCTGAACTACAGTATAAATCTAAGCTAACTATCATTCTACTTGCAGTACTTTCTTGTTAAGGGGACACTTGCTGGTGTCATGGTGCATACTTGAGAATAGAATCCCACCAGTTGTTAAACCAGTTAAGTAATCCCTAGCCATATTTTTATAGGACCCCTTTATCACCTTGGTTAGGCACCCTCATTTCAGCATTAGGCCCGTAGCCTGTGCCTTTTACATTAATCTGCATTTTATTAATTGTCATATTTTTTAGCACAGCCAGCTTTTAACTTGTTGTTTTTATATTTTAATCAGCTGCCTCTTTCCAAGAAGACTGAATTGTTCACCCTACATGTTTTATCTGCCATTTGTACAACATGCACTCTGTGTCCTGCTCAAGGCTTTCATATACAGTACATGGTATGCTAATTTGTATTGCAAGTCCAGGAGCCCAGAAGCCAGTCCCTTCTTTTTAGACACATCAGTACTTCATGGCCTGTCCTTAGAACCCTATATGGGTTATTATGTAAACAACACATTGGCATAAGGAGGACAGAGGGCATTCCAGTCATGTCCTGGGACGCACACCATACCACAGACAGCTTTGCTGATCCTGACGTTGACTCGTCAACTTCCTGAGAGGATTGCCATCCAGACAACCGGCAGACCCTTGCCGTCCCATTGAGATATGGGGTTGGGTTTACTCCCTTAGATTGAGACAGGCACAAGGAGCACTGGTCAGCAGTAAAAAAAAAGTGCCCAGAGTACCAAAAGCAGCAAAGCGAAGTCTAGCACACAGTCAAAAAATAGGAAGCAGAGGCAAAAAGGCAGGGGAAACCACACCAAGGATGCTATGTCTAACACTGTGCTAAAGTCACCATTTTCCCAGCTTTCGGGAACATGCAGAGCTGAATAAAAAAAAAATCCGCAATTTGTACATTTTTCAAAGACGTAGCCCATTTTATCTGATTTTTGTGCTTTCAACCAACTTCCAGTTTGTGGTGGAAATTGCTGTGAAACCCATAGGTGATCCCAGATATTTACAGAGATATATAAGGTCTGTAGGTTTTCCAGGAACCCGAGATACCCAGAACCAATAACTGAGCTGCACCTTACAAAGGTTTTTCATTGTGTACCAGGTATGGAGCAATTTGTATGGTAAAATATAAAGAATGAATAATAGCTATCAAGAAAATCTATGTGTAACTGGAATAGGCCTACGATATGGAGTTTAGGAGCAGCAATTCTTTGCACATCTCTGAATTTGTGGGTACCCATACTAGCATGTGATTTAGAGGGCATTTCTCAAAAAGTCTTTCTTACACACTGGCTTACATTTGGAAGGCACAAATGCAGAGAAGTACAATTGGTAATAACAGTTACTAGTTTATGTACCCACACTATTGTGGGTAAGTTTAGTGCCTGCGATATAAAAGAGTCCAAAGAAACATGGACACATCACATTTTTTCACTGAAAACTGTCTCTTTTTTGCCATGTGGGTAACCTTGGATTTTGGGTCCCTAGCTCAGAAGGCACCTAGGGGAACCCAGCAAACATACACATTTTTTAAACCTAGACACCTAGGGACATCCAGGGTGGGGTGACTTGCATGGATCTCACCAAGTTTACTTACCCAGAAGCCCTTGCAAACCTCAATCTTTGACTTAAAGCACACATTTACCTCACATTTCTGTGAAGGAAAGTTCTGGAATCTGTGGGAAGCCACAAACTTCCCTCCACTTAGCATTCTCCAAAATCTCCCAATAAGTCCCCCTGGCGTTTAGTGTATGGAAATATCCCAGGTTGGTAGTAGGCCCAGGCTCCGCTTGCGTGTTTACCAAATTCGGCACTCCATGCAACACGGAGGAGTGCGGAGTTCTTGAACGGAGCCAACAATGTGTTCTTTGTTCACCATGCCTCCTTGCTCACTGTTGTTGTTTGACCCGGTGGCCACTTTAATCTCCAGCCAGTTTGTTTTAGGAATAGGCTTGCATGTCTTCTTTGTTCCCATGCTTCCTTGCTCGCTGTTGTTGTTTGACCATGTGGCTGGTGGCTATTTTGTGTATTCAGCCAGTGTGCCTTTGCCATAGGCTTGTTTCGATGGATGTGCTATCAGTTTAATAATATACTTGAGGATCATTGTAGTATTTGTATATTATGAATATGATTTTGATGAACAGTGTTTATATTACATGCATTTTTTATTTTGAACCTCCTTGCCTCACAATAGGTTTCTTCTCATCCTCCCATACAAATATCAGCAGTTATTATTTATTGACTTATATTTTAATTTTTTCAGTTTAATGTTTCACTTTTTATTTTAGATTTGTAAATTTCCTTTAATTTTGATTTTTTTTTTTTTTAATGTATTTATTTATTTTTTTGTATTTTGCCTCCATCCACTGTTGACGCTCAGACGAGCAACAGCATTCAGTTTTTTTATTAGGTATAATTCTGTTTCCTCCTGGACACCCTGGCTGTGGTGCACTGCAGACACATCAACATCATTCATTTTTTTAATGATTATTTATTCCATTTCCCCCTAGACCACCTTGCCTGCCACAGGCGCACACTAACCTTCATTTTTTTAAAGATCATTCCATTTACTCCTGCATTTCCCTGACTGCCTCCTTTAGAACAGATAGATATAAAATAAAGAACTATATATGTATTTTGTGTTTCCTTATTGGAAATTCAATTTTATGGTATGGTGGTATGATTTGACTTTAAAGTGGTCGATTTTTTATTACCTAAGTAACCAATCACCCTGATATTGCATTTGTCTGTACTAATTCAAACTGCAACAATGCCACGTTTCACTAAATATTTTTCTTGCTTGTTGGCTTTTAGGTGCACAAGAGAAGAAGAGACATCACCGGCAGTACTTTGAAACAGAATGCCTATACAGTGACTTCAGTCCTCCAACCTCTCCCGCTTGTGCAGCTTAGTGCGACTGCCAACTGAGACCTTTAAGATGTCCCCAAAGAAAGTTGTGCCCAAGAAAGTGGTCAGTGAGAAGAAGCAGCTTTCCACCAATGTTGTGTCGACCACAACCTTTTTTGGGAGATGTGCACCTGCCGCACCAGGAAAGGAACCTGGGGGCAGCACTCCTGCATCAACACCACCAATCCAACATAAGCCCAAGACCATCTCTGTCAGTGAGTCAGCCACACTCATCATGATGACACCAACGAACAGTGATATTGAATTAGATTTGTCCCTTTTGCAAAGTAGTACGCAATTGTTTCAGGAAACAGAGTAAAGTGGACAGCAGTCACATCCAGCAATAGTAGATCTTCCTGAAGTTAGAGCAGAACAGAAGGTTGAGCTTCCTGCTGAGCAAGAACCTCCTCTTTTAGAATCAGTGGCTCAGAGATCTCCAGCAAGGAAAAGTAAGGGTACTACACCACCATATTCTCCAAGCACCACTTCTGATGACGATGATGATAGGGACATGAAGTAGACCCTGACAGAGTTCAGGAGACCCAAGGAGAGGCAAGGAAAAAAAAGTTCCTGAAAGCCTTAGACTTAGAAGGAGATGATAAGGAGGATGACAACAACAAGCCAGTCATTGTGAAAGTAGACACAGAGGAGTCTGACATTACTATTCAACCTGCTCCGAGGGATGTGGCACAGGTAGCACTGCCAGCTCGCATATTTGTAAAGTACCCAGCTGAGACCAGTACCAATCCATACCTCAGAAGAGGTATGCACTACAGAGAAGCAAATGACAACACACCCAACTATCTCCATTTCTTATTCAGGCATTGGCCCACTAGGAAAGTACTTCTCCACAGTTTGGGACTTTTTTAAGTTTTAAGAGCGTTCAGTGGCATGCATCAGTAGCCATGGTCACCATGGAGAAATCACATAATGCTGCAAACATCTTGGATGAATTTAACAGCAAGGAATCTGAATGGCTGTGGCCAGAGGTCTCCAAATTGGATTTGTTGCCACAGACAATGGCAGTAACATAGTCAAGGCAATGGCAGACAGTGGCTATTTCAGGGTCCTGTGTTTGGCGCTCTGCCTCAACCTGGTTGTCCAAGACTTTCTAAAAAAAGAAGACATAGTCAGCAACATATTGATCACCTGCAGACAAATCTGCACTCATTTCAGCCATTCTTTTAAAGCCCAGAAGCAATTATTCAGCGTGCTAACCGAGTACTAGTTAAAGCCCTGATACTGGAGGTGCCAACATGTTGGATCTCAATCTATTACATGTTGCAACGTCTGTTTGAGCAGTACAGACAGATTAATGGCTATGTCAAGAGATGATGCAGTTGGGAAAGCTATGACCATGGATGTGGACAAATGGGGCCTACTCAAATCCCTGACACAGATGCTACTCCCTTTTGAGGTTTTCACACAGGAAGTTAGCAAAGAGGACAGTACGATCGGCCAAGCTATCCCATTGTTGCATCTGCTACAGGACCAGCTAAAGAGGGTGTTAAAAAGGTTCACACTTGTCGGTGTGAACGAAAACCCAAAGGCGCATGCCTTGGTTGAGAGCTTAATCGTTCTCTTGGTTTGCTATGTAATGCTTCAAAATGACATCTTCTCATTCAAAAATGACATCTGTGCCACACTACTTGATCCACAGTTCAAAAAAGTTCTGCCCGCCTTCATTCCTTTTTCTGAAGGGGATATTTCAAAATACAAGAGGTGGATTGTTGAACAAGCTGGACATCAGAAAGAAAAACGTCTGGAACTTAGAGTCTCACTCCACAGTTCTGGGGTGCCACCTTCAAATTCCAGAGACAGCAGACTTGTCTCAACCCAGCAGCCAACATCAGCAACAAGAACACCAGCAACAGAAGAATCAGACCTAAACCTTCATTGGCTTGGTATCAAGTGGCAGATCTCACGTTCAGTGCAGAGGTGAAGGCAAAAGAGGATGAGCAAGTAGCAGCACCAATGACCATTCAGAGGATGTTCCAGGAGTATCTGGATGACCCAAAAGAGGTCTATGTGGATCAAAACCCATTTGTATATTGGTATGGGAAGATCTGCCATTGGCCAGAGCTTAGCAGGCTGGCAACGTATCTGGCTTGTCCTGTAGCCAGTGTGTCTGCTAGTTGTGTGTTCAGTGCAGGTGGTACATTTGTTACAGTGAGAAGGACCAATTTCTTGCCTCAAAACATGAATAAACTGATCATGGTCAAAATGATCCAACACTTCATACCACATGATTACACTGTTCCTGAAACCGCACAGGAGGCGGAGGAGGAGAATGATTGGTCAGAGTCAAGTGTTTTATCTGACCAACTTCTGTGTGAATCACCTGAGATGTAGGATGAACTCCACTTCTCAGACTCAGTATGTCGGTGCCATCATAGAACTTTTCGTTGAGCTTATTTCTTTATAAAAAAAATAGCTTGTGAAACATTATGTTTGTGTTAGATTTTTGCTGCCCCACCATTTCTTAGTCAGGTATTTGGTAAGATTGGACCAGTGTGCAGTGGAGCTGGACAGTGACAATACCTGCCTCCCTTGCATGTCTAGCTTTCTTTTGTATCACTTAGCAAGGCTGCCCCAAATGATCAATGATTTACAAGAGTTCCAATACCAAATTCAAATGTCTTGCCCGCATCAAAGATACAATTGTGTACCTAACCTACTCAAGCTCAGATTGGAAGAGGTAACTAACCACAACTATTGCACCAATAAGTGAGTACTTGTGAATGATTACTGATGATTTATGTTGTGGCAGATAGTGAGGGAGGATGTTCAGTTAATAGTAAACTTGATTTTGGTGGATTGCACTGTTTGGTGTCCGAAATGTGATCATTTTTCCGGAGGGTGATTGGCCTTTGCAAACTTACTGAGCAAAAATTGACTTGTACAGTACACTCCTTTTTTTCAGGCTCTTCAGAAACCAGACTGGTCACTTTAGTTAACAAACACAAATCTATACTACATACTGCAATTCTATTTCTCTACTTGTTCTTCAACAGCAGTGCACTACACGTCTATCTTGCTTGAATCGGGACTGGGACAGATTTACTCAGAATCAGGAGGAGGATAGAAGGACTCAAGGTGGGACTAGCTCATCAAAAGCTAGAAGAGGGAAACCATGACTCTGAGGCCTACTCCTCAACTACGTGGAATGGAGAGTGGTGCTGATTTGTGAAATGCTGATGAGTATGTATGTTGCACTTCTGGCAAAAGTGAAACTCTGAGTACTCGTGTTGTTTGCTCTGCCTCTGAGTCTTCTTGGTACACTCTTCATGAAGCTTACCTTCCTTCTGTCCTTCTCCTTGATTGTACAATACAGTTTCTGTTTTACACTCTGCAAGACTTCTCCTGTCCTGCACAAATGAAAGCTGAGCTCAACCCTCCTGCTTACCTACTGAACCTGTTCAGACAGGCACCCAAGAGTGACAGACATTCTCAAGAAGAATGCAGATGCACCACCCAATTTGGCAATGCAGTATCGTTTTTTTTAACAGTCATATTTTTATAACAGGGTGGGTTCAATTTGCTCCATAATTGAACTTTTTCAAACATAGATGACAGAACATATACACATCTAATACCTTGGCTCTCTGGGGCAGAATTACTGTTTGTATTCAACTGAACTCTATCATACTCATTCCTTCATTTCCTTCCACAATGGATTGATGAGGATGGTGTGCTGCTCATCGCCCTGATGAATATAGTCCTTATGTTGTGTTTCTCTTTGTCACCTCTTTCCTCACACCCCCTTTCCCATCCATTCATCAAAACCCTAACCTTCTTGCCCAGGCTCTGTGATTTTTAATTTACACCAAACAGATCACACACTTGATTGGGTGGATGTGGTTGATTGCAACGCCAACTCACTGTAGGATCTTCAATTGCCTGAGCAATAGCCAACACCAGCCCCCCCTTACCCAACCACGCATAAGTAAGAACATCATTCTTCAACATCAACATCATCATTCAGACATTTGTTATATGTAAATAAAATGCTTACATTTTTCCTGACTTGAGGATTTCATAATGCTGGTTTTCAAATTCTCACCCATTCTCAGAATAATTTCCGACTGCTAGTTTTTGGTATAATACGTGGTATTCTTTGATGTGTCATGATGGTAGTAGTCTTTCCTCAGTCTTCTTAAAGCAATAATATAAATGTATATGTAAAACCTACTAACTCTTATTTTTTCTTTCAACTTAGTTGCCTGTGATCCTTTTGATTAATCCTACAGTTGGAGATCACCTAGGTGGGAATGGGACCTAGCTGCAATGCCTGCCCTGTTAGCACACTACCATAAAGAATGCACCTTGGGAAACCCTCCAGTAAAGGTGTTGGGAGATTGACAGAGTGAGCCGCCGCCAACCATCACTTCATCTATAAGTATGAGAACTATAGGGTAAAGTGAACTACTTTACTTAGTACATATTTAACTTAGACTGCAGATGAGATAAGTACTTGTTTAGCTCTGCTTCTGTAAGCAATATAGAGAATGGCAGCATACTCTCTTAACTGGCATACACTTTGATGACTAGAATAAAAAGTCAGGCTACGCGAAAGTCATCAGTGCAAAGTTAAAGTGAAACACACAAAAAAACTTCAGACATAAAGTGGATTATAAAGATTGCCCCTTTACTAACATATAATTAATAAAATATAAAACCCACTCCCTCCTCCCACCACAGGACCGGGCCCTCTCCCACACTTTTGCCCATCCCCAACCAATGTCCAAAATAAATATATAAATGTCCATGTCCAAATTGTCCATAAAGAAGAAAAAGGCCCTGCCTAAGTTTCCACCCTCTCCAACCAACACAACTCCCTACCACCAAAACAAAACATTTATAAAAGTACTAATAGAGGGCATTCTCTATGAGGGTCAGCAGGTGTTGAATCTGGGCTACAAGGCATGCCATCCTATGGTCCAAGTGCACCAGCTCACACACCATGTTGCAATGGTGGTTCTGGTCTGAAAGGAGGGTGGCAGGGGGACGAGCAGTTCCAACCTGCCGGTGGCAGTGATGTGCCCTGGAGGCGCAAGTGGTTGGCTGGTGGGATTGGGCCTAGGGGCATGTGCCGGGCCCTCCTCATCCACCAGCTGTTGATAGTGTGCCCTGATGGCCTCGTGCCTCTGCCACCAGAGGCCGTGCCACGATCTCCTGCGGGGTCAGTAGTGCACCAGCAGAACTAGCTATATCAAGAAAGAAAAAAAAGAAAAAAGAGAAATTATGAAGAATGATCTGTGCGAACACTTGTTTTTTAAATTACATAATGATACAGTTTAAGTAAATTGCTAGTCCCCTAGGGCCATTGGAATTGTATATGTGATTAGGAAAGTCAGTCACAGGGAGATCCATGAATTTAACAACACATGCCTCACATAAAACCACTGACTGGCACAAAGAAGGCAACATACGATTAAAAAAAACTGAGTGATTTATTTTCTATTGAAGGATTTCATAAAAACCACATAGACACTTTGGTGCCCATTTCAACTTTGGTGGCTTTTCGGTAAGACCGCTGAAGCCGCGGACGCCAAAAGACCGCCAGTGCTGGTGGTCTGAAGAACGCCATGTTACGACATTGTGCTGATTTTCGCCCGATTTGGGGTATGGTGCAGGCGGTGGAAAGTGTAGGGATCCATCCCCTCCCGGATGGCCACCTCGCTGAAGCAGATAAGTTGATGGTCTTGAAAGGGGGGGGAGAGGGAGGTGTTGTGTCAATGTGAGTGGTGTCTGCATGAGTGTATGAATGCGGGTGGGGAGGAATGTCTGTGTGTGTGTGTAAGTGTGTGTATGTCGAGGAGGTAGGGGTGTGTTGTGTGTGTGTGTGTATGTGAGTACATGTATGTTTGTGTGAATGCAGGGAGGAGGGGGTGTATGTCTGAGAGCATTCATGTGAGTGAATGTGTATGTCTGAGAGCGTGCATGCAAGTGAATGTGTATGTCTGAGTGCGTCCATGTGAATGGATGTGTATGTTTGAGTGTGTGTGTGCAAGTGAATGTGTGTATCTGAGTGAGTGTTTGGGTGCAAGTGTGTGGGAGTGTTTGTAAGTGAATGTGTGGGTGAGTAGGGGTGCGTGAATGTAGGTGTGTGGTCATGTGGGGATGTGTCTGCTGGCAACAGGAATGGAGATACCTATCGCGGGGTGCATGAAAAAAAGAAAAATAACTCTGTTTAATGAGTAAGGCATCATCCACTATGGAGTACAAGTAACCTATTTTTATTGTGCTAACTGACTGGAAGTGTGTAAGCTAGCACATCGGGTACAAATTTGGTACTCTCTGCAGTTTGCAACTGGGTCAGCTGCACTGGACAACATTTTTTATCTTTGATTCTAATGGCCCTGCTTTTCTCCACATGCCTTTCAATTTTTCTCTGACTCCAAAGAGGGAGATGGTGATTAATATGTCCTACACGTCATGTATAGATATCCTATCTGTCGTAAGTAGACAATGGAAAAAACAATGCACTGAAGTACAAGGAGAGGAACGTGATATATAGATTTTATTGTTTTATTGGGCGCGTTCGTCACAGAGTATCCCATTCACAAAACATGAAATCAGAGTCAGTTAATCACACTTTCTTTCCTGGCCTCACTCTCAAACACAAATGTTTTTAATCAAATATATTCGCTTGACAGTAGGGGAAGGTAACTAGCTAGCACCGAGCACCTGGCTTGCTCAAATTGGATCACATAATATTAGCAACATTACGTTACATTAACTTAATTTACCTCTGAGTGTGAGCAGCATGCTATTTGAAAAAAAAATAGCATTATAGGATAGGACGAAACAAAATTAGTAATAATTACTATCACTCACCATGCCATGCAAACTGGATGCCCAGCAGGTTGAGCTGGATAAAGTAATGATGGCTAAGATATCGCAGGAATTGAAAATGAGGCCCAGCATCATGCACAGAATAAGAAAAATAAGATGGCTGCGCATGCGGGTGAGCATGTGGTGCTGTTCACACTCGTGTTGCAACGCAGAGCACGATACTCACACCAATCAGCACAGAAGGGCAGCTGAGCACAACTACAACCATTCCTATGGAGCTAGGCAGAGTTTGCTGAGTTTTCTTTTCACCCTGCGTAATTCCACATTGTGGAACTCTGCATACCCTGCTCACTCATAGTTGGTAGATTTTCCCTGGAAAAAATGTAAACTGTGGCAGAGAAAGACAGAAAAGACAAATATTACTGCCTCACCATCTACTACTTGAGTACACACACATTGCTGGTTGGATTTAGCATGAGGGTGAATGAAATGTTCAAAGTGTAAATTATATTATCAAATATTTCATGAAAACTAAAATGTGGAAATCACTAAACTAGTGACTCACAGCTTATGAGATGTAAAGCCATGACATGGCACTAAGGGCCAGATATACTAAGTATTTTTCCAGTCACAAACGGCACATAAGAACAGGCAGTTGTCCCACGGACCAATGCCTACTCTTAGAAAATTAAAAGAAAACTTTTCATTTTTCTTTTTTAAATGCATCCCATTTTCCTTTAAGAAAAACAGGCTGTATTTAAAAAGAAAAAATTGCTTTTTTTTAAAAGCAATCACAGACATGGCGGTCTGCTGCTTCCAGCAGGCCACTATCCCTATGATTGTGGCAATACCCAAATGGGGCGCAAACTGTGATCTGCCTCATGAATATTAATGAGACACGTAGGTGTACATCCCAGTTTGTTATTTCCTAACAGCGAATTGCAAAGATTCACTATTAGGAAATTGCAATCCACTTTTTGATACATGTGGTCCTAACTGCTTTACAGGCCATTGGCACACATTTAAGTTGTCTCACACACAATACCATTCACACCACATATTATGGGTCCAGCGCATTACAATACTCACATCAAGAGACAGTGCCATTCAAAGGCCCATCTCTTTCATATGTCTCCAGGACTGATACAGAAAACACATTGCCTGTCAGCTGGCGGAGTGTGTGGACTGACATTTGGCTGACAGTGCATGTGTAGTGACCAGCAGCAAGTCACTATCACACACACAAACACACACACACAAACACCAATTCACAATCACTGCCATCCATATGCCAGCCACACACACACCACCAGCCAGACACCATTTCAGACAAAGCAATCACCTGGCAGCTGATTGCATGTGTGAATTGGCCTTTCGGTGATGGTGTGTGTGTAGTGACTTGCTGCTGGTCACTACACATACAAGTAGCCAAACACCAGTCTACACAATGTCAGCCCATACACACTGTCAGCCAAATGCAACTGAGACATTACCACGAAGCTCAACACCACTTTCTTTTCTAAATGACTCCTGCAGTAAATAGATTAGCAAAAAATAAAACATCTAACTAAAAAGACCAATTTCTTTTCGAATATGAAGAATAAACCTATTGGTAGAATATGAATTACCAACTATGACTGCATACACAATAGGTGTAACTAAGTACTTCAAACTACTGCGAAACAGGTATCTAAACAGAAAATATATAGCAATATAAAGCAGTCAGTCCCCTTTTGATGTTATGGATGCTCCCAATACTTCAGTTGTGTATGGTACAATTTAAAACATGTGGGCACACAAATACTCCAGGATTAGTTGGACACTCGGGCAGTACATTAGACTCTTTTTTCGTACTCCTCTTTGCACACAGACTCTACATCTCTGCCAAGGAAAGTTGTTTTGGGGTTTCAGAGGTATTCAGGAAAGTGGTGTTCCTTCAATCTATCTACTTACTCTACCACTCTCACTATAAGAACACTTGTTTGCCTAGTTGCAACAAGGCTGCCTTTTACAGGCTGCTGAAACTGTACAAAACTCATCTTGAAATTTGGAGAACTATCTCTGAAAACCACGTAAGTATTGAAGGATGTTAAATGAAATAGATTAACATCCTACTTCTTGAACCAGATATAGGACTTTAGACCAGCATTGTAAGCCATCAACCTTTGATCTACTCCATCTACACCTCCCATGTGCTGCTTGTAGTCTAAACTGCAAAATGTTTTGCACACTTCTGCAACCAGACCCCAAACAGTCACAGGCACTGCATTTTCATCAATAATAGTTGTGAGCATGTGGACATCTCTTTTGTCTGAAAGCTTCACAGGAAGAAGTTCATCACTATACAAAACACTGCTCTATTCCTTTTCTCATTTTTTACACACAAGCTCTTTAGGATAACCTTTATGCTTAGAGCAGATTGTGCCACATGCCACAGTGCCCACTCTGAACAATATTTTAAATAATTGCACACAGGTATGTGATGGAACCATACATGCCTTTACAACATATGCATTTACCACACATCCTTTGCCACGCAATACCTTTACCATGCATTGCTTTCACTACACAAGACTTTACCACACAGATGCCTTTAACATGCAGGACATGACTTAACCACACATGCTTTTACAATTAATTAATTGGATGTCTATGCTGGAATAAATTAATTCAAGAAATATTTTCATTTTGGAGGTGTCCTGGTTCTCCTGATATTTTAAGGGAGTGTTGGAGGATTTATTAGGGCCTCTCGGAGCCCATCCAGGACCGCTGTATGGAGCTCCTGTATTCCGGGACTTGTGTATGAAATATATATATATATACATATGTATATTTTTACATATATATATAGATATAGAAATTCATCATAATTTTTCACCTCGTCTCCTAAAAACGAACCCATCCCTAACCCATCCCTAAACCCTAAAGCAGTCTTCCCACCTAATATTCCTTATCCATCCAAAACCATA
Organism: Pleurodeles waltl; assembly: GCF_031143425.1. Classification (NCBI taxonomy): domain Eukaryota; kingdom Metazoa; phylum Chordata; class Amphibia; order Caudata; family Salamandridae; genus Pleurodeles; species Pleurodeles waltl. Next base: position 277,345,651 of record NC_090448.1, on the reverse strand, counting down.
AAATACCCTTACCCACCTTAAAAAAGCCCTTACCACCCAAATGACCTTAGCTACCCTCAATGCTAAAGATATACTTACCACCCAAATGACCTAAACCCTAAAAAAACCCTTACCACTCAACTACCCTTACCCACGCCAAACCCTAAAAGGCCCTTAATTCACAAATATCCTTACCCAACCTAAACATTTAAAACACCCTTACTCCACAAATAACCTTACCTACCCCTAAACCCTAAAAATGGCTTACCACCCAAAAGTCCTTTCCCACCTTAAACTCTAAAAATACCATTACCGCCCAAATACCCTTACCCAGCCTAAACCCTAAAACACCCTTACCACCCAAATAACCTTACACACCCTAAACCCTAAAAATAACCATACTAGCCAAATATCCGTAACCACTCCAAACCTTAAAATATATTTGCCACCCAAATATCCTATCCACCCATAAACTACATTTCCCACCCAGATGCAGGTACCCACCCTAAACATAAAAAATACCTACATCACCCAAATACCCTTACCTACCCTAAATCACACTTACCACCCAAATACCATTACCCATCCTAAACCCCCAAAACACACTTACTATCCAAATGCAGTAACCCACCCTAAACCCTAAAAATGCTCTTACTACCCAAATATTCTTACTTATCCTAAACTCTAAAACTACCCATACTACCCAAATACCCTTATCCACCCTAAACCTAAAAATACTGGTGCCACCCAATACACTTGCCCACCCTAAACCCTAAAACACACCTACAACCCAAATACCATTACCAACCCTAAACTCTCAAAACACCCGTAGCAACCAAATTACCTTACCCACCCTAAACGCTAAAATGCCCTTACCAACCAAATGCCCTACCCACCCTAAATATGCCTGTGCCACCCAAATACCTTTACCCACCCCTAACCCCTAAAAATACCCTTACTTGCAGTCCAATGCCTGTGGCCATCCCCCCTGCATGCAGCAACCCACTGGTTATCTGGGTCTGTGAGTCGTTGGTTGGGCAACTGCACTGACCTCCTGGTCAGAGTCTGCTGTCCTCCCCAGCTCTGCTGGCTGCTGCCTGCTGCCTCTGCCTTTTGACTGGGACGAACGGAGAGCCTCCTGACTCTCAGTTCGAGGCCCTCCTCCACCCACAGGCTCTTCCTTGCGCCTCATCCCTAGTGGTCTAGTGGCCATCACAAGTAACTATTGCTCTCTTTTGCTCTTTCACTCTCACTTTTTCTGCAGTTTTTCACTCGTTTTTCCTCTTCTTTTTCACTTGTTTTTTCTTTTTCTTTTCCCTTCCCCCCTCCTTTACCTCTGCCCCCTTATCCCCTCGAGAAGCTCCTTTTCCTACCCTCCTGCCTCCCAGCTGACCAATACCCCCACCCCCTCCCCTCCTTAATGGCGGTTGCAGAGCATCCGCGTGCAGTGGGCACGGAACCCTGGATCTCCGTTAAACCAACCCCTGACCTGCATCCGTTACGACACCGAGACCATCCCCTGCCTCAACACTGGATGACTCAGCAACTGCTGCATCATCTCCCCCAAGAACATCCACAGACCTTTCACCTGCAGGAACTGCAGCTTCAGCGCTGGCCTCAACAATCTGAAGGTACTCTCAGCACACAGAGATACCAACAGCCTCCACAAACCCATCACCTGATTGCCCCTGAACATCCACTCCCTCCACAAGCGCGCCCCCGAATTCTGGGATTTGATCGACACCGCTGGACCAGCCATTGCCTTACTTACCGAGACCTGGACCAACCCCACCTCGGGCCAGACATCGCCATCGCCATTCCCGATGGATACAGCATCCTAAGGAGGGACCTACCCTCCCGGCCTGGGCCGAGGACTCGCCATTGTACACAAGTCCTTACTACGTGTCAAGGCCATCCCAAAAGAACAATGCACCACCATGGACCACCTTCACTTCCTGGTCCACTCCAACCTCCATCTGTGGCACCCTAGTGTACAGGCCACCCAGACCCCACCCAGCTTTCATTGACAATGTTGTAGACACCGCTACCCCCCAGGCTCTGGCGTCACACAACACTTTGAATTTCCACCTCGGGGATCACACCGATCCAAACATCACTGCTTTACTCGACAACCTCACCACCCTCGGCCTCAGACAGCTGGTCTCCGCACACACACACATCGCAGGACACACACTGGACCGGATCTTCACCTCAAGCAACCGGATCACCATTGAGACAATATCCACCCCAGACTGGACCGACCACTGCTGCATACACTTCATAATCACTGCACCCAGCAGCCGCACCCGCACCCCCAGGGCCCCCCCACAGGAAATGGAACTAAATCACCAATGAGAAGCTAAATTCATTGCTCACCAAATCCCTCCCTCCAATGACGGCAACACAGCAGCACGTAATCTCAACACATGGATCACCAAATGCGCACATGGTCTAGCCCCCCTCCGGCTGACATTGGCCAAATGCGTACCTAAGAAAGCTAGCTAGTGCACCACCGAACTCCAAGAATCAAATTGTATACGCAGACGTTTAGAGACAAAATGGAGGAACAGCCAAACCAGAGAAAAACCTCACCTCATTCAGAGGTTACTACCGCCCACAGCCAAAAAATCAAAAATGTTAGGAAGGAGTGCATCAACTCATCTGCACACAACTCTAAGGAACTCTTCTCACTCATCAACGAGTTCACAGATCTCCTCTCCAAAGTCACCAGCATCCACTTCGCCACCTTTTTCCACTGCAAGATCCAGGACAACTACGACAGCTTCCTCCCAGAAAATCCTGGCAACAGAACCTGTGACCGAGCCTTCCCCCCCAGAACCCACCAAGACCATCCACAGCTGGTACATGCTCTCCACAGAGGAAATAGTCAGCATCATTAACAGGACCCACTCCATATCCCACACGGACCCTTGCCCACGTGACATATACTTCAGAACCAGCGCATCCATCGCCCGAGCTCCGGAACACAATCAACTGCTCAATCAACACTGGCTCCTTTCCCGGGGGCTGAAAGCGCACCAAATTACGCCTTCTCCTGAAGAAACCTTAGGCCGACCCATCAGAACTAAAGAATTTCTGACCCATCTCAGTGCTACCCTGCCCCACCAAAGTACTGGAGAAAGCAATCAAGATACAACTATGGAATTTCATCGAGGCCAACAACTCCCTGGACAGCTCCCAGGCTGGCTTCCGCGGCAACCACAGCACAGAGACAGCCCTCCTGGCAGCCACCGACTACATCTGATTTCTCCTAGACCATGGCGACACTGCAGCGCTCATACTCCCTGGCCTCTCAGCAGCTTTTGACACAGTCTACCACAGCACCCTGTGCACCAGACTCATAGGAATCTGCAGAAGAGCCCTGGAATGGATCCACTCCTTCCTCTCCGGGAGAACGTAGAGGGTCCGACAACTGCCCTACACATCCAGACCCACAGGAGTCAACTGCGGAGTCCCCCAAGGATCCTCACTGAGCCCCACACTGTTCAACTTATACATGGCCCCTCTCTGCAGCCATCGTAAGAAGCCAGGGTATAACCATCATTTCATATGCCGATGACACACAACTCATCATTTCCCTCACCCGGACCAGGACACACCCAAAAGGAACTTCCACTCAAGAATGGAAGCCTTCGCCTCCTGGATGAGAGAAAGCTGCCTCAAGCTCAACTCCGACAAGACTGAGCTCATCATCTTCGGAAATGCCACCTCAGCTTGGGATGACTCCTGGTGGCCCACATCCTTCAGCGCGCCCCTGCAAAGCCTGAGCACACCCGCAACCTAGGCATCATCCTCAACTCCTCCCTATCCATGACCCGCCAGGTAAACTCAGTCGCCTCCTCCTGCTGGCACACACTCTGCAAACTTTGGAAGATCTTCGAATGTATCAGACTGTCGCAGGACAGTCATCCACACCTTAGTCACAAGCAAGCTCGACTACGGCAACGCCCTCTATGCCGGCACCTCAACTAGAAACATAAAAAAACTACAACTCATCCAGAGCGCCTCCGCCAGACTCATTCTGGACCTCCCATGCTGAGAACACATCTCCCAACACCTGAGGACCCTCCACTGGCTACCGGTCGATACACAACGCAGGACCAGCCTATCTGAACCACTGCGTCTCCTTCGACACCCCCGCCAAGTCCCTCCGCTCCACCCAATTGCCCTAGTCTCCATCCCTTGCATCTGCAAAACCACTGCCGGAGGACGATCCTTCACCTACATTGCAGCTAAGAGCTGGAACAACCTCCACCTGCACCTCAGACAAAGCCCATCGTTTACCATCTTCAGGAAGAACCTCAAAACATGGCTGTTCGGATGCGGCCCCTCCCCACCAGCACCTTGCGACCCTCACGGGTGAGCAGCCGCGCTTTACAAAAACTGATTTATTGAATGATTAAGTGGGCAGTTGGGTGTATACGTGGCTGCGTGACTGTGTGAGTGGGGGTGTGAGTGGCTGTGGGTGTGGAATGGCTGTGTGTGTTTGTGAGTGAGTGTGTGAGGTGTTTTGTGTGTCTGTGAGAGACGTGTGTCAGTGGCTGTGCGGGTGTGAATGATTGTGTGAGTGGTGTGTATGTGTGTGTTAGTGGGTGTGTGAGTGGCTGAATGGGTGTGTGGATGTGTGAATGGTTGTGTGGGTCTGTGAATGATTTTTGGGTCTCTGTTTCTCCATGAACTGTGGCTAAATGTGTGCCCCACCTAAAATTAACTTCTGGAGTCACCACTGTTTATCACAGGATGGAGAGGCCGTTGTGCTTGGGGCCACTGTGCAGGTTGTCCCTCGGCCGAGAGTACTGGGTAATGAGACAAGATCACCAATTTGAATTGCACAATGATTTTACAGGTCACAAATTGCGCTGCATTATATATATATTTCCAAATTATTACAGATTATTTTTCCCTTAAGAACTCTAACACTACTAAATGGATTTGCACTAAATTAAAAAAGCACACTTTCTTGACCAAGATCTAGCGTTCTGACAAATTTGGTTTAATTCAGTCTAGAGGTTCTTGCTGTAGTCATGTCTAAAATCCCTATTGGAAATTGCATGTCGAAAACATGTTTTGGGACCCCCCTTTTTCTCGGCCCGCTTAACGAATCAACCTGAAACTTCCCAAACAACAGCAAAAGTGAGAGGCAAATGATAACTCCTATCCCCGCCATATACAGTTATCTCATTAATACTTTTACTGCAAATGTTACATTAGTCTTATAAAAGATGTCATGAGTGATGTAATATTTTAATTAAAAGTGCATGGCGAGGGCATGAGTTACAGTTACCTTAGGGCATGAGTTATAGTTAATTGAGATAACTATCAGTATAACTGCTAAATTTCTATGGCTTTGTATCAGTAAAATGTGAACCTAACTATAACTTCCCTGTAACCTTTGTTTTTTAAAGTGAATTTCTATGGCTTTTTTAATTGTATTACCTAACTATATTGCCCTTGTAACCTTTGTTTTTTCAGTGAATTTCAATGTATTTTGTAAAGTGAAGTAATTTTAATTACTTTACGTTAATCAAACGTAAAGTAATTAACCACTGCAGTGTATGGCCTCTGGTTGTGCACGGCAGGGGTTAGCCACAGCTTGCGGCCAGGCTCTGCAGTATACCCGCTATAAGCATCCAAGCCCGCACCACGCACTGCCTGAGGCCGTGCACAGAAGGGAATTGGCCACAATGAGCTCCCAACCTGCGCCACACACAGCCTTTGGCTGTACATGGCAGGGATGGCCTGCGGCAAGGTTCTATACCCTAACCTCTATAAGCACCCAACCCCGTGCCATGCATGGCCTTTAGCCATGGGTGGCACGGGGTGGCCAGCAGCCTGCCCCTGGCTTAACCCCCCCCATGAGCACCTGAGACCGTGTTACGCATGGCCTTTGGCCATGCACAGCAAGGGATTGGCCGCAATAAGCTCCCAACCCTGTGCTACACAAAGCCTTTGGCTGTGCATGGCAGGGGTTGTCAGCAGGGCCTGGCCTGCTGCCAGACTCTGCAGCCTATCTCCTATAAGCACTCAACCCTATGCCACAAACGGCCTTTGGCCGTGGGCATCAGGGTTTGGCCTGTGGGTAGGCCTTGCAGCCAACCACCTATAAGCACCCAACCCTGCACCACGCACAGCCTTTGGCCGAGCACAGGGGGGGGTTGACTGCAAAACCTGGCTTGTGGCCAGGCACCGCAACCTACCCGCTATAAGCACCCATCCCCAAGCCACGCATGGCCTTTGGCCAAGTGTGGCAGGGGTTAGCTGCAAGGTCTGGTCTGCAGCCTAAGACTTTGGCCATGTGCAGTGTGGGTTGGGCACAGGGCCTGGCCTATGACCACGCCCTGTGACCTACCCGCTATAAGCACCCAACCCTGCATTGGGTGCTGCAGCCAGGCCCTGTGGCCAACCACCTACAAGCCACATTAAACTACCAGCACTGCACCACGCACAGCCTTCAGAAAAAGAAAAGGGGGCAGGGTAGGAAAACCCTGACGCCCTAGCCCAGGTGCTCAGGACCCCAACGGACCCCACCAGAACAATGTTTTTCTTTTTAATTTTCACTGAAATTTGAGGTGCATCTGCAAATCTAGTGTAACATTTTAAAAAGTGGCCTCTTCTAAGCTTGCCCCTTTTCTTTATTTTTTATCTTTTTGCTTGGGACTCAGCTGAGTTCCAAATAGGCTCCAAACACTTCCTGGTTTATGTGTTGGCAGCCAATCTGATCTCTGCACGAGATCGTGAGGCTTTGCAAAGTGTTTGTGCCACTAGATATACACTTTTTTATGTTTTTTTTTATATATCTACTGAACAGCTTTCAGCTTTATGCCAAATAACAAAATGTTACATTTCTGGACCAAGAGCTACCTTACTGACAAATTTAGTGATTCCATCTAGTGGTTGGGGCTTTAGTCGTGTTTATGATCCCTTTGGGAAATCGTATGGGGAAAAAGTATTTTGGGACCACCCTTTTTCACAGCCTCTGCTTGAGGAATCACCGGAAACTTTCAGGACAGCAGCTGGAGTGACTGTCATATTATTTTTAAAAATGTTGTGAAGATGCAGCTCCCTCTCTGTGAGAGTAATTGTGTCTTCTGTTTCCAAGCCTGCATCTCTGCCAGCAGGGAAGCAGAGGAAACCTCCACTTCCAGCAAGTGAGAGCTGTTTGACAGCTCACACATGCTGCAAGTGGAATGTTTGCTCTGACTGTCAAAACTCCCACCAAGTCAAAGCAAACAGCTCATAGCAAGAGCTGGCCCTGAGGGGGTGATGGTCCTTTGGGCCATTACTGGCTCCAGGACTGGGGCTGTGCACCCCCCTCCAATGTAATCTAGTCCCAGGGAGGGGCCCTTAGTTATGATTAAACCCCCAGGAAGGTGGCGGATACCTGGGATGGGTGCCCCACCTACAGTCATTTAGTTTGAAGCTCTGGGGAGGTGGCAGTCCCTGGGGCTGTGGGGGTGGCGGGCACCCCTGCATTCATTTACTTTGAAGTCCCTGGGAGGTGATGGTCCCCAAGGCTGCAGAGGGACCAGGTGGCCCCGCATCCATTACGTTTAAAGCCAGAGTGAGGTGGTGGTCGAAGGGGCTGCAGGGGGGCTGGGAAACCCCTTCATTCATTTACTTTGAACCCCCAGGGAGGTCCCTGGGTCTGTGGGGGGCTGTGTGGCTCTCTGCATTCAATTTGTTTAATACCTCAGGGAGGTGGTGGTCCCTGGGACTGCGGGGGACTGGAAAGCCCCTTGCACATATAATTTCAATGGCCCCAAAGAGGTGGGTGTTCCCGGTGCTGCGGGAGGGGCAGATAGCCACTCTGCACAGATAATGATTTTAGCCCCAGGGAGGTGGGGGTCCAGAGGGCTGCAAGAGGGCCAGGCACCATTCCCACATTCTAAACAACAATGTTTCCGGGAACTGGCCCACCTCGGGCCTGCATTTAAACACGCCAGCACCACAGCTAAGGGGTTAGGGGATCCCTACCCTGGCCCTTTTCTTATTTTTAAGCCGAAGCAGAGCCCAACATGGCTGCCAACAGTTCCTTGTTAGAGGGTTGGCAGCCAATTAATACAAATTATTTTTTTCTTTCATTTCTTAAAAACTGCTGAATGGATTTATACCAAATGATAGAAGGTTGCTTTCTGGACCAAGGGCTACCTTTCTGCCAAATTTGGTGTAATTCTGTCGAGTGGTTTGGGCGCTATTCCTGTTCAAAACCCCTATAGAAAAATGCACAGTGAAAAAGCATGTTGGAACCCCCACTCTTTCTCAGCCTCCACTTGACGGATCACCGCAACACTTTCAAGACAAATGCTGAAGTGAGCGTCATATTCACTTGGAAAATTTTGTGAAGATTCATTAAAGTGCGCCAAAGTTATTAGCAGGACAAAAAATGCTTCTTCTCTAAAAACTAGGTCCTAACTACCTAGTGGCGACCGCATCTAAGTAATATATATATATATATATATATATATATATATATGTATGGATATATATATACCTGATATGTATTCACCATTTTGTTGTAAAGGCATGCATGGTAAAGGCATATGCATGGTAAAGATTTACGTGGTAAAGGCAATGCATGGGAAAGGCATATGCGTGGTAATGAATGTAAGGTAAAGGTATTGTGTTGTAAGGAACATATTGTGATTGATGTTTCCCACTGCACACCAGTATAGAAATGGTCCACATAGAAATGGTGACCTGT